>NW_028251434.1:755000-1109420 GCF_964263255.1 Lissotriton vulgaris
ATACCACTCAGTGCCACATAATTACATGCTACACAATTACACTCTACTGAATACAACATACACTCCACACAATAATACTCAGTGCCACATAATTATATGCTACATAATTACACTGCGCTCAACGCAACTTACACTACCAATACCACTCTGTGCCACATAATTACACACCACATAATTTCACTCTACCGAATGCAACACACTCCACACAATACCACTCAGTGCCACATAATTATATGCTACATAATTACACTGCGCTCAATGCAACATACGCTCCAAATACCACTCAGTGCCACATAATTACACGCCACATAATTACACTGCACTCAATGCAACCTACACTCCAAATACCACTCAGTGCCACATAATTATATGCTACATATTTAAACTGTGCTCAACGCAACATACACTCTAAATACAACTCAGTGCCACATAATTAAACTCCACATAATTACTCTCTATCTATCTATCTATCTATCTATCTATCTATCTATCTATCTATCTATCTATCTATCTATGTATCTATCTATCTATCTATCTATCTTTCTATCTTTCTATCTCCCTCCCTCTGGCTATCTATCTCCCTCCCTCTAGCTATTTATCGCCCTCCCCTCTATCTATCTATCGCCCTCACTCTATCTATCGTCCTCACTCTATCGCCCCTCACTCTATCAATCTATCTATCTATCTATCTATCTATCTATCTATCTATCTATCTATCTATCTATCGCCCTCACTCTATCTATCACCCTCACTCTATCTATCTATCGCCCTCCCTCTATCTATCTATTGCCCTCACTCTATCTATCGCACTCACTCTATCGCACCACCACAGCATCACCCAGGGGCACCACAACATCACTATGCGCTACCACAGCATCACTGAACGCCACAGCATCACTCGTCGCCACCACAACATCACTCAGCACCACCACCGCATCAATCTGTGCAACCATCTAACAACAACTGGTTCAAATATGTTCTCTCAATATTTCAAGCTTTATACAATGTCACAAAAAGATGTTAATATTTCACTTCTGTTCTTGTATTTTCGTCACAATAAAATACACTGAACATAATCTTCACAAAAGTTATTTACAAAAGTTTAAGCTACTGCAATTATAAATTATAATAACTTTTATTTAAGTATTAATTATTTAAAAAAAATAAAAGGCATTGTTATTTGTAATATCAACACATCTAAGTCACGTAAATACAACACATTGCATTACAAATGCTATAGGTGTCACATATGCGAAAGTTATACCTATTGGCATTGTAAATGACAAAGCTATTAATTTCGCAATTTTCAAAACCAACACATAAATAAAAAATGTGTCATTTACAATACCAATAGCTCAAACTTTCCTAATGAGAGACCTATTGCATTGCAAATGCTTGTTTCCTTTACATCCTCCCTCAATGAGTTGAGATGTGGGCATAAGGTTGGCAGACCTCTCTCCTGCCTCTCCATGTGTGCGTGACTTAACGAATTAAGATGGGGCATGGAAATCAAAACCTAAATAGCCCCCACCAAAACGGACTCTTGCCCATTACATGTACTACCAGTTTGGTAATGCCATATGCAAGTATCTGAATGAGTGGGTAGAATCACTCAGGAAAGTAATTTATATGGTAAGGGTGGATATTGTAGATATTGGGCTACACCGATATAGTCAAACCCTTATCAAATTATGGGCCTGATTTACACAGGTAACTTACACTTTTGAGTAAGTTTACTACTTTTTGGTATTCACAAACTACACTTTTGTATTAACTTACACTGTAGCAGTAACCTACACTTTTATAGTAAGTCCAACACTACACATGGCCAGCCACTGTTATCTTTCTACTGCATGACTGTCTAGACATGGGATTCTGCTATTATCTGACTCAGATATTACACTTGTTTGTTGCCCCACTCTGAATCCCTCATCCCTGACACTTAATCTCGATGAGAAAGGGCCTCAGGATTGTCTGATCCTCACTGCCCACATTACTAAATCCCTTTTAGACTTGACTGATGTTCCCATTCCCAAATGTAAGCTAATATACTTTGAAATCAGGAAGGGTGTAAGTTGCAGTTTATGTAATGTGTATTGTGCATCAAATAGTTGAAAGGTTTTGTATGTCCAATGTGAAATCAGCCCTATTTGCGAAGCTTATTTCTTTAATTCAATCATGTATTTTAGCTCACTAAAAGAGGGTTGCTGTGTAGACAGACTCTGTGTCTGTGTGTGGTGAGTGACACATAACTTTGAGCTCCTTTGGATGCAAAGAGGGTTCCTGACCTCTGCTGGAAATCCGATTAAATATGGTCAGTATGTGCAAAACCTCTTGAGTGCCTTACAATTGATTGCCCAAACAGGTGGCAGTGTTCAAGCGTTCTGCCCACCAGCTTCCCCATAATGATGTTTCCAAGGGAAATCCTATGACAGATTCTTTAGCCCAAACTACTTCTTTGTAAGAAGGTGTCACTGTTGCCCTGAATGTTGTATAAACTGATTTATTCCCTATGCTTTCTCGAAACAATTTTTCTGTGTTGCAGAATCAAGCTTCTGAAACAGTAAAGCTATATTGGATCAAACAGAAATGTAAAAGGGACCTTGGGATGGTTGCATTACCAATTCTACTCCGCAACCTTGCAAGGTTGTGTCACACTGCTGCCCCTTTCGGTGGGGATGGCACGTTAGGTGCCGCAGGAACCCACTGGCATGCACCCTTCTTTTCCTTTATGGCCTAAAGGCATTGCCATTCCTGTGCCACTAACCAGTCCCATAATGCTGGAAAGGGGATCGAAATCATGCCAGGTGCTCAAACCCCTACCTTTGGAGCCCCTTCATGCACCTCTAGATGAGTTTTCTACAGATGGCCAGTTGTGCATCTTGTTTGTATGTTTTTCGGATAATATGTATGTCTTCAGGATGGGAGGAAGATTATTCTTGTGCCAGAGTAGATGCCATCACATCTGCAATGCGTTTACTTCAGATTTTTTCCCCTTCCTCAGTATTCCAATCCAGATTTTCAGTAACCACGGGACACACTTTATTTCATGAGTAGTGCAGGAAATGTTCAAATCGTTAGATCAGTTTTTCTTTTGTGCGTACCACACAAAGTCAGCCAGTAAGGTATAATAAAAGGACTACACCCTCAAGGATTAGATAGCAATGGCATGCTCATTGACACAATTGAAATGACCCAATGTCCTGCTTTGAGCTTTGTGGTACCGTAGAGCTATACAGCCCAGACAACAAAGCTGAGCGCTTATGAAATTGTGATGGGTTGACCAATGATGCTACCAAGAAACCCTCCCTTTTCTGTCACTAAGTTAGACCTTCAATGGAATGATGATGCAGTTTTATAACAGTGCAGAAAGCTTATACCTTGTCTCTACAGTTTCCATTTTCACGTTCCAGCTACCTTACCTGAATGCCCGAGAGAAGCCTGACACTCCCTCCAACCTAGTGAGCGAGTAAAGTAGTGGGTCCACCAGAGGTAGTCATACCTTTATCCATGGTGGCGGGGCCCATATCAAGACCTTCTCATCAACAACTCAACAATTGTTAAATGCCGACCATGGACTCAATGCTCCCCTTGCAAGCGAGCTGTTCATCCTAGTGGTGGCAGCCCTTCCTCATCTGTACCGGATCAGCACCCAGCCTCTGATCCTCCGCGAGGCTCCTTCTACAGCCGCTCTGCCTCCAGCCACTGGTGCCGACATCCTTGATCTGCCATGCCTCAACGGCACAACTCTTCATCCTGTGTCTCTTATCATTCTGACTACGACTGAGATGAGCAACCTATTCATGGATACTGGACCTACTGCGGGTCTGGCCTCGCTTTGCTGCTGCCACAGGGCTCTGGCTGTTTGTGGTATACATCCTTGATATGGAATGGGGTGTCCTCGAAAGTCCAGACTGTACTGAGATGGAACACCTATATGCTGCGGCTGGCACTTATATGCTGCTGCTTGAGAAATACAGGAAAAAGATTCATCTTTCTTCCTGTTGGATCTGCACCTGAGTGCCTGTTGATGTGGGCTCAAGCGTGCCTCTGATTGGGGTACCCACTGAAAGAAATTATTCTTGTCTTGATCTGCATTATCAAGGGCACAAACTGCTGAATGTGATACAGTCCTCCTTCTGTCCCCTCAAGAGATGGGAAAGTACAACAATCTCTTGTCAGATAATGCCCAATTTATTTATATATTATTGAGTTATGTATAGCAGACTTGACCCGAAGCCTTCACAGCGCTTCACAGAGTTAGCACAGCAGCAGTTACAAGAGCTACATCAGTGCAACCAACAGTACCTAGTAATAGTATAACAAGGTGTACATGAGAGACAGCGAGATATGCTTACGACAGCAGCAATTACATGAAAAGCAAATAACAGTAACAATATAAAAGAGGCATACGATAGACAGTGGGGTATGTGTACAGTCTATCAGCAATTACACGAGTGACATTGAGAGTTCATAGAGATACATAGTAACCATATACAAAGAGGTATATTTATAGACAGTAGGATATGCAAACATAGAAGTGTGGCTCAATGGTTAGAGCAATGATGCAGAGGTCTGGCCCGGGACCAGGGTTCAATTCCCGCCTCGGCGGGTCTTGGGCTCAATTTCCTCGGACCTGATAATTCTCGCCTCGGTGCCTATTCTAATCATGGGCCCCACTCTGCAACTCTGGGCAATAGCTTGCTTTATCTCCACAATGGCCCCAACAGCGCTGGGATGCCTGGCTTCACCTTGGGGGTGCCCAGGAGTGGAAATTTCACAGGGAAAAGCCAGGAAGGGTTCCACAGCGGTATGCGTTACAGCGCCAGGACACCCCAGTTGGGGTATTAGTGCGCTTTACAAGTACAAATTACATTACAATATAGTTCTGAGGTAAATATGGAGTGAGGTGGGGAGAGTGGAGTTACAGTTTGTCCAGGGTTGTGGTACTCCAGTTTAGTAGAAGGGTGCGGGGGGAAGCGCCAGGCTAACCAGATCGTTTATGGGGGAGGGTTTAGGTTAGGTATTTATTGAGTAGAAGAAGTTTAGGTTTCTTTTTGAAATGAGGGAATGATGATTGTTTCATAAGTCCTGAGGTAACGAGTTAGGAATTCTGGGAACATTCCCGGAGAAGGAGTAGGTGCACGATATTTATTTCTTGAATCAGGGTGGAATCAGGAGCACATTGTTAGAGCTTCAAAGGGGTCTCTTTTGGACAGCCAACATGTTACTCCTGTTGCTTTGTCAGAAAGAGGAATGATCTGTGAGCAACACGACGAGAGCCACGTGGGTGTGTTTGTGAGCTGAAGTATCTGTGACACTGTTGAAGAGATGAAAAGTTTTGACTCACTCCCCAATTAATTCCACCTTCCCATTGGGATGGTTTTTCAACAATACCATCAACATGAGGGATACACTCACCTAAATTGTAGAACTAGAGCATACCTTTGCTCACCAAAGAGTGGACTGGGGTCTGCTTTCCAGATTGTCATTCCTGCCATCAGAGATGTTACTATCCTCTCTCCCTAGAGAAGGCAGGGCCCAGTGACATCTCTGAAGCAAACCAATTCTTCTCTATTCTTGTTCCTAGTTATGGGCTTCAGATTACCTCCTAAGCATCAAAGGGGGGGGTGGGGGGGTGTGCTCTGTAGTAGGAACCAAGTGTTGCACATACCTACGTCACACCTCTTGTAGCACGCACAAATGGACAGACCACATTAGAGATAGTGTTAAGAAATTGCATGAGAGTCAAAACGTGTTAGAGTTTGTCCTGAGTGACATCTGGATCTGGCTTGCTGGAATCTTTTGAGAACTGAAGAATGAAGGCACATAGTAACTGCAGTAATGCTGATTGTGGTTACATTTTATATTTCAATAAAGTTATTAAAGAGCATCATCCTACTAGTCTTAATAATAAAGGCAATGTCCACATATATTTGCTTGCTTTATGCGAGGATACCAAAGAAAATGATGATGTTAAAGCTGGTGTGCGATTACCATTTAATTATTTTAATGGTTTAACCTACTGGCATAAAAGAGAGGACTTAGAAAGTGTAATCGATTCTTTTCGAGTTGCTATACCGTTGCTTTACTGCAAATCTGCTAATATTTGAATGGGCTTTACCGTGTGCTGATGCATTTTATTTTTTAAATCCCAATTTCATTTTGATATTAATTCGCCATGTACATTCATTTTAACATGCCTGTTACGTTCTATCAATTTATGAAGTGTCGAATCTGTTTTATTTAGTGTCATACACTTGCACATTTTTCAGCATCTCGTAGTAAGAGTACCCTTGTTATAAAACTGGCCCAGCAAGTGTGGATTTGAGAAAAGTGCTGAACTCAGCGTTTGCTATATTTGTATTACTTTCTCTTATTTCAGGGACTTCTTGTATTCTTTCTGCAATCATGCCATCCCTTGATTAGCTGGTTTCATTTACAGTAACAGCGTCAATCACATTGTTTTGCTTTCATTCACTTGTATTGTGAAAAATGGTATATAATGTGTGTGTAACATGTAGGTTTTAGCATTATGTTTTACATCACAATTTGGCCAGATGCTCTGGTCTGTTGAAACAGCAATCGTCTTTTATTGATTTTGCCTTTGTGATGGCTATTTTTGCATTATTTGCATGTTAGACATTTAGGTCGCTGAAGTTTGTGTGTTTTATTTTACACTTCTACTTCTGCCATTGGCGTATGGATCCTTCTAAGATATTACTGATAAAGTAGTTTGTTAGATCTTTTACATTGGCTGATGGTTTCTTCAGTTATTGGGTGATAATTGTGCGCTTTATGGTGCTTTGTACGATTGCTTGGTGCAATGAGCCATTATTAATTCCATATATCTGTGGCCCAGCACAGTAACGGTAGGTGGTCCTTTATGGTAGAAGCTGAACAGTCACTCATTTATATCTGTGGCTTTAAGTTTTCGAGTTTGAGTATAGGGTCAAAATATGTCGAGGAGAACAAGAACGAGACAGGAATGACATGGGTTTTGATGAAGTGGGTTACTTCTCTAAATATGTTAATTTGCTGCCTGGTTAATTTGTTCTGCATAATGCAGTTTCAAAGCCTGTCTTATTGCTATCTGATATTCTCTCATGTGGGTTTTGCAGTCTTTATGTTAGCGGTGATAAGGATTTTCTCACTTTACACTCCAGTTTCTCACAAACTCTTCATACTCGACAGCTTTATGGTGAAGCACTTGTTGGTAGTCTTCTATGTTGATTTAGCTTTTTTGGGTGGTAGTTGACTCACTAAATCCAGGTTCTTCAGCGTTTATGAAGGAGATTTCCAATGACTGTGTAGAAGTTGGTATTTTGTGCAGGAGTCAGAATGTTCAAGCTGTTGTTTAATTCATGGATTCTAGTGGGTGAGACCCTCCTTTAGTGACAGCTCTGATATGCGCTGTACTCAAGAGCTGGTTGCATTTTGGTATGATTGCAGTTGGGCATTATCGAGAATGCGACTAGAGAGAGATAATTTGTGACAAAACTAGAGATCTTAGGTCTTCAAAGACGTCTAAGGCCTCTTGTTACTCTGTGAGTCACCCAAAAGACTGAAGTTGCCAATGAGCATGGCCCTTTATGACTTTGGTTAACATAATAAGGCCCGATCTATCATTTCCATTATATTACTGAAAGGATAACATGACCAAATGACGTGTAGTTAGAAGCTGGAAAGCGGAATCTCAGAACGTATGACTATTCATGATGGACGCGAGCCATACCACTACCTCTACTACATTATCTTTTCTTCACTGCTATTTCCAAGAAAGTAAGTGGATATGTGGTACAAAGTGAATGGTCTGTCGTTGTGATCCTGTTCTAGCACGTGATCATGTACAATTGTTGCAGTCTTGCACTAGTGTGTTCAGCACTTCAACATGCCTGTTGCTCAGGACTTCTTGTTGATCATGATATGTCTGACACATGTTTATACATTTGAAATAATACATATAAATTACACAGTTGTGTTTGACACATTCGGCAGGCATTGCATTCAGATGAAATCTTCCATGATGTCAGCCATGGCGTGCTGGACATCATGACGGACACTTGGGTATCAGATAATCAGTTCCAATGTGTGATGTGGAAGGCCCACCTTGCATTTGGTGCAAGATGTTGGTTCACCCTAAACCCATTACTACGAGTTCAAATGAGGACATCTGAGTCACTGAAGGATTTCATTAATGTCCTGCCACAGCTAACAAATGTAATTTATTTTTGTACACAATTTTATATCGTACAATCAGGCTGAGGGTCTTAGATCACTTTACAATGGGAGCAATAGAGGACATTGGCTGCAAGAAAATTATGTAAAAATATAAAGAGAATAAAGAGATACTGTGGGACAATAGATCTTTTGAGAGTATATCCTGTAGAGGATATAACTTGAAATAAGTAAAATCTTGAAAATGAGGTTCATTATAATACCAGTTGAAGAGTAAGCATGGAAAGAGGACTAGTGGATGTGTGACAATTAAGTTGAGGTGGGAATGTAAACACAAATAGGAAAAAAAGTTAGCGGAGAGGTGATTTTATGTGAATTAGAGGTTAGTGGGTGAGGGACAGGAGAGGTCTAGAAGTATGCACAAGTCAGTAAACTGGAGAAACAGGTTAAGGCAACCAGATAAAAGAGAGGTGCTGGCTGTGCGAGATTAAATTAGAGCGTGGAAGTGCCATAGAAAAAGAAGAGATTTCAGTTCCTTCTTAAATGTAGCTGAACAGTAAGTGGAGGGAAGTGCCAGCAAAGTAAGTGTCAGAGTCTTGCCACACTGCCAGAATAAAATTGAGACATAGTCAGCTCATTCTTGAAGAGCGGTGGCACAAGAAGAACATTTTTATTCCACCGGATATGTCTTCCACCAGATTTTTATCTTGTTATAAATGCTTTACTCACTTCACTTCTTTTAAAGCCTTTTCTAGTTCTGTTTTCCTTTTCCTAGGGTTTACATCTTACCATCTATATTCTCCCCAAGTGCAACTGTCTTCTGTTTTCAAGTGTACAATCAATATATATAAAAAAGAAAGTATGTCTGTTTGTCCTTTATGCATTACTACACCATTCATCCGATCGCCATGAAACTTTGGGAAGTTGTTGAGTACACTCCCGCGAAGGTTTCTGGCAAAAAAAGAAAAATGTGTTAAATATCGGCCCCCCGGCCCCCCAGGGCCCTCATAATCTTTCCAATACTGAATGTTTACAGTTTATGGTGCGACTCGCTTTTGCAATGATCATCAACAAAGCACAAGGACAATCGCTGCAAGTGTGTGGACTTGATTTGGAGAATCCGTGCTTCTCACATGGACAACTGTATGTGGCCAGCTCACGCGTTGGAAAACCTTCTGATTTATTTGTGTACGTACCGGAAGGAAAAAGAAAAAATACTGTGTTTCCACAAGCACTCGAATAAATAAACAGAATTAAAACAACACTTTAAACTGTTTTCCATATTAAAATGAATAAGTTTCAATAAACATGACACAATGTAAATTGAATGTTATCATAACAAGTTTCCTTAAATTTCCTTTCTTCTGAGATCGCAGCAACGCGCTACGGGTAAACTAGTATTCAATAAGGAAAAGGATGTTATCATGAAGTATGATTTCGCTCAACTCTACTTTTCCAGAGCATCATGTGTCAGGTTTATTGATTTCTTGCTTGCTTTAACTGTTGCATCGTCTTGCACATATTTTGTGCTCGTTTTAAATGCTTTTTTAGTATAGTGAACATTTATGCGTGGTTAATAATGTTATTCTGTATAATCGATAAACCGTCCAGTGTCATACTTTTGTGCATTGCTCAAATTTTGTGATTTGTTTTGTTTTTGAGTGAGTCTGGAATATCCTATCCAAACATTTGTATAGATGTCATGGGGAATATCAGCCAAGCTGAATGTATCTCACAACCCAGTGCTCCCTTTCATATTTGGGCATCTCCCAGATAGTGAGTGGTGGCTCTCTAGTGAATACTTTGGGAAAAGAAATTGCACTATTCCCAATCAAATGCTCCTGAAACTCTCTTTCTTGATTAGTGCTGTCAACTGTGGAAAATCTCACATTTTCAAGTGAGCCTGAAAAGGGTTATCAAAAGAAAATCTGTGTCAATTGTGTCGATAAGGGGATCTCCATTCATACTATGGAGCGAGGCTCCCTAACACAAGGGAGTACTCAAATATATAGCTGAGAACATGCAGGTCCCTAGCTAAGTTCATTAGAATTGATGAATAGCATTCACAAGTAGCACAGATGTAAGCATTTCTAGCTGACCAAGGTGGCTGTCAACTTTCAAATCTCGGCTACAAGGACGCCACTCATCCATGGCTTGAAGATGGGACCACCAGAGGAGAAAGAAAACATGGAAGCAGCAGGGTACAGTTACACAAAGACAGTCATTGTGTTTTTAAATTCTTCCACATATATCACCAGATCATAGAGGTAAGTCTAAGTGATAAACAACCCACTTCTCACCCACCACCTTGTCTCTTCACAGGGAATTACTTCACCTGGTCTTTGTTCCGACTATTGTCCATTGCACTTTTCTAAGCAATCCTTACTACTGTCCATTGCACTTTCTAAGCGAAACTTATGCAAAACAGGAGGCATCTGCAGAAACTCACCCATGCAGTTTTCAACAAAGCAAAAAGTTGCAGAATTAGCAATGCAAATAGGTGCAGAAACAAGGTGACATACATCAAAGGTCACCTCAGAGCACTGCTCACATGCACAGAAGCTGTGCCAGCGCCCCCCAGGTGACTGCCCAGGGGTCGAGGCCAAGGTCAATCTGTAGGCCATGCATAACAATCCGTGTTTACTTCTTCCTTCTGCTTCTGGAGGCTACTCTTCATGAGCCCTGGGCTAACCTAGTTTACTGACCCGGCGACCCACCAATGACCCCAATTACATACTAGTAACACATAAATATGCACCGAGGAAATGGGAAAGACATTTTGTAAAGTACATGTAACTAGTTGCTAAAGAGAACTAATGAAAAATACACCATTGTAAGAAATAAGTAACTAGACACGAGGGTCGGACTGGAAGAGAAAAGTGGTCCACTCACCAAATTAAAAGTGGCCCCCAATACCGAATCATATACCTAAAACAGTGGCCCACATGTGCAAATCTTTTAAACTTGTAAAGATAAGCTGTATAGGTGTTTTGTAAGGTGCTTCCTGCAGGCAATGTTTGTGTTAATATCAGAGAAGTCAACAGTAAAAACCAGAACACAAGGCCATTACACAGACTCACAAACTGCCTGAAAACCAGCCCATACACTGATCTATCAGACCAGTCCTTCGGGCACTTCCAGATTGCCAAAGAGGCCAGTCCAACTCTGCTAGACACCTTAAATCCCAATATTTGCAATTCAGGCCACAGGCGGTTCAAGCAGTGCTTCATTTGTAAAAGAATCGGTGCCGGGGTGCAAATATTCTTCCGGAGCCCGCCGCTTCTGAAGCCTGGGTTGTTTCTGTACTGGTCGATGTATATTTGCAGTGCACCCCTTTTTTTGCATTATGCATGCGACTGCAGAGTATAATATAACCAGAGGCCACACTTATTTTGTGTCTATGTTTTTGGAAAAATGAAACGAGATTTAGACGTACTAGAATTTTGACATGAAGATTATATACAAATTATACCAGTGAAACCTTATCTCTCTGAGCTAACCCACACTTTAGATGAAACAGTCTGTACCAGTCATTCCAGTGGAGTAGTAAGGGTGACATGAGGCTAATGCAATCATGGAAAGTGGTCCTCCCATTCCCATTTAGAAAATACTGCCATATTTTGGGTGTTGAGGGCCCTATAGAATCTTGGGCCTCAGGGACACTATAGCTGCTGCACAATTCAGTGCTACACCCCTGAATCATTCTTAGCCGAAGGCCTTCTGTGGAATTATACTGCCTCATCAAGGTATGTTCAGTGTGGGAGTAGAGGGGTACAATATGTTGAAGGGGTTTGTACATTTAGGTACAGGTACCCACAGGTATTAAAGAGAGCCTAGATTGACAGAACCCCCTCCTCCCTTAAATGGAGAGAAGGGATGCCAAATTCGTGCTGCTCTTTCCAAACCTGTAGACCCGGCCCTGTAAATTAAGTGCTGGTTCTGAGCACTGGAAACCACCGGCTCAAATTAAGCACTGGGTACAAGGATAAACAATAGCGTAACCGGTTGTGAGCCCTAGCTACCACAGCTGAGGCAAACTGTCGAAGGAGACAAAGACGGCTGCTGCTCAATAAAAGTCCAGCTGACCAGGAAAGAACTTTTACTTAGTGTTATGTGGCAGCCTCTCTCGACGTTTCTCAAAGATGATTTATTTTCCAGGTTATTACTTCATTATTGACCACAATCCAAGCAGGATCTTCCTCTTATTAATAAAATACATGAGTAACCTTATTGCCATAGTCAGGTAGGGACAAGCACTAGTAAAATATTATTATGCAAGGATGGAAACTGCAAACAAAGAATAGACATGGGCGGAGCCAGAAAGCATAATTTATTCTATTCCTATTAGCTTCTCCACGCCTCTCTTAATTTACAGAAGCACACAGTGCCTATTATATGTTGTAAGAGAGGCGGGTGTCTCTATGTAACCGGATTTCACAGCAGACAATGGGCAACTAGTAGATGAGAGGCTGTACTGAATTAATGGTGTGACATCCACTGGTAGGCAGGTGCTAAATGAGGAAGAACCTGAGTACCTCCCAGTGGCAGACACCCTGGGTTACATCACAGCAGGCTGGGCATTGCCCTGCTTACTTCATGGACCAGATGTTGAGTCAGGAGTCCTTGCTGAAGGACATCCTTTGTCGCTGCGGAGTCATCATACGATATTTACAAAGCACCCATCTTGGGGACCGTCCCATTTCACAGAACTGGGTGTCACCACGTAAAAGGTAACAGTAATTAGCAGCGTGGCCTAGTTAATGAAATACAGTTCCTGTGTGCTCCTGGGTGGAAGGACTAGAACACTGTTATTCAAAGGCAGGCCCTTGTGATTTTTATATAGCGCCGGGAAACCTCCGGGTAGCTGCGCGCTTTATAAATGTAAATAAATAAAATAAAAAATATATCATGAGAGTGAACAGGCAGGACGACTTAGCTAAGAAGCGCAATCGCTTATATTTTCTGTCCGTTATTGATTGGCTCTGCTTTATTGTAAAGCACTCCGATGCCTACGCGCCATGTCTGCGCTACTTAAAATCATAAATATAAATAAATAAAGAGGTGGCATCTGTTCCCGGGGGTGAAGAGGCGAGAGAGAGCGAGAGTGGGAGAATAAGAGAGATTGAGAGATTATTTATTTATTTAATTGGAGTTCAACGGAATGCAGGTCCACAGATGGATGTGGCATGAAGAAATGAAGGGCTTGTTGTATGGATGTAAATCAGGAACACACCTTGCAATCTTCGAAATGCACTCAGATTGACCTTCCTGTACCAAGAAGATGTCGTGGTGACAAGGATTGGTTCTCCCCCACTACCCCCCGGCATTTCGGATGTCTCCAGTGGCGTAGCTAGCCCTTTGACCACCCGTGGTGGTCCCTATATTTGCCATGGGGTGGCGGGGGTTGGCGATTGCCACCCCAAGATGGCACGGTAAGAGCAGGAGGCCACCGCCTCCAAAACTCGTGCAGCCCAGGTCAGACCTCCCCCCCCTTGGTACGCCGCTGGATCACTCACACAAAAATGAAGCGTTGTATGTAAATTGGGATGTGGTCATTCATGTTAAAGGCTCTGTCTTACCGGTGAAGAAGGTGCCACTGCTGTTAATTGTTGGTATGTTGGTTTCTGTACTGCGACTGGTCAGTCCCTGCTGTGTTGCATGTGGTAACTTGCAACAGTTTGTAACCGCTATCTGTGGAATATGGGTTGGGAGATACAAGCCATTGTACGTGAACTGGTGATCCTGCCTACATGCCTTTTGCATGCTCTTAACTTGCATACGTCGTTCAACAGTTCTTTAGCGCAAACTTGTTGCTAATTGAAAGTGACAGGGAAACAGTGACATCTTGATCTCGAAATGCATGCCTTGTTTTTCCAGTCGCGGCTGGGCAGGTGGGGGAAAGGGCGGGGGGCTGTGGGATCGATCACTATAAAAAAAAAAAGTACCTCCCGGGCGGCCGGCCACCGCTGCCGCCTCTCCTGTGTCTTCTTCCTGGCTTCTTGAATGAAACAGGAAGCGCTCGCACGCTCCTCGCAGCCAATCACAATGCTGTCATGCAATGTTGTAATTGGTCTGAGCGCCGTGACACATTGCTCAGCCAGGGGCTGTAGGGGTGGGCATGTTCTCCATGCAGGCTGTAATGCAGCCTGCATGGAGAACAGGGACAGTGCGCATGACTGTTTTTGGTGGCCCGAGAGGGCTGACCAAACAGCCATTGCGCACACAGGAGGGTTGTGCCCTCCTCCTTCCCTGCTCATCAGCCCCGCCCCCTCATGCAAGCTGCCACAACAGGAGGACAAAATATATTATATTAACATTAATATTAGTTATTAGTTATTATCATTTCATTCCTTCCTTCTTTTGCTGCTCCATTGAAGAGTAGCCGCCACTGTGTTTTCCCTAGCAATGGAGTCCACCATTTCAACTGAATGCCTTCTGTGTCGGCTGGTTGCTGTAGGCAAAGAAACTCAATTTCTTCAATGATTAGGCGTGACGTACACCTGGAAAGGAATACTGCAGAAGAAAGTTAAGAGGAAGTAATTTCGATTGATGAACAGAATGCCAGGAGTGTTGCAGATTCTGGTGCTTGTTACACAAAAGACACTGAAAGCTAATCGCTTGGAACCACCCAAAACTGTGTCAGGGTCATTCGGAGGCAATAGAAGAAAAGAGGATGGGTGAGGTGTATACTGACTGGTACCAAGGACTTAACGCCTTTTATAGGTTTAGAAAAGGGCAGTCATGGAGACTGGAAGAAAGGAACATCGAGGTTGGCATAAAAAGTAGCGTGATTACACTTTTTGGCAATGGTTGGAACTTGTAGGGCAACTAGCACAGTTATAGTATATAAGACTCATACAGACACTGGAGAGGTGACTGGTCCTTGTTGTTTTGATTTTCTGCTTTCTTACCAGTTTGGCATTTGGCATTGGGTCTCTACACTTTGTTGTTTTAGTCCGTCCCTGGTCCCATATTCCCCTTTTTCGTTCATTACTTTTAGAACTCTGGTTCTTTCATGGATCTACAATTACAAACTTCCCAAGAATCCACCTCCTAGACCTTCATTTTCCTTACCGGAGCATTTAGGGCCACATTTATGAGGCCCTACCAGCACTTTTTCACCCCCAGAATGTCACTTTTTTGACGTTCCAGTGGCGCAATGTGCCACGGCATACTTATAAGGTCATGTAAAATCCCTTTACTTTGCTTTTCATGGTCTTATAAATATGTGCCCCTTTCACACAAAAACTGCATGAAAGGGGCGTCCCATGGGTGTTGCTGTGGGTGTTCCCACGCTACACCCATGGGACCGGACACATTCCTAGATTTATGAGAAGTCGTAAACTTGGGAATGCTTCAGAACCTAACTCCACCCCTGGGGTGGAGTTAGGTAGGGGCAACGTGGAGAACTGTTTTAATTTCTCCTCGTGCTTTCCTGTTTCTACACACATGGACAAAGGAAATCACCTAAATTGATGGATTTTATGAAGGAAGGTGTTTCTTCCTGCAAAAAATCAATCAGCCCCGCAACGCAGGCACCCTTGCGTAATGGTGAATGGGTGCCCTCTCTGGCACATGGCAGTCCATTGTGCGCTGGGGAAAAGGACAGGAATGCAACCTATCTTATAGCTACGGGGCATTCCTGCTCTTTTGTTTTGACTTCAGGCAGTACCGCAAGATTCCTTGCCACGTTGCCCTACATCAAAAACCTCATAAATGAGGCCCTTAGTGTCCTATCAGTGTTCCTCAGATCGCATCTAGCCTCCACATCATCTCTTCAGCCTAGCTTTGCTCTCCTCAGTGTCTTTAGGCTCTGAACTTTTATCCTGGTGGAACCGGGGCTAGTTTGATTCTTCTTGAGCTGAATGACACATAAACTGCAAACACCATTGATTCATGTGTTGTGCATGTATCTATGTTTTGTCAAATCATTATCAGTGGTTCCGTGATACTATGAGGCTACATTCAAAATCAGTTTCCCCGTAGCCTCTCCTTTCTCCCTTTTTACCCCGGGTTCTAATGGCAGTGTCTCTATCTTGACTCGAACAAGTGGTACATTGGGATTATTGGCTGCATACTTTGGGATTTTAATTCATACTGCAAATGCTGACAAATGGCCCCACTGTTTCAGTGCGGCACAGTTCTTCTTCTTGGGTATTTCTGGACAAGGGTTGAGCTCCCTATGGTTATGCCCAGTGTGGTCACAACAATGAACATGCATTGGCAAAGGCCCTTGTCTAGCTTTCAGTTATAAAAGCACACAAGTATGCACTGGTGTAATGGTGGTAGTGGCGCTAATGGTAACGGTGGTAATGATGATGGTGTTACTCACGTTATTGATGATGATGGTAATTGTGGTTGTGTTGGTAATGGTGGCTGTATTGTTTATTGGAGGGGCAATGGTGATAGTAGTGAAGGTGGTTGGGGAGGTGCAAGGATAAATGCATCTTTTTATGCAGAGTAATTCTTTTTCATTTCATCTCCAGGGATAGCCACAAACTGGAAAAGGGGCTGGGTAGTGCTGTAAAGGAAGCTCCTTACCCCACTGCTACAGACCAATTAGTCTAAGTTGTGTAATTTTCTGAGGCGTTGAAAATATTTTGTCAAATTTGTACCCAGGTTTGCAACTTTAACCAACCCACAGAAGGAATTGGTGAAGCAAAGGTTCACTTGTGAATGCAAAAGACAAGGATGCATTGCCTTTTTTTAAATCAATTTAAAGTATTCAGTATGAATGCCTTAACCTTGAAGGCCTTGAGTAATTGTTCTACCTTGTATTACTAAGGTAGATGCCAGCACTTGTGGGCAGGGTGGTTTTCTTACCTAGCGAGGAAGGATAAACCTACTATATCCTTGGTTTCAAAACCTCACGCAACATATAGTACTTTGTAATTGAAAAGGAGATGCCAACTTGCACCGGGGTAGTCGATCACTGAAAAGGAAATGCTAGCCTGCCCATGAGTGGTGGATTTTTGAAAAGGAGATGCGATGCTAGCATGCACATGGCTAGCAGGTATCACATAGATCATTGAAGGAAAACTTCTAGCCCGCGCATGTGTGGTAGATCTTTGAAAAGGAGATGGTAACATGCCCATGGCGAGCAGATATTACATAGATCATTGGAGAACAAAATGTTAACCTACATGTGTAGTAGATCATTAAAAAGAGATACTAGCGTGCACATGTGTAGTGGATGATTGGAAAGAAGATGTTAGTCTGCTCATGATCGTTGAAAAGAGATTCTAGCCTGCATGTGTAGTAGTAGACAATTGGAAATGAAATGCCAGCCTGCACATGGGTCATTGATCATTGAAAAAGAGGTGCCAGCCTGCACATAGGTAGTAGATGATTGAACATCAGATGCTAGCCTGCACATGTGTAGTGGATCATTGAAAAGAAGATTGGAGCCTGCACATGTGCAGTAGATCATTGAAAAGAGGATGTTAGTCTGCACACGATCATTGAAAAGAGATGGTGACCTGCATGTGTAGTAGATCATTGGAAAGAGATGTTAGCCTGTACATGGTTCATTGATCATTGAAAAAGTGATGGTAGCCTGCTCATGTGTAGTGGATCATTGAAAAGAAGATGGTAGACTGCACATGTGCAGTGTATCATTGAAAAGAAGATGGCAGCCTGCACATGTGTAGTTGATCATTGAAAAGAAGATGACAGCCTGCACATGTGTAGTAGATCATTGAAAAGAAGATGGCAGCCTGCACATGTGTAGTAGATCATTGACAAGATATGCTAGCCTGCTCATGTGCAGTCGATGATTGAAAAGAAGGCAGACTGCACATGTGTAGTAGTTAATTGAAAAGGAGATACAAGCATGCACATGGTTAGCAGGTATCATGTAGATCATTGAAAAACAGATGGTAGCCTGCACATGTGTGGTAGATCTTTGAAAAATGAATGCTAGAAGGCACATTGTCAGCAGATTTCACACAGATCATTAAAAAATTGATGCTAGACCGGACATGTATAATAGATCCCTTTAGACGATATCGCATTCTGCATATGGGGAGTAAGTCATTGAAACGGAGATGCTAACCTATACAAGATGGAAAATAGATCATCAGATCTGTTGATTGTCTTGCCTTCTTGTTCAGAATGCAGATCTGGAAGTCGAAATCGAAGAACGCCCGGTGGAAGCTGCGGCAGCAGCATGGAACGTTGAGGCTTTTGAGCCAGACGTTCTCAACCAGTAGATGTTTTTGGCTTTTAGGCCAATAGGAAGCAGAAAGCACCCAAAACATCAAATTATAAATGTGGCTAGGGGGCTGCAGCTTGAAAATGGTTTGGTTTTGAAAAGGTAGATGTTTGTGCCTCTGGTGAGTGTGGGGAACATTCTAGGGTCCATTGCATACAAAGGGCACCTAAACACAGGCATGTTTACAGCAGAAGCCTCTTCACTGCAATGCTGTACATAAATGAACCCGCAGTTAGTGTTTTGGTGAACTTATTTAACTTACTTGTTTTCCACTTTTTAGTCTATGATGTTCAACAGTGTTTTGGTGGTGTTCTAATCAGAGGCGTGGGTGGTTATTATTTGAACTATTAATAATATGTCGTAATATACTGCTTCAAACACACCTCACCATACCGATTACATTTTTGACTCACACTTTGGTTACTGTCTGCACATACAGGAAGCAAACAGATGCGAAATATTATAGCATTACGTCTCCCTCCTAGGTGGCCTCAATTGGTTAATGCAGATGGTGTTTCTTGATGCTGACGACAGGCGTTTTTCACACCTGCGGTACTACGCCCCTCTCAGGAGTCTAAATCACTTGTTACACGTCTCTCTGGATGCAAGTCACTAGTCTTCTGCGAAGCATAATTCGTAAATGGTTCAAGAGCCAGGCATGATACAAACCCTGGGTAGAGTAGTGCACGTGATATATGGAGTTATGAACAGGTTGCCAACATTTTTTTTCCTTGAAACACTCACAACCACAAGATGGAAAACAACTGGCTGTAGAAGGGGAGACCTCCAAATTGTTAAGAAAGGCCTAGTTTACCCCATTACCTCTCCCACATGGACCAGCAACAGAGTGACTACCTCACTTCAGATCAATATGCAATTGTGGCTCTCCAGGCCAGAACTTTATTCTTATAAGTCATTGTTTTTAGGATTGCTAGTCTAATTTTCCTTTTTTTTTCTACAGTTTTATATAGTGCAAACTTGACCCGAAGGTACTGAAGAACTTTACATGGGTACCAGTTAAGTTACACAAGGACACACTCTTTTTTTTTGGTAGGCCCATGATAATTAAGTGATTTGCCCAGAATCACGGGATGTTGAGCCGACGCCGAGACTCCAACCTGCTTCTACAGTTCCAAAGTCTGCAGCTCTGACGTTATGCCGCATCCTCTTATCATTGAAAGCAAAAAAAGACTACAACACTCAGAATGGATTTGGTTAGTTCAAGACTGGCAAGAGTGCTTGTAATGGCCTGGAAGTCGGTGGTTACCCTAACCAGCAGCGTTCCTTAATAAGTGCTCAATGCCTCCTTCATTGAATTTCTGTGCATAATTTCTCAAATCTCACATGCTGATTCTGTCAGTGGCTGAGAGGAATGTTAGTTATTCCTAAGTAGTGCATACAAATTGCGTTTGAAAATACCAAATTATCACGAAATAGCATACAACACGTGATAACATTTTAAAAATATGCATGGTACAAGTGAGCTTCTGTTTTTTGTGCAAAAGCCATCACCGAAAACGACTTATTAAAAGTTGCAAGGTCACATTAGAATGTTTCAGCAGTTGTTGGAGCATACCATATTGAAAGACGTTGTTTTAGCACAATGCATGAATTTCTGGGAAAGAAATTCCAAAATTTAAGTTTTTAAGAAGAAACCTCGCGCAGATTCATAGCAACAATATACAGTCATCTTCTTTAGGACTTGTCTTCACTCATTTTGCTGTAAGAAAATCGCTGCAAATTGGTATTTTGAGGGGAGAGAGAGAATGTTTCCTGCCAAAAGCTGCTTTTATTTCACCAGAATTATAACGTGATGAACAGCAGCGTTATAAATTCCACCCAAGTTTGCCCACTTATCTTGTGAAAGTCAATTGTTTCACTAAAGTATTTTTATTTTTCTTTACATCAGAAATTCCTCAGAGCAGCATTTCTAGAGTGCATCTTTCCTTAGTATATCTAAATATGTGGGTGAGCTCCTTTCAAGAATGGCCAGATTCTCAGATCCACCATAAACTCAGCATGCAACAACACAGACCCTACCACTCAACCACCAGCTTTTCAGTGCACTCGAAAAGCACTTTTTTCAAACAAGCATATGTCACTTAAGTACGGCATTCCCAGAAATGTATCTGATTATGATGTCTGCATTTTGTGCTGGCCTGAATGGCAGATTTTGTAAGGTGCTGTTTGTACTAATTGTGTTGAATCCCTGTAATGGAATCTTAGTATATTTTATATAAAAAATAAATGTACAAAGCTTTTTTTGAGTTTTATAAAGTGTTATGTTACGATGATTACTTCTGAACGCTAGAGGAGATAAAAGATGTAAAGATTAATGAAGTTGAAAGGGCGAGAGGGCACTTAGAGCCCAATCTGATAGTTTATATCATGGCCGCTGTTCCATATGGTATACAGTTTAAAAGCTGGTTAAATAGTTCAGTTTGCAGGCATTTCCTCGAACACTCATTGGGTTCAGATGTCAAGGTAGTGCTAAGAGTGTTCCATATTCTGGGTCTTTTTACTCCTAAGATTCGGCCTTTGAGTTTTATCCACCGGACCAACCGCCAATGGATGTGATGGAGGTTGTTCAGGCGTGTGAGAAGCTTTAGCAGGGCCGGGGACAACAAACTATAATGGGTCCTTCATAGATGGAAGACTTGTTTCAAAGTTTGAAACATGTACTGCTGGGAAAGAGAAATTCCAGCATCTGATCCTACCTAGCAAGTGGTATTAGCCTTGAAGGCATACTTATCATTGATGGATAGGCCAGTTTTGCTCTAAAATCTTTACATAAATATTGGAGCACAAATGTTGGCCCTGTGGAGTAATCACTTTTCTGCATCCCTTCCTCTCTCCTTCTTAAGGGCCTGAGGTTTCTAATTGGAATTTAACATTTTGCCAATATCAGCAGATTTTCATTAGGCCATGAGGCATAATTGGTGGTGCAGCTAACCTTGAATTTGAGCCTGGCGTCTACAAGAAACCAGTGGAGAGTTTTCAGGACTAGCTTGGCATGATCACATTTGCAGAGGCTTAGACATAATGTAGCGACTTGGTAGCAAACTGTTAGGGAAACTAATGTACATTATATTATAGTAGTCCTGGCATGTCATGATAAGGGTTCCTCATAACTTTTCAAAGTAAAAAGACCTGGATATTAATTTGTTGGAGCAACACATTGACTTTGGGGGGGGTGGAAAAAATAACAGACGAAAACTATCGCCGGATTTTTAGATTTAGGGAGGTTGATCGGAGGTACAAGGTTTGGAGGCCAGTTGCAGTGTTGTATGTCCGGTTCAGGTTCACTTATTGCAAGGATCTCAATTTTTGCACCATTCATTCGGAAGAGGCTCATCTTTGTCGTTTAGGATATGGGGTCCAAGTAAGAGGGGATGTTGGTAGGATTTTTTGGTCTATACTTGTCAAGACAGATGTTTAGCGGCTGGCATATCTTCTGCCTTCGTTTGGAAGTTCATCTGATACTGTTCTAGAAACTATACCATGGGGTGTCTGTAAATGTTGAATAATTGACAAGAGAATGATGATCTTCCAGGTAAATTGCATGATACCGGATGTGTGCATGACCACTGAACTGATACTCTGTCACTTCCCAATCTTGATCTTGCTGTGGAAAGAGAAGTCAAATTATCTTACAATTTGACGCAATTTTTGATTTTAAAGTTTTTTTTCTGGAGTAAGGTGACAAAGGTATGCTTCAAACAGGCTGGCACTATTCCAGAATGTAAGAAAGAGTTTATTGTGTCTGTGCTGTTTAGTGCGAGAGAGAGCAGAGGAGCTGTTTAAAGCAGGAAACGGAGCATGGGGCCAGGCACGAGTTGGGGCGCCTTAGTCTTGAAGTTCAAACTTAACACCCCATTAGTCTCCAAATGTTTAGAAGAGGAGTAAGCAGTTTGTAACAGAGGCGTGGCTTGTGGGGTAAGACATTCTCCGTTATGATGGAGACAGCATTGTGGGTTTTGATGATTTTGTATCTGCAGAAATCAAGTAGGTGTTCACAGAGGTGTCAATGTGTGCATGGGTTGCTTTTCAGAGCCTCATGATTAGACAGTATGTGGTAAGTTTTAATTATTCCTTCATTTGGATGCACGCTTCAGTAATGTGTCTTGTGAATTGTCTCTCTAGATTGTTTTGTGGTAATCTCTCCTTTGTATTTTGCAGCAAGGGTGGTCCTCTTTGGTCTTTGCCTTGTAGCACTGTTCAGGTTGCAATGAAATAGTTTTAGTTCTAATAACTCTTTGTTGAACCAGTTTTTGGTAGCTACAATACCTTGTTTGAGTTTACAAGATCTGCATTGGGCTAGAACGAGGTGACAAATCATGATAAGCACACAACTCTGATAGTTATTCATGACATCAAAACTCCACCCGAATAAAAGAATTGCAGAAATATAGGGCACATTACACACTATTCCAACCATTGCACTCTGAGTAGTGTGCTATCGGTCCACAAATGCATTTCAGAACCATATCAGGCACAGGAACCGCCACCTACATGACAGCTGTATCCACTAGGCCAAGGTTGCACTTATGTTGGTACAGTCCTTCAGATTTGTCATGAACATAGACAAGCAGTGTTGGTTCAAGCACAGGAGAAACAATGTCTAGAGTTTGTCAAAGAGATAACTTGCACGTTATGAAGTAAACTCAAGAAAAGCAAAAGAAAATGAGCAGTGACCCATGGACAGTGTCGATGTACAAAAACCATTTTTGAGAAAGTTGGCAAGAAGGGTTCGTTTGTTGCCATTGGCGAGAAAATCAATATTTATGGGTCCTCTATTTTGAAGGGCATTACAGATGCTTAAGAGCTAAAGGGCATCAATGAAAATGTTTTAAATATTCATATATTGTTTGGTTGATGCAGAAGATTTGGAGGTAATTTATGGTTGGTTGGATCAATGAGAGGCCTGAAATGGTTAGGCTCTATTTTGAGAAGCTTAGAAAACAAAAAGGTCCACCACTAAGCGGTGTTTTGTATGTCTAGAGATGTAAGGCACACACAATATTTGTTAAAATACCCCTCACACACCAAAAGGGCCCTTGGTGTCATGCTTCATCATCGGGGTCTTCCCGCCCCGCTGCGGGACGGGGCGTGCTACGACTAGCGACTATGCTGGAGCACTTAGATATTGAAAGTACTATGTGAGGTGTATTGAATGTGAGTGAAGTGGGGTCAGGAGTGGATGGAAAAAAAGTGATGTTAAAAAATACCTGACCTTATGGGTTCAAAACAACTTAATTTGGTCATAGGCTGGTATTATTAAAAAGGTGGGTCGGAGGAATCATGCTAATAATGACACCCAAAGGAGAATCAGCACATTATTAGCATGATTCCTCCGTCCCATCTTTTTAATAATACCAGCCTATGACCAAATAAAGTTGTTTTGAACCCATAAGGCCTGGTATTTTTTAACATCACTTTTTTCCATCCACTCCTGACCCCACTTCACTCACATTCAATACACCTCACATAGCACTTTCAATATCTAAGTGCTCCAGCATAGTCGCTAGTCGTAGCACGCCCCGTCCCGCAGCGGGGCAGGAAGACCCCGATGAAGCATGACGCCAAGGGCCCTTTTGGTGTGTGAGAGGTATTTTAACAAATATTGTGTATGCCTTATATCTCTAGACATGTAAAACACCGTTTAGTGGTGGATCTTTTTGTTTTCTGAACTCTTGACATAGAGGAGGTTGCATCCACCTAAGTACTCTTATGAGAACTACCTCTTCACTCCCTAACCATTGATTTTTCCTCTCTATTTTGAGAAGCCTCAGAGATGCTAATAGAATTATATTCAACTCTAAAGCACTGGCATCATGCTACAGAAAGGTGAACATTCTGGCAACCGATGCTGGGTATGCCTTGAATTCCCAAACTTTTTCCAAAATTACAACCATAATGCAAGGGAGCAGAGTTATACTACATAGGGGCACCATCACGCCATTGTCTCCGTAATATGACCAGAATCATCACCGCCATGCTCAGTCTACCACTATACAAAGAGTGTGGCCATTGTGCCATGGATACCTACAATAGGTCAAGAATTTCTACGAATATACCAGAAGAAACACATCTTTGTAATAAAGGAATAATGCAGAAATTGTAGATAAGTATCCTTTAATTCTCGAAGAGCTCAATGGTATGTCATCCAGTAGGTTCAGCATCCAAACAACTGTCCTTTACAAATGATGCACATCATGATGACATGTACATTCTACATTCTAACTATGACCTAAGCAGGCACATGCACAAGGAATGAACACAATTACATTTAGGAAATGCAGACACAACACATCCCCCTTTTCCTAACAACAGAATAAAAACAAAAACAAAACAAAAAGAAATGAATAACATTAAAACACTATGCTAAATATAAGAACATAGTAAAGATACAAGCACTGGTTTCTATAACATATAACTGATAGATAGATTTTACTTATTACTAATAATGTAATATTTTAGCCAAGAAGGCACCACCCTCTTCCTTGAGGAATGACGACACAAAACAGAATTATCTCCCTCAAAAACAGATACCTCATTTTGTGGAACAGTAATTTGACCCTCAGAAACACCACCAGATGAAGAACCATCAGAAACACTACTAGATGAAACTATATTTCCACTACCAGAAGGAACTACATTCCCCATTTCACTATCACTAGAAGGACAAACAACTTCCCCTGTATTGTCTTGCAAATCATCATCCTTTGACACAGAACTTTCCACATCCAAATCCTCTGGCTTCCAAATAGTATTAGAACTCCTTGGTCTACACTTCGCAATTCTGTTAAGATTCCATATCTTTCCATTATCAAGCTTCACTGAGTTCTTCAAAATTTCAACCACCTGAAAAGGCTATGAGAACTGGGAATCACCTTTTAGGACCTTAACAGGTTTCTTAATACGGATCCAATCTCCAACCTCAATTTGAACCTCCTTGGAACCACGCTTCAAATCATAGTACATTTTGCTCTTTTCATGTACCTTCTCCATGCGTGCTTTAACCAACTCTCTAGACCATGGTTCCACATCACTGGAAAACAACCAAGCAGGATTAGGTTTAGAACGTGGATTCCTACCTTTCATTAGCACAAATGGAGAAATACCTGTGGAAACATTACTAGTGATCCGGTAATTCCAAACCACCTTTCCAATTTGTGTTGGCCAATCTAAATTATTACTTAATGACAACTGAATAGTATTCTTCAAAACTTTATTAACTCTTTCAACAACACCATTCCCACTAGGATTATACAGTGATGTTGTTCTATGGGTAATACCCAATTTTTTAAAATACGCTTTAGCCCTCAATGATAAAAACTGAACTCCATTATCCGTGAGGATGCAAGAAGGAATCCCTTCCGCTACAAAAGTCTCATCAAGAAAAGAAAAAACTGAATCTGTGTCAGCCTTCTCAACCACTTTAACAACAGGCCATTTAGAGAAAAGATCCATAAGAACAATCAAAAAATGATGAGAACCATCACGCTCCTGAATAGGACCCATAATGTCAGCTGCAACGCATTCCCAAGGATTATCGGGAAAAGAACTCTCTAACATTGGAGGACGAAAAGTATGTAAGGTCTTATCTGAAGAAGCACACATAACACAATTCCTCACAACCTTCTCTATTTGAGAATTTACAACCCGGCCACCAAAATAAATTTTTAACCAATGACTTAGATCTCAAAATTCCTGGATGACCCTCATGACAGAGTTCAATAATTCCCTCACGTAAACCTACAGGAGGAATTATTCTTTCGCCTCTTAAAAGTGTACCTTTTTCAACAGAAAGTTCTGACCTAACTTCCCAAAACGGTCTAACAGCATCATCCAACAAATCCTTTTTAACTGGCCATCCATTAACAATATATGAAATAATCTTTTGTAAATTGCTGTCTGTGGAATACTCATTATTCCACTCCTCTTTACTGAAAGCCGAAAGACCCTCATCATGAACAAAAGCGACATGTAACTCATTCCACTCATTATCATCATACTCTTCCAACATGACTGGCATCCTTGACAAAAAATCTGCAATTACGTTACTTTTGCCAGGAACGTAAATTATCTTGTAAATAAAGTTTTGTAACCTCATTGAAATCCTAGCCAATCTTGCAGATGCATTGATCACTCCTTCTGTAGTTAAGATCTTCACCAAGGGTTTGTGATCACTACTCAAAGTACACATTTTCCCCCAAACAAAAGATTTGAAATGTTCCAACGCCCAAGCGCATGCTAAGGCTTCCCTTTCTATTATTGGGTACTTTTCTTCACAAGGGGATAACGATCTTGAAGCGTAAGCAATCACCTTATCAATACCATTCTTATCCACCTGAGCTAAAACAGCTCCAAGGCCCTTATTACTAGCATCTGTTGTAATTACGCTCTCTAGAGATGAGTCAAAACTATGCAGTGCAGTGGCCTTGGCAATAGCTTTTTTTATATTCTTAACATCCAAATCACAAAATTTAGACCACTCAAATTTAACGTTCTTTTTCAAGAGTTGCCGAATGTTGTAAGTTATATTTGCAAAATTAGGTACATACTTAGAGCAAAATTCCGCCATTCCTAAAAAGGATCTAATGTCATCTTTACATGTAGGGACAGGAGCTTCTGAAATGGAAGAAACCAAAGAGGGTTTAGGCCTTACACCCTGCTCGTGAATAACATGGCCAAGGTGTGTCACACTCTTTTGTGCGAATTTGCACTTAGAATGTTCCACCGTAAGACCTTTACTTTCAAGAATACCCAAAACATTTTTCAATCTTAACAGATGTTCATCTTCATCACTCCCAAAAACAAGGATGTCATCTTGGAAAAATCTGACTCCCTTTTCTTCCTTAAAAAGTTGATACATTAATCGTTGAAAAACAGCGGCCGCCGAAGCTAAGCCAAAAGGCATTTGTTTATATTGAAAGCAACCGAATGGTGTAACAAAAGATGTGAATTTCATTGATTCAGGACACAAGGAAATTTGGTGATACGCCGACGATAGGTCTATCGTCGAAAACCACCGCGCATCACCTAAACTAGACACCATTTCATTAATATATGGAAGTGGGAACTTGTCAACCACAATGTTGTTATTTAGGTACCTTAGATCAACACATAACCTAATTTTTCCATTGCTCCGTCTCGCTACGACAATCGGAGAAACCCATTCACTGGCTTCGATTGGTTCAATAATATTCTTAGAAACTAACTTTTCAAGCTCTTTACTCACTTCATCCCTCACTAAAATGGGAACATTTCTACATTTATGTACCTTAGGACAAGCGTCCTCTTTAATTATGATTTTGTGCTCAAAACCAATTAAGTTTCCTAAATTCTTAGTAAAAACTTTTGGAAATTCATGCAAAATTTCCACCATTAAGACCTGCTCACGGCTGTTCAGATCAAGAATGATGTGCAATTGCTTCTGGTCGAACCACCCTAAAACTGGTGGTCCCTTTTTAGCAACGTATAACTTTCCTCTGCATTCTCTACCCTTGAATTTAAACACAAACCAACGGAAACCAAGGATAGTAATAGGTTCCCCCATATAACCTTCTGGATGAATATCAGATAACAATAATTTTTCACCAACTCGTTGGAAGAAAGAAGACTTCCACATATCCTCATTAATAATTGTATAGGGCGAACCAGAGTCTGCATAGATCTTAACATCAACACCACCAATGTTCATCAAACAAATAGGTTTGTTTATAACATCTTCATCACAGATCTTTAAAACTAGCTTATCATGTAAATTCATAACTAAATTATCCTCCAAATCTTTTTCAAAATCTTCATCCTCATCGATTTCATTCACAAACTTAACTTTACTTCTTTTCCTGTTACACGCTTTTGTCAAATGACCTTTTAATCCACAATTGGAGCATTTTGCTTTTAAGCCAGGAAATCCATTAAAGTCTGCTAAATGCTCCAAACTATTGCACCTAAAACAGTTAAGTCTGGAATTTGATGAAGTTTGCGAATGTTTGGCATAAAAGGGTTTACTTGCACTGACAGTATTTTTGGAATTATAATTAAATTTCCTTCTATCAACAGCATTCACCTTTCCAACCACTTCATTAGTAAGAGAACTATTCTCTTGTTTGATTATATTCGCACACCTGCCAGACATTTCTGCCTTACGTGCAATAGCCAGAATATCGTCTAATGGAGAATCTCCATCAATCCCTAGTCTATCTTGTATGGAAGAATTGTAAGAGTGCATAACAATTTGGTCCCTAATAAGTTCTTCTTGTAACACACCAAATTTACAATCCAGTGACAATTTTTTAAGGTCGGCAAGGTAATGATCAATATTCTCATCTTTGGTCTGTTTCCTTGAGAAAAATGTGTACCTAGTTACACCTATACACACTTTAGGGGCAAAGTAAGTGTCTAAATGCAGTAAAGCTAAGGCATAAACATTTAAATCCCCTGGAAAAGAAGGTTTAGTCATAGTTTCATATACTTTCCATCCAACAGGACCTAAAGAATGTAATAGAAGTCTTTTTATTTAGCATGTGACATTTTGCCTTCTTCGTCTAAAGCATCAATATAGTTACAGAAATAAGCGTACCCAGAATGCATCCTTTTGTTCCGAAGTCGTCCTCCGTCAGAGTTGAATCTTCAATGAAGAGAAGAGTTCCGAAGTCGAACTTGGAGGTAATTATTTTCTAAATATGGTGCGTGCTGGTGCGTGCTGGTAACGGGGGTTTTAACGGTGATGCAGGATAAAATCCGAATCGAACAAGTCCGAATCGTGCTGCTTCAAATCCAAAATTACCAATTCTTAAAAAATCGGTTTTTCACACACAGGATCCTCCCCGCTTCCAATTCCGAAAGTTAAAATTGTGAAAGCAGAAGATTCCAGCTACCACAACCACAGCACAACACCAAAATTAAGGAAAAAACATTCAAATAGCGGTGAAAGCGTTTCCGAAAGAGTTTAAATTAGCGTTTATAAAGGCTCTTCCTCAGAATTCCTTCCGGAGTACCTCAAATAATTAATCCATTCCGAAAAATCCGCAATCCAATTAAAATGATTATAAATCAAAGTTGCTCACGTAGGTTCTGCTCTTCGAATCCCGTCGCCAGTGTAATAAAGGAATAATGCAGGAATTGTAGATAAGTATCCTTTATTACTCGAAGAGCTCAATGGTATGTCATCCAGTAGGTTCAGCATCCACGGAACAACTGTCCTTTACAAATGATGCACATCATGATGACATGTACATTCTACATTCTAACTATGACCTACGCAGGCACATGCACAAGGAATGAACACAATTACATTTAAGAAATGCAGACACAACAATCTTGTCCACTTGGTGATTGGCTGTAGTTGAGGCTTTGCACTGTCAAACACATTGCACTGTCAAACACATTGCAAGTGTGACATAGGGCTTGTCTTTGCTTTTGGTGCTTTGGCATCTAGGGCCAGATGTAGGTAAATTATATTTACCGACCTCTTAAATACCGAGTCATACCGACTCGGTATTACCGAGTAGGAAAATGAGATGTAGGTAAGAATGCCGGTAACAAATACCGACTCGGAACCTGTCGGTAATCGGAAACGGTATTTACCGTCTCGGAATATACCTACACGGTAAAATCCGAGACGGAAAAACCCAAACCGATCCACCGGTGCCACGGCCCATAGGAATGAATGGCAACTCCCGACCCGGAAAATACCGAGTAGGTAAAAACCGACCCGGTATTTACCGTGTCGGAACTATCCGCCGAAGAATTTGAAACTGACAAACATGTGTGCCTGTGAACCAATCAGGTACTTCAACCACACCCAAATTCCAAGCCACAGGGGAACTAACCAATCAGATCCAACCACCACACCCCAGTACCTGGGACAGGCCACGCCCATGCAGGTGCAGAAACAAACAGTCAGGAGAGCAGGAGGACAGAGTGTGGAGCAGCCTTACCTGAGACAAAATACACAGCAAGATGGAGAGCCAGGAGGCACGGAGAGATGCTGCAGAGCGCAAAAGGAAGCAGAAGTTCAGCCAGGAGGAACTGCAGGTGCTGATTTCGGAGGTTGTCAGACATTATGGCAAAATTTTTGGAAAGCAAACTCTGCATGTTGCTGAATCAATCAAACGCAGCACCTGGTTGGACATACAAGGCAAGGTAAATGCCATTGGTGTCACCCACCGTGACCTAGAAGACCTAAAAAAACGGTGGTATGACATCCGCATAATCACCAAAAAAAGCTTGCTGCCCACCGCAAGGAAAGTGATGCTACAGGCGGAGGAAGAAACAGAGCCCCCAGACTCACCGACATCGAGGAGATGGTCGCATCCACCCTTGAGAAGGAATGTATTCACGGAATTGGAGACGCAGACAGCTCAGCAAGAGGAGCAAAGAAACCAGGTAAGATGCAAGAACATTATCATTTACCCTTTTACCTATTCCCCTCACAGGACAAATCAGACTCCACAACAGGTTTAACTAATGTCCTGCAATGCATCCTGTGAAATGTAGTCATGTGTAGATACCTCAGAGCAGTCAGCGTGCATTGCAGCAAGGGGAGCAACAGACAAGTAGCATAGGCAAATGAGAGACAGGCTAAAGTGCTATAGAAGTGTATTTTATCTCATGACACAGGTGAACAACATTACTGACACAATGTCCATGTCTGTCCACAGGAGAGTCAAAGCGCAGCACAGCTGAGGTCAGAGAGAAGAGGAGGGAAGGAGCCGGACCTAGCACATCTCACGGAGGGCAGGACCAAGAGCAGGCAGCCCCGATACCTGAGGAGGCAACTGCAGAAAATCCACAATCCCCTCTCCTATTCGGTAGTCAGGACACAGGAGCGGCAGAACTATCACCCACCCCCACATCACCATCCCCAGTGCTGGGAAGAGTCAGGAGCCATGATGTGCCCCCTCGCAGAATACTGCAAACATCATCGGAGGAGGAGGAGGTGGAGGGTGACACACAGGACAGAGGCAACACCGAGCAGCAGCCCAGTCCCAGAGTCACGCGGGCCAGTGTCCGAGGGCGACGGCCACGGGAGGTAGAGGATGTGCGGCAAGTCCAAGGTGTCTTCTGCGGACTGGAGGCCACCATGGTGAAGCTGCAGCGCCTGCAGGCAAAAGCAATGATGGGGGTTCAGAGGCACGCACGCACAACAAATAATAAACTGGAAGCAGTAGGCAAGGGCATAGGGGAAATGGCAGAGAGCATGCAATCCATGGCGTCAGGAATATCAGATATAACACAGTGCATGACTGTCCTGTGTGACAAATTGGACAGGGACCATTTGGAGAGACGCAAGGCCCGTGTGGATGTGCGCCAGCAAACCAAGGCCCTGAACATGTTTGCAACTGCCATAGTGCAGTGCTGCAACAATTTAAGTGAAGGCATGGCCAGGATGACCTCTGCAATGGAGCTGGTGCTCGCGCATCAGACTGGCACTGGAGGCAACACTTGTGCTGCCGAAAGCGAGGGGTCCACCAGCAGGAGTGGTGCAAGCACTCCTGTGCATGAGTTACGGAGGAGTGGCCGGCGTGGGGGAAGTGTGACAGGCCAGCGTGAGGACATTGATTCACAGCCACAGCAGCCCCGCCCTGTGGCCCGTGCCCACAAACAATGACTTTGCACTCCACCCAAGGCTGTAGTCACGGTGGTGTTAACCGTGACATCACACTCATGGAGTGTTTGTATTAGTGAGCCCAATGTGAGCTAACAATGCTGTGGCGTAGTGAATATTAAACTACTTCCACAAAGTTACATTCATGCCTGTGTCTCTTTACTCACTCAGAAATATTCTTGTGTAACCTCTGCCCGTCTCAGTCTCCCATCTGTAGCTGCTGCTGCCACTGTAGCTTGGGGCTCTGCCACCTCTGGGTCGTCATCAATGTCCTCATGATATGTGAGCTCCACCTCAGTGCCTTGCTTGGTGGCGAGATTATGCAACATTGCACAGGTCGCTATTATTTTGCAGCAGATGATTGGGGTGTACTGCCGTGCACCTCCACTCTTGTGGAGGCAGCGAAACCTGCTCTTTAGGAGTCCAAATGTGCGCTCAACTACGTTTCGTGTGGATCTGTGAGCCACGTTGTATCGCCTTTCACTCCTGGTGGATGGGTTGAGGTAGGGAGTGAGCACAAAGGACCGCAGGGCATATGCACTGTCGCCTAGGGGGAGAAAGATAGACATTAATTGCAAGTACATGAGACGTAGATCTGATGTGAGTGTCAGGGTGTGTCAATGTGATTTACCTAGCAGGTATCCATTTCCAAATTCTCCGGCAAGTAGGCGTGTGTATATTCCACTATTCTGAAAGATGTATGAATCATGGGTACTTCCGGGGAACTTGGCTACGATGTCAGTGATGAGGTTACCTGCATTACATATGACCTGGACGTTGATGGAGTGCGTCGATTTGCGATTCCTGTATATGTGCTCTGTGGCTGCAGGTGGACAGAGTGGGACGTGGGTGCCATCGATGCAGCCGATCACGTGAGGGAAGTGTGCCAGTTGATAAAAGTCAGTCTTGGTTTTGGCTAATTCTGCCGGTGTAACAGGGAATGAAATATAATGCCCCATCCTCTGCATCATGGCGTCAATAAACCTCCTGAAGAAGCGGGACAGGCAGCCCTGGGACACGCCACCCACTACAGCTATCACACTCTGGTAGCTCCCTGAGGCCAGCAGGTGTAAGCTACATAGCACCTGGACATGAGGTGGGATGGCATGGGCCCTGGGTGTTGGGTGGTCCAGGAGAGGGTGTAGGTCCCTGATCAATTGCTTGATGGTGTCTGGGTGTAGCCTGTACCTCTGCAGTATTTCAGGCTCTGTCAGTTGGAACAGTGTTATCCTCTGCCTGTACACTTGTTCCTCCCTTAGCCATTCTCTCTGTCCTACTGCCTGTAGTCTCTGCCGTCTTGCTATGATGTAAAAAGCCGCCATCATGGGTCCTGAGGTGCATTTTGGGACTTTTTTTATAGCCCTCCCTTGGTTACCACCTGCTTTCAATGCATGGTAAATACCGACTAAAAAATACAGTTTTTCGGCAGAATCGGTATTTTTGTGCTTACCTACATCTCCAAGGCTAATTTTTACCGTTTCTGATTTACCGAGTCGGAGAATACCAACTCGGTATTTATGTACACGGTATATTCCGACACGGTAATTTTACCGGGTCATTCTTACCGAGTCGGTATGTTTCCGACTCAGATTTTCTAAAATCGGTAATTAATGGCCTCCTACATCTCATTTCCTCGGTAACGGCCGATTTTACCGGTTTTCGGCCGTTACCACCCGGTAAACGCCTACCTACATCTGGCCCCTAGTATTCTGCTGGAGAGCTGTGGGCCATGGCTTTAAGCCCCACCACTCTAACAGCACACTAGATCATCAGCTGTGTGTATTAGATTGGCTATACTGCACTGCTGGTCAATCAGACATTCATATTTTTTTCTGGTCACTCTGAGGGTCTGGAACGTTGCAGTGCCACCTTTATTCTATGACATGATAGTGCATGTTAGAACTGGGGGTCTCTAGTTGGCAGAGGTAAGTACCTTAGACCAAATAGGGACCCTTGCTTCTAGTCAGGGTGAAGGAATACACACCGTAGATAACCTCCGCTCTCCCTCTAGGTAGCTTGGCGCGAGCAGGCAGGCTTATCCCCAAGGCAATGTGTAGAATAATTGCACTTTACACCACAATAATCCCCAATCCACCACAAACTGAGACCACACAGGTAAGTATATTTTTATAAAAATATATAACTTTATCTAGTTTCAGCATGTAAATGAAGCAGTTGCATGATAATCACTTCTGTAGACAACTTAGTATTTTATCTTAAAGGTTGCACTTAATTCTTAATGGTTCTTGTAAATAGGCAGTCCTCAGAATCAAAACAAAACAGTCTCAAGTCTCTCAAATCAGGTATTAAAAATAATGCCACTGATTTATAATTGATGCGCTCTAAAAACGAGCAGTCCAAACTAGGCCAGCGTTAAAAATATGCCACAATGATCCCCTGGCCTCAGGGACCCCAAGCGCTTCAAGCGCATCTCACCCGGTTACTTGGAGGAGGGGGGACTTCTTTCCCCGTGCTCGCGGCGACGCTGGGCCCCCAGGGGCACCTCGCGGGGTAATGCTCAGTACCGCTCCAGCCCGGCCGGTCTCAGGACGCTCTCCGCCCGCTCTTGGTCCTTCAGAGAGCAGCGGGGAGCAGAGACGGCAGGCCGGGGGCTGGAGCACTTGTTACGATCCCTCGGCGAGGTCAGGTCAGTCTTCCCCGGGCCCGGCGGTGATCAGGCGGCACTCGAAGGGGTCCCGTTGGCAGGGACCAATCCTGTCGCGGCAAATGGGCGAGCCTCCAGCAGCACCCGGGAGTCAGCCAATGGCAGTGCGGCTCCCGGGCAGGCAAACAATGACGCTCCGCTCCTTTGGCCAATCACGGCCCACCACGCTGATGACGCTGCGCCGCACGGGCCTATCCCGTCGCGGCGTTGGTGAGGGGGCTCGGCTCCTTCACCCAATGGGAGCGCGGCGGCTTCATTCTTCGGCCCCGCAGCTCCGATCAGGGCAGCACTTCAGGGAGAGGTTTTCTGGCCCCGGGCAGCGGCGGTGATCAGGCGGCAGATGATTTTAGAGGGCGCGGGTCACGGACAGACCGCCCTCGTAGCCTCCCATCCGCTCTTGAGTGGATTCTGCGAGGGGAGGCACCACAGACCTCCGACCCTCGCCGGGAATGTGCCGATGAGCACCACGATCCCTTCTCACACTCAACACTCGAGCACCACACGCTCCAGGTCCACAACAGCACGATCTGGCAGTAATTCTGGGCAAAGCTTTAGGAACCTTTAGCCCTGGGTTCCCAGCAGGAGGCCAGCTCTTCTCAGGCCCTTGGAGATTCAGTTGTAGACACAGCACACAGCAGAGTCTTGGCAGTTTCAAGTAGGCAGGGTCACAGCACACAGCAAAGTCCCTTTCTCCTTCTCAGCTTTCAGTTGCAACAGCAGAACAGGTCAGCCCTTAGAGCACACAGCAAGGCAATCTTCCTTTAGTTCTCCAGCCGTCCTTCTTCCAGCAGAGGTTCCTTCTTGATTGTAGGATTTTAGAATCTAATCTTCTGTAGTCAGGGGTCCTTCCCTTATACCCCTGAACGCCTTTGAAGTCCTTTGTGCAAGGGGCCCTCAGCTCTGGAATGTTTCTGGTGTTCTTCTTCCTGTCAGCTTCAGGGCCAGAGGTGACAGTGGGCCGGCAGGGGAGTTAGCCAGCACGGTGGTCAGGCAGACACAGCCCAGCACTATTAGGCGCCTCTTCCTCCCCTTCCCCGGGCAACAGATGTCGCCTTTCACCCCTGGGCTGACTCCAACCCCCTCCGGGGCCCTGCAGCTCCTGTCACGCAGGCATTCCACACACAGGCCCAGGCACACAGAAAGGTTTATACAAAAGAACAGCCACTTTCTAAAAGTGCTATTCTCAACCCCAGGATCCAAAAACAACCTTCACTAAAAGATGTGTCATTTAATTCTGAGTTCAGGGATATCTTTCATGGATGTTCCATCTTGTTCCTATAGGAAGATAGGCTGGGATCCAATGGGACCAGCCTCCCCATGTTACCCTAGGGAGCCATACAGCCCTACAGCAGTGAGCACACAAAGTGGCTGCTGCTCTCTACCAGAGCATGTTACCTGCACTAGTACATGCTCTACCCTATCCATACACTGCACCCTGCCCAGGGGGGTACCTGGAGCCTTCCATAGGGGTGGCTGATGTGCACAGACAGGGGAGGGTTAAGCCCAGCCAGTGGGGACACTGGCCAGGCAGACATGGCAGTCCACTGACTGCACACAGGCCCTGCGCTGGCAGGCCTGAGACACCATTTTAGAGCTACTCATGTGGGTGGCGCAATCTGCGCTTCAGGCCCACTAGTAGCATCTGTCATCACCAGCCCTGGCACACACAGTGCACTTCACTAGGGACTTCATGGTGATACAAATATGCCAATCAGGTATACCCAATCAATATGACAATTTACAGAGGGAGCACTTACCCTCTGACACTGATCAGCAGTGGCAGAGGGTCCAAAGCATCTAAATCAGCAAAAACGAAATCCAGCACAGCATCAAAAATACATGAGTCAGAGGCAGAAAGATGGGGAAAAACCACGCCAAGGATGTCAGGTCTAACACGTGTCCCCTCCAGCTGAAAGTGGGGAGAACTACCCAACCTCTTGGGAGTCCTCATCACTGAGGCGGAAGAATCTGGACAGACCGTCAGCATTGGCGTGTTCTGCACCAGGGCAGTGCTCCACCGTAAAGTCCATCCCCTGTAGGGAAATGGACCACCTCAACAGTTTTGGATTCTCGCCCCTCATATGCATTAACCATCTGAGGGGCCTGTGGTCGGTCTGAACACGGAAGTGAGTCCCAAACAGGTAGGGCCTCAGCTTCTTCAGAGCCCAGACCACAGCCAAAGCTTCCCTTTCGATTGCACTCCATCTCCGTTCCCTGGGGAGTAGCCTCCTACTAATGAAAGCCACTGGTTGGTCTCCACCCTCATCATTGACGTGTGAGAGTACTGCTCCCACGCCTTGCTCTGAAGCGTCAGTTTGCACAATGAACTCACTTGAAAAGTCAGGTGCCTTAAGCACCGGTGCTGTGCACATGGCAGTTTTGAGGGTGTCAAAAGCAGTTTGACAGGCCTCAGTCCAATTCACTTTCCTGGGCTGATTTCTAGATGTCAGCTCTGTCAAAGGGGCCACAATGGTGCCATAACCTTTGACAAACTGTCTAATACCCGGTGAGACCTAAAAAGGCTCTCACCTCAGTCTGGGTCTTGGGGGGTTCCCAAGCCAGAATGGTATCAATCTTCGCCTGTAGGGGCGCCACCTGGCCGCTCCCCACCTGGTGTCCCAAGTACACCACAGATCCCTGCCCTATCTGGCACTTACTGGCCTTGATAGTGAGGCCTGCCTTCTGCAGAGCCTTCAACACTGCACAGAGGTGTTGCAAGTGTTCCTCTCAAGTGGAGCTGAACACAGCAATGTCATCCAGGTATGCTGCGCTGAATTCCTCCAGCCCTGCTAATACCTGGTTGACCAGTCTCTGGAATGTGGCCGGGGCATTTTTCAACCCAAAGGGCATGACACGAAACTGGAAGTGCCCCTCTGGTGTTGAAAATGCTGATCTTTCCTTGGCCCCCTCAGTTAAGGCAATCTGCCAGTAACCTGAAGTCAAATCAAAAGTGCTCAGGTACCTGGCAGCTCCCAACCGATCCACCAGCTCATCAGCTCTGGGGATGGGGTGCGCGTCAGTCTTGGTGACCGCATTGAGCCCACGGTAGTCCACACAGAAACGGAGTTCTGGGGGGCCACCCGGTGTAGCAGCTTTCTTAGGCACTAAGACCACTGGGCTAGCCCAGGGGCTGCTGGAGGGCTCAATTACCCCTAGCGCTAACATCTTAGAAACCTCTTCTTTGATGCTAGCCCTGACCTTGTCAGCCACTCTGTAAAATTTCTGTTTCACAGGCAGACTGTCTCCAGTGTCCACGTCGTGGACGCACCACTTGGTGACACCTGGGGTCAGGGAGAACAGTGGGGCGAACTGACCCAAGACTTGGCGACAGTCCTTCTGCTGCTCTGGGGTCAGGGTGGGGGAAGAGGACCACACCATCCACTGACCCATCCTGCTCCTTGACTGCCAGGAGGTCAGGGAGAGGATCACTATCCTCCTCCCCTCCAGCATCTGTAGCCATGAGCATAGTCACTTCAGTCCTCTCAAAGTGGGGTTTGAGGCGGTTCACATGTAGCACTCTCAGGGGTTGCCTGGGAGTCTTCAGGTTAACCAAATAGGTAACCTCGCTCTTGCGCTCCACCACCTCATATGGCCCAGACCATTTGTCACGGAGCGCACAAGGCTCCACCGGCGCCATCACCCACACTTTCTGCCCAGGTTGGAACTCCACAAGAGAGGTGTTCTGGTCATACCACCTCTTCATTTCCTCCTGGCTAGCCTCCAGGTTCTCTTGAGCGAGCTTCCTGAAGCGCTTGGTCTGGTTGCGAATGGCCAGCACATAGCTGAACACATCCTGAGGGGTTTTCCCACGGGATTTCTCCCACCCCTCCTTCACCAGAGTAAGAGGCCCTCTGACAGGGTGGCCATACAGCAACTCAAAGGGACTGAACCCTAAGGATTTCTGAGGCACCTCCCTGTAGGCAAACAACAGGCATGGCAACAAGACGTCCCATTTCCGCCTCATGGGCTCCTCTAGGCCCATAGTCATGCCCTTCAAGGTGCGGTTGAATCTCTCAACCAACCCATTTCCTTGAGGGTGGTAAGGAGTGGTGAATTTGTATGTCACCCCACACTCCGCCCACAGGGACTTCATATACCTAGAAATGAAGTTTGTCCCCCTGTCCGAGACCACCTCCCTGGGAAATCCCACCGAGAAAAGATCCCCATCAGGGCACGGCCCACCACTGGGGCAGTGACTGTCCTGAGCGGGATGGCTTCCGGGTACCGAGTGGCATGGTCCACCAAGACCAGGATAAACCTGTTGCCTAGTGCCGTCTTGGGATCCAGGGGCCCCACGATGTCAATGCCCACCCGCTCAAAAGGGGTGCTCACCACGGGAAAGGGTTGGAGGGGTGCCACGCACTTCCCTCCGCTCTTGCCACTGGCCTGACAAGTCCGACAAGACTTACAAAAGGCAGCGACGTGCTTCTTCATCTGGGGCCAGTAGAAATGGGTGACAAGCCTGTGATAGGTCACAGCACACAGCAGAGTCTTGGCAGTTTCAAGTAGGCAGGGTCACAGCACATAGCAAAGTCCCTTTCTCCTCCTCAGCTTTCAGTTGCAACAGCAGAACAGGTCAGCCCTTAGAGCACACAGCAAGGCAATCTTCCTTTAGTTCTCCAGCCGTCCTTCTTCCAGCAGAGGTTCCTTCTTGATTGTAGAATTTTAGAATCTAATCTTCCCTTATACCCCTGAACGCCTTTGAAGTCCTTTGTGCAAGGGGCCCTCAGCTCTGGAATGTTTCTGGTGTTCTTCTTCCTGTCAGCTTCAGGGCCAGAGGTGACAGTGGGCCGGCAGGGGAGTTAGCCAGCACGGTGGTCAGGCAGACACAGCCCAGCACTATCAGGCGCCTCTTCCTCCCCTTCCCCAGGCAACAGATGTCGCCTTTCACCCCTGGGCTGACTCCAACCCCCTCCGGGGCCCTGCAGCTCCTGTCACACAGGCATTCCACACACAGGCCCAGGCACACAGAAAGGTTTATACAAAAGAACAGCCACTTTCTAAAAGTGCTATTCTCAACCCCAGGATCCAAAAACAACCTTCACTAAAAGATGTGTCATTTAATTCTGAGTTCAGGGATATCTTTCATGGATGTTCCATCTTGTTCCTATAGGAAGATAGTCTGGGATCCAATGGGACCAGCCTCCCCATGTTACCCTAGGGAGCCATACAGCCCTACAGCAGTGAGCACACAAAGTGGCTGCTGCTCTCTACCAGAGCATGTTACCTGCACTAGTACATGCTCTACCCTATCCATACACTGCACCCTGCCCAGGGGGGTACCTGGAGCCTTCCATAGGGGTGGTTGATGTGCACAGACAGGGGAGGGTTAAGCCCAGCCAGTGGGGACACTGGCCAGGCGGACATGGCAGTCCACTGACTGCACACAGGCCCTGCGCTGGCAGGCCTGAGACACCATTTTAGAGCTACTCATGTGGGTGGCGCAATCTGCGCTGCAGGCCCACTAGTAGCATCTGTCATCACCAGCCCTGGCACACACAGTGCACTTCACTAGGGACTTCATGGTGATACAAATATGCCAATCAGGTATACCCAATCAATATGACAATTTACAGAGGGAGCACTTACCCTCTGACACTGATCAGCAGTGGCAGAGTGTCCAAAGCATCTAAATCAGCAAAAACGAAATCCAGCACAGCATCAAAAATACATGAGTAAGAGGCAGAAAGATGGGGAAAAACCACGCCAAGGATGTCAGGTCTAACAGTGCACAACTTCAGACTCTTGCAGATGAGGCCAAAACGAAAGGTGCTCCATGCAAACCATGTCATGCTGAGCCACCACGCTGATATGAATGTAAGACTGGAAACTCATGCACTGGATGCATTGCACAGGACGGTTCAGTCTGGTTTTGCACACATTCCCTTTTTTTTGTGTTTAAGTCAAGGGTTTCGGAGTGACTTGCAGATTTCCAGAAATGATGTCTTTGGTGACAAAACTGGAGATCCTTGGTGTGGTTTCAACCAATATTGGAGATATGAGCAGGTTGCCTGCTGGAATCGCCACTCTTTTTAGAGTTGTTCGGCGGCTATCAGCAGAGTCAGAGGATTTGGTCCTTGAATACCTCATGGGTCTAAAAGGTTATTTGGAGTCCTATGGGAGAACGCCTGATGATAGAGTGTTAATGATAACAAGCATGGCTTGTTTTTATGTGCCAAAGTAGAAACCCTGGTCTGGTACTAATTGTCATGGGTATCCCTCCTTACTTGGAAGTTGTGCTAGGTTAAGTGTTTAAATGAGAGCAGAACCGCTGACTTCAATAGGCGAGTAGCCTCCGAGTTACTTGACTTCTTTTTAAAAAAATACTATAGGACCGATGTTCTGCACACTCTATCTCGCTAACTAGAGGAGTGATGGAACAGGCCTCCATTGACTAACACCTCTCTGATTCTGTGCCTTGGGTAAGCTTTGGTGCCAAAAGATGTTTGTGTTGGTTGGGAGCAGTGGTGCAGCTTGCACAACAATCAGGGACCTTTTGATTGGTAAGTCAAATTTTACGTCGTATTAGTTTAAGTAGGACGATTGTGCAAGCAGCACAGCAAATTCTGGTACGGCTTCAAACATGCATAATGTTATCCTCTGTACCTTGATATAAAATACTGATTTTCTACAAAATGAGGTGGGTGTATCAAGGTTTCATGCAACGGAACGCAGCAAACCACTTTGCTGCGCTGCGTAAAATGTAGAGAGCAGGAAAGCCCCGTATTCACCATTATATGGTGCATTCCAATCCTCTGAGGTTTTTTCTTCTTTCTAAGTATGCTGCAGAATGCATCACACTTAGAAAGAGGAAATAAGGAGAAATATACATTTTTCTTCCTGTTGCACCTTCGTTGGGAAGGCATAACATTTTCACGCATTTCCAGGTTTACCTGTCTGAGTCATTCTGGGAATGCACCAAAATCTATGGGTGGATGCGTGGGAACAACCACAATCCACCCATGGAACGCCTCCCCAGGGCAGAGTACTGCAAAGCAGCGACTACTGCTTTGCGTTACCCCAGATTAACCAAGTCACGCAGGGCCACGCAAGATGGCCTTGCATGGCTTAGTAAATCTCATTTAGGTTTTGCGCAAAACATTGATAAATATGGCCCCTAATTTCTTTAAAGGCACGTTGGCTGATATTACCTGTCGTGTTGTTGCTTCTCGCTTGCAGCGCATAGAACACAGGACACAGGTAGTTGATGATAGCTTCTTTTATTTCTTTTGTGGGGAGCGGGTCACAGCACGTCCGTCCTCTTCCTTGGTCATAGCTAGCATGTCCTCTTCCTGTCCCCTGACCGGATGTGGTGTCCGGTGACCTGGTCACCTCCCTCATGACCCACAGGGTCCTAGTGTCCTCGGTCCCTACTGTCCTGTTGCCCTGTCCGTCGTCTGTTTGTCAGGTCATGACATCACCGTGTCCAAAGAAAGATCCACTCTTTCATGTTCTTTTATGTTTGTGTCTTTTAATCCTAACTGCATGGGGCATGCACGAATACGTCCATTTAATCGGTGTCTTCAAGGTGGAAATGTAAGATTTTATTAAGGGAAATGCTAGGGCTTTGTTCCTTATGTCCACTGCCTTGTGCCCCGGAAGAACAAGGAGGTATGCGTGAGGACTAGTTAGTGGTCTAGGTTTAGTGTCCAGGTTGTGTCGGCAGGAGGACTACTTTTTTTTTTGCAACAGATTTTTTTCGTTGGGAAGTTGTTATTGTTTATGCACTGGGTTGACCGCGAAATGAAGGCACACTTCGGAATTATTGTCAGGATTTTTTAAAATTACTTTTCAAAGTTGTGCTTTAGGGAGTTGAAATATTGGAACATATGCCTAGCATGTGGCCCCATTTGTTTAATTAAGGCACCATTTTGTTCCTACAACTTTGTGTAGATAAGGAATGGAGTATGCTAGGTTTCCTCTAGACCTTGTCATATTTCTTAAAAGTTTGCACTGTGGCAAAAAAGGAGCAAACCAATTTACAATATTTTTGTTTTTTTACTTAATAAAGATACTCATTCAGTGTGAAAGATTGAAAAGTTTAATGCAAAATCATTTACTTCATTTCATATTAAACAAGCAAAAAAATCTGTTCCATTATTTTTGATTTGGAGAATAAGTTTTCAGCCAAACATGCAATGAAGGAAAGACTGTAAAAAACAATTGGGCGAATGGGTTCGCATTTCTGTTGCCTCTGTGCAAAGATGATGTAAAATGGACTTTGCTCTTTCCCGTTCTCACTCTCTGTTCCTATAATGAGTGTCCATTTGCAGAGGTACCAGAACGTTCCAGTGCGCTCCGATGACTTGACAACTAATGAATGGACATGCAGCTGCATAAAACGTGTCGCCGCAGTATCTGTCAATTGCAAACCAATTACCACAACCTACTTTAACATATTTAACTGTGGCACAAGGACATAAAGTACCTTGTTAGGGAGCACACAAGACACCTGCGTGGAGCTGGGACTCGCCCACAGGAACGTGGTGCCAGCCTCCCTTCTGTTTTCCTCTGTACAGGCATCATTTCTATGATGAAATTCTTACAGTGTGCCAACCTGGACGCCCTCCACCCCTTGGTGCGTGTCCTAGGCTCGTAGGTGATTCACTAAGGGTGTCTAAGGTACATTGTCTGTGACGTCATAATCGTTGCTATGGCAGCTGATAGTCCCGACACGTGGTTATCCTTGGATTGTTTAGTCAGTGAATGAATGAGACATTCCATCCAGGCAGTTGTGGTAGTGCATAGGCGAGGCGGCCACACAGCCACACCTGATACTGCAGGAAAAATGTGTGTTATGTTTCTTTAGTGACAGACCCTGGCGTGGTTATGTCTTACCATAGCTTGTTCTGCTCCTGGTGCATCACTGGCCAAGCCACTTAAAAGAAACATGGACAAAGCCAATGGGTCAGGTGCTGGCTTTCAACCCTCTCACTTTGTCAATACTTGTTTTAGCATGTTTTTTTGTATTTTTAATTTTGAATGGGAAGCTGCAAGTCCCTCGCCAATATGAAAAGAAAAAAATGCATAAAGCAAAAATATGTTTTAGTCTTAAAGGGTAGAAATTGCTGTTATGATGAAAGGAGGAGTCCAGTATCCGAGGTTAGGTTAAAGATGAAGGTTTTATTAAGTCTCAGATGTTAAGATGGTCTTCTAGTAAGTTCTGTAGTTGGGTCTGTAGTAAGCCCCACCAGGAGCAGCCTCCCTGCTGCTCAACCCATACTCCAACTGACATTCCCATCACCAGGCATCCTCGCGTTCCATTACATCACCATGCGCACCAACATTCCACACAGAACATTCTAACTGGCTGAGCAGCAAGGGCAGAGAATCAGGAAAGATGCAGAATACCATAAACCAGATACAACACATCTTCCCCCTTTACAGAACACATAAAATATAGTAAATATAAGCAGGAAACATTGCAGTTACATAGAAGAAACCTGCATATGAAAATGTTGCAAATGCAAATTGGAAACAGCATTTCATTAGAAAACACAATGCACTTCAATAGCGACTATGCATAGATAATGCTGGAAGATGGAAATAAAAATACATAAGAGAACATGCATAGCAAGTAATGGCAAAATGCAAGATGGAAATATTGCTTTATATATACCAAAAGTGACACACATCTCCCCTCTTTGCAGAGCAAATAAAAAGACAAGAATGCAAGATTGCAAAGATGCTCTTAATTAAAGGTAAATCTTGCAAATAATTAAAAGGGCTGAAGATGGAACAACACAGTCCACAAATAACATCAAAATAAGTAAGGAAGCATATAGGAAGATACATATATCCCGTCACAAGCATACCAATTCTAACACACACCCCAAGCAGACGTATACGGAGCAACCAAACCGCTTCATATTACCACCAGAACACACCAGCTGGCCAGACTAGCATGGAAATGAGAGATAACACGGAACACAACCATTAAAAAGTGAAAGAGACACATCTACTACTAAACAAGGTACTCTCAAATACAATACACCACACAGGACTCTCCTACTCTCACCTGCCAACGAAAACCATGAAACCTGAAAAGAAAGCAATGGGTGACTTACACCCAACACATCATCCCTGAGGAAGGGCATCTAGTGAAAAGCAATGAATGGGTGAACTACACCCCACTAGTGTATCGGCGAGCAGAGAAGCAAAGAACGGGTGCACCTCACCCCACTAGAGTATCAACAAGTAGTAAAAGCAAGGAATGGGTGAACAACACCCCACTAGCTAAACCTACAAATAAATACATGACAATAAATAAGTGTAGATTCCACACACAAGAACCTTGCGCACAGGTGTAAAAGAACACACTGTCATTGGTTCTTAATGTACAGCTGAGACAGACAGAGTCCCTGCAATTTGGTTGTATGACGTTACAGCGCATGCTTTTACCCTGCATGCCGTTACAATGCAATTTTTTAACCCCACTTGCGGTTGGGGGTGTGCCGGAGTTTGGAATAGTATAATTTACTATTCCAACTCCAGTCTGTGCAACTGTAGGGAAGGTGTTGGAGTTAAATCCAACACCTTATACCCCCTAAAGCAAGCTAGTTTCGTTGGAATGACATGAAGGGTAAAAGCATGCGTTGTAACGGTTGTTTCCCCTGCGGCTTCAGCAGCTTTTGCAGCTAGCAGGACCCAGCAGCCGTCCATGGTCTGGAATCAACAAGGAACTTTGGAATTTGTCTCAGGTTGTAATAAAGGATGCTCCTATCTATCTCAGTCGTGACAAGGGAATCACAGCTCCTTCCCTCGGAACGAGACGAAGGTGATGTCCTCCGGTGTCACTTATCCTGCTACCCTGCTGATTACTGCACTCCTGATTCCCTTGTGTTCACCTTACATTTCAAGGTAGTATCACAGTCGTCCCTCTCACAGTGAGATAAAGGAGACTCTCCCCTGTCCACCTTACACTGGATATGAGAGGGTCCCTACAGTTCACCTCAGGCCAAAGTAAAGGAGATCCTCCCCTGTGTACCCCACACTTGATAAGGGAGGGTCACTGCAGTTCATCTCATACAGAGGTAAAGGAGACTCTCCCCTGCCTACCCCACACTTGGTAAGGGAGGGTCCCTACAGTTCACCCCAGGTGAAGTAATGGAGATTTTCCTCTGCCTCCCTCACACTTGGTAAGGGAAGTAAGTTCACTGTAGCTCATCTTGGGTAGAGGTAAAAGAGACTCTCCACTCTCTATGACCCACTAGGTGTGGATGTACGTCAGTACAACGGGATCTTTTAGAACGCAGTACTTTACAACGCTGCCATTACAACGCAAGTCGTTACAACGACTTGGGTTGGTGTGCGCAGATTGAGGATTATTATAATTTTATATTCCAACACCAGCCCACGTAACAGTAGGGAAGGTGTTGGAATCTAAAATTACAATATTCCTTATCCAACAGCACCATCCAGCGCAAGTCGTAATAACGAATTGCGTTGTAATGGCATCGCTGTAAAGGTACTGCAGTGTAAACACCGCGTTGTAAACGATGTTTACCCTAGATGTGGGAGGGTCCCAACAGTTCACCCCAAGCAGAAGTAAAGGAGACTCTCCCCTGTCTACCCCACACTTGGTAAGGGAGGGTCACTGCAGTTCACGTGGCCCCTTTTCCTGTGTCCGCCTCACATTTGGTAAAGACGGGCCACTGCAGTTCATTTGAGACAGAAGTACAGGTGACTGTCCCCTGACTACCTCACCCTTGGTAAGGGAGGGTCACTACAGTTCCCCCCAGGCAGACGTTAAGGAGATTCTCCCCTGTCTACCTCAGACTTGGATAAGGGTGGGAAGTTACTGCTTGTCCCCTCAGGCTGAGACAAAGGATTCTCTCCTCTCCACCTCACGCTTGGATAAGGAAGATTGTAGTTGAGATTGACTCTAGTCAAGATCGTAACCAAATCAAGTTTCCAGGTCCAACATTGACAGTCAAAGGCAACGATGTACGTAATTTAGCTATAAAATCACTGTGTTCAGATATTACAATGAAAACAAATGTGTACTGGCATATGGCACTGACAGAGGCCAGTTGTTACTTTTATAACTATTATAATTATACTGAGTAGTTTCCTCGCTCTACTGACTGATTTTCACCAATCATTACCAATGCGAAAGACATAAACAGCATCCATTCTTTACTTACTTTTCTATCAGTCCTTGGTGCCCTACAATTTATCAAGAGTCTGAGGCCTCAGAGATGTTGAGGACGAGAACTCTTGGTGCCAATCAGAAGGCAGATGGGGAGGTCTGAATGCCTGACCTTGCAATGGAGGCTTGCCTGGCCTAGCAGACAAGGGTGAGGAAGAGGGCTTGTAGGCGATTATTGTTGAAGAGGCATAGCCTTGAGCTTGACTCCTCTGCCCTGTCCCCTTTGTATCTGGTAGTATTATTTTGGTGTTCCACTGCACCCCACAGTAGATGATATAAGGCCTCTGACATTGGTTCTTGCTGGTGTTTAGATGAACTTCTGCAGTCTTGAAGGAGGCAAGGGCCCAGATTTACTATCCTTCATGCAAAGAAGGATAGTAACTCTGATGGGCAGAGCTGCATGAAAAATGACAGCACTGCATTGCATGATGGATAATAAATAGTGCAGCATCAGATTCAGCATGAGTTGCCTGCTGATTACGTCATCGGCAGCAACTGCACTAAAAATTACTGTCATGCATTATGCTCACCCTTGCGCTATTGAACAAAGGTGAGTCAGAAATGTCTAGCATTGGATTTCCAATCAAAGTAAACCCTACAGTGTACATTTCTATATGTAGACCACCGCTCAGGGATTAGACGTGTAAGCTGTATGCTTTTGAGTAAAGCACATGTTATATGAAGGAATAGCCAGTGGCAAACTGTTTGGCCGTTATTTGCACCTGGTTTCACTTGGCGTCAGGACTTGGTGCAAAGCCAGGTCATGGTACTTTAGTAGATCTGGCTTTAACCTATGGCTTTTTCGGTTCCCACCTAAAGCACCCTCCCTTTGCATAGATTAATAGTGGGTTGGTGCAACGCGTTTTTGTTTTGCTGAACACTGGTCAGCTTTATGTACTGAAAACTGGATAATTGCTGCAATTTGTGCTGCTTGGCACCTTTTTGCATTAAAACTGGGCTTATATGCAGGAGGCAACGGGAGGGTACAGGGTCGGACTGTTACTGAAGACGGGCCAGGGCACCAAAATAAAAGTGGCCTCAATTAGCAAGTTAGACAGCTAAAAAAAAGTGGCCCATGTTTGCAAATTGAAGCAGTTTTAAACTTGTAAAGACAGGCTGTACACATATTTTACAAGGTTTGGAACGCTGTGTGGACATTAGCTTGCTTCAGTCAATGTATGTTTTAATATCAGTAGAATCAACAGTAAAAACAGACTCAGCAGACCATAAAACAGGCCCACAAATAGCCAGAAATCTGGTCCTTACTCTGACCTGTCAGGCCAGCCCATGGGATGCTGCGGGATTGCCCTGTAGGCCAGTCCGACCCAGAGAGAGTATGATAATGGCCGAGTGATGTGGATATAAAGAACAGATGACTTCATGGTCCAAATGGACGGAACGTCAGAGATGTGAGAGTATTGGTACTTTGAGGCTGTGTGCAAGGTGTAGCAGAAACATCAGTCTGTCATTGGTGCAATCAAATCACACATAAGGAGCTGCTGGGCACCAACCAATGAATGGTGCAATAACATACCTCACTGATGTGTAGGAAGCACACCAATCACCCAATGGTACAACCACATAACACATAATGAGATGATGGAGCAACTATCAATCAGCGGTACACTCAAATATCCCCCTAGGGGTGCAGTGCACCAGTCATTTAACTGTGTACTAGTACAGCACACAAAGGGTGCAAGGACACCACATCTTCCATGATTAGGTCAATCCGTACATAAAAGTGTGCAGATGCACTAGCCAATTAATGGCACACACAAATAACTTATGCAGGGCACCATTCATTCAATGTAATAGACAAATAGAACATAGATGGGGCAGGGGCATTACAAATGCAACTGCATTGTCAAACAGCATGTTATGTGGCGAAGGAGCAGCTCTGATATATACCTGTGGGTTAATGACCACTGTATTGATAGGGTAATTAGCAGATTTCTCCCAAATGCATTGTTATATTCGTTATTATTTTTAAAATAATAAGCATCTCCCTATTCTGACATCAACCTTAAGCCTTTTTAGGTTTTTTTTAAAAAAAAGGTATATTCTAAAGCACTGCGTTTTATGATGGTTGTCCATCCTTTTATGATTTTTTTAATGAATCAAATAAAAGTATATTTTGACTTGACTTGATAGGGTATGAGTAAGGACGACAAGTTATCAAGCACCAACAGTTGTTTCTTCTAAATAACATAAAGAAAGAAAACTAACAGGCTAGCCCAAAAGCAAAGGCCCACAGTACACCAATGGTGGAGAACTTGTGCAATGTGCTTGTGCGCATACAGCAGTGTATAAGTATTCAGGTTGCAGTGGTGGAGGGGGAGGTATGGAAGCATAGAGGTGTTGTTCCCAAAATGGCCCACTGAGGCAGTTGCCGGTCACCGATGACCATATAAATAACGTCTTTGGGTGACAGACGGTACCCTTCAGTGTACCTGGTCGCCAAAGTTGTGACATGTCTTTGCTCGGTCAGACATCTCAGATGTTCTGCATGTGATATGCTTCTCTGAGCTCTGCTTTTCACACCAAATGCTGTCCTACTCATTTTTTGCCTGTTTTTTTGAGTTTCCTGTGCCAGTATCCTTGAATTGTTGGGTAATGCTGTCTCTCCTTGAGTCATGGAACTGTGATTAAAGCTCTGGTGATGTTGAAGGCCGGGTGGGTGGTCTGTGTTCTTATGAGCAGAGGATGAATTATTGTTCAAATCCTACTAGATAATGAAGACACAACTAACCCCAACACATGGCACTGGCCACGGCATCATCACCTCGCATTATAATTTATATCTACGCCGTCACTTCACTTGCCATTAACTGCCTGTGCCTCAAGATCGTCGTGGTTGCCAGATTGCTCCGTGCCAGTCCTGGGCTTCTATTTTACTAATCTGTGCATTATGGGACTTGTAGTTCTTGTTTCCTTTAATTGAAGCACGTGAACTGACAACCCAGATTACGAATGAGAACACAGGACTTTTTATATGGTCCTGGCCAACATTAAGCGGTCTAGCAACCTTATTGGCAGCCCTGCTCAGTTAATGGGGTTGCAAATGCAAGGTACTTTTGGGTGATTGTCACCTGGCGCACGTACCTAGATTTATGTCGATAAAGCTATGCATGATGGGACTAGTTGGTGAAAGGCAGCTGTTGCTTGTAACATGCATAACTGGTAGTTTAATGGAAAGATCCGCTTTAAGAACATATATGTGCCAAAGTTCTATTTGTGTGACCTCCATGTACCACTGTGCTGCCTAATTAATTACGTGCTGGGGCTTGCGTGCATCATTGGACACCCCTTGGACACAGAGTGTGCTGGATGGGAATAATTTGCTTTACCAATAACAATGGAATCATAAGAGATTAGACAGATGGTGTTGGAAATAAACAGTACTCCACGCGTAAGCAATCAAACCCTGGATTGTGCAATAAACAGATTTTTATTGTTCAATGCCTTGCATTGATACATTTTCCACACCTGGAAACACATTGTTTCATGGTCATGTAATGGAAGCATTTGTGTCAAATCTCTGCAGCGGGGGATTAAACAGATTTGGAGGGAATATGAGAGGTACACAAATCCGGGAGACAAATTCCCAGGTTCCTTCCCTAAATATGACTATTGGAGAGACAATAATTCCGAAATGTATCAGAGAATCCGCTTCCTTGTTGCCTCAAGATGCTGGTGGACCCTCGGGAAAGAGACAACAATGCCGTGTAGTATATGCATGCATGGCTCTTTTTTACATATCTTGGAATGGATCATCATTTGAACCCCTCACAATTTCCAAAGTGTAACTAAAACCCCCTTCCTAGACCTGGGACCTACCACCACCAATCACTATTTTAATACTGTACTGGATTTCAACTGCAGGGCTGAGTTACTACATTGTACAAACTGTTCTCTTTCTGGGAAAGTAATCCATTACCAATGTCTCTAGTGCTGATGACATCACAGGGGAGGAAGAGGGACAAAGTAATGATGGAAAATCTACAATGCATAAAAGAGAGAAAATAGATGGGTTGAGAACAACTATGCAAATATATTTCGTCATAGGTATCAATCATTTCTGGTTTGCAAGTCATAAAAGACTGCTCAAAACTACCCACAAAGATGGTATTTCTGTCTGCTGCCTAGAACAGTACACAGATACTCAGTCCTCTCATTTTACAATCTATTATGAGCAGATAATGTTTCTGTTGCATTGTTAACCTCAGACTACAACACCAACATTGTGTTGCCAACAGATTGCTCCAAACGACAGAGGTGGCCATATTGAAAGGCCGGCAACATACTGCTATCCCTAGTGTGGCAAAAACCTTCCCATTGGCTCAAAATACATGATGAGACGTCTGCCTTTCCAACCTGTTAATATCACTTTGATAACTACTGCACACCTTGCCACCAAACACCACTGAAATAATTTGACAACCCTACAGAGCATTCTCCATGTGAAAGGAGGCTCGCCGTCCACTTCAAGAGGTTTCTTTGATGGCCAGTGGAGGCTTCAAGGATACGGCTTGGTTTCGGTCCAGCTGCTGCAGGGCATCGCTTGAGGCAGGCAGTAGTTGAAACCGGTCCGCACCCGTATGGGCTGGAGGCCAGGATCGCTTCCTCCACATGTGGAATCAGCATCTTCCGCCACATCTGCAAGACATTAAGCAGAGAACCATGATTGAGCATTCTCCTGCACTCTTGAGTAGAGGGCTCTTAACTAAATTTAGATTAAAGCCACCTCGTCTAACCCAATTTAGCGTTTTGTATGTTTTTTTCTCCCTTCCTGTTCACAGTTACGCTTCACCCACCCGTCTATAATTATAAAGTGAATTGTTAAGCACGCCAACTGGGCTGTCTAAACAATTGCTCTTTTGTGTACACTTTCTGCCATTTTGTTTACGTCTCTGCTGTGCAATGGTCCTACAAAATAGAGTCCATATGGAGCCCTTCTCCCTCAGGACCTGACGTATTTGAATGTCTGAGTGCATTATGTAAGTACAGTCCAACATCCATCATCAGATACCCCACTGGAAACTTTGCTCAAAGTCTTGCGTGATCTACTGAAAATGCAGTTTTTGTGCCCTGCTCTTTACAACTTCAAGAAATAGTATATCAGAGCACAAACTGGTGTGTACTGTAAGTTACGAAACTTCCTGTCATATCACAAAGAAATGCACTCATACGAAACCTAGCAAACATTCACCTCCAAAAAAGTCGCGTTGGAAAGAGTAGTGTGCAGAGGGCTGGAGTGTGTGAACAGTAGTGAAAATTATTACAAATATTTTTCCACAGAGTGACAAAAAAATGCCAAAACTCGTAGCAAAAGGCAGAACAGAGAGTGAGTGGAACAGGGCATCAAAGAAAGCGTCACTGGTGAGAATCTGCATATAAAATCAGATTAAACTAGAAGTTATTTTACATGACGAGCCTGTTCTTTCAACCGTATAATTCAAGATAAATCCAAGCAACATAACTAAGTTGGTAGAGTTCAGGCTGCAGTGATGTGCGCATGCTACAGGTTAAAGGTTCAAATAAATGGTAGGAAAACTTAGCATTTCATGCTTCCGAGGTTCGGCGATAAACATCACTGTGAGCTGGGTAATGAAACACGAAGAAGATAGCATAATTCGGCCCCAGTTCAATGCCAATTGGCACTGAGAGACCAAAGCAAACACGAAATTTGCATAGACGGACTTAAGTTGCCATCGCATTGTTGGACCGACTGATGCAAATGTCGTTTTTTATCGCTGGTCGGTGAGTGCAAATTTGCACCCCACTTGACTGCTACCTTATGTAATGTCGGCCGAAAATAAATAAAATCCTGGTCCGCGCCATAGGAAAATAGTCACATTGGTGAGAAAGAGTTACATGTGTGTTACTACTACCACGAGGTTTGGGGGAACATTTGCTAAAGAACCGAAAAAGCAACTTCTACAACAACAAAAAACACACACAAACGCCACAGTGAAATAAAAAACATCTCTAAGCCAGCACTTCTGTGAATGAAAAGCTTGGGAAACACGTTTCGTGCACAAAGAGATTTTATCACTTTATACAATCCTGTAATTGCCTTATTGTATAAACGTTCCGCCCGTACCATGTCCTTGCTCTGGGAGGGGTGGATGCATTTGAAACCAGCGCAGGAAGGCTGTGTACTTTAAGGTCAGCCATCATTCCATCTCAGCGCGAGACAAACAGATAAAGCCGTGATTGATAGGCCGGCCCGTAATTACTGGAACCAAAACATCGCGGGCGATAATCAACGGCCTGACGGATCTTGCGTGACAGAAGAATGGGGCCAAAAGGCCTGTTTACTGATAATCATTGCACTGTAGTTGAAGTGAGGCTGCGCAAACATGTGTTTATCCTCCTCGAGGCCTCGCGCGCAGCTCCCCCGGGCGGGCACACACCTGAGCGGCAGGGGATTTCACCTGCTGGGAATCCCGCTCTGCCGATGAGTGAGTGAGCATATGTAGAAAGAAAAGACAGACTCACGGGAGGGGATTTCCTGGAAGAGTTTTGGAGACATCAATGGGCCATGTTAAGAGCATTTAGGCCATAAATGGTCTTCTGTATTGTCAGATTCGACCCACATTATATATCACAAATGTCGGAAATTCACGTGGAGCTAAACCTCTGGGTGGAATTCTGCCACGCCTAATTCTGAGAGACCCGAGGTCTCTATATTTCCTGGCCCAGAGGCAAGGGCCGTTATCACTGGGTGTGGACCAGTGGCGGCTGGAAATATTAATAAATGGTGAGACACTCACCATAAAGTCTGCTCGCCGCCGGGCCCTCTGTCTGGTGCTCTTTTTCCAGAGCACAAGTCCTATAACAAGCATTTGCAATGCAATAGGTCTCGCATTTACGAGAGTTTGAGCTAATGGCATTGTAAATGACAATGCCTTTTTTACTTATGTGTTGGTTTTTACAAACTGATAAATAAAAGGCATTGTCATTTACAATGCCATTAGCTCAAACTCTCGCAAATGCGAGACCTATTGCATTGCACTTGTGCTGAGCCGAGAGCCATTTCAGGGCCAAAACCCCCTGTGGAGACTAGAGACCTCTGTACTGACCTGGCTGACACCCCTCTCAGGGCTGAGATCACAGTGAAGCTCTGAGACCCCTATGCAGAGCTGAAACCCCTGTGCAGAGCGGAGACGTCTATGCAGCTCCGAGATCCCTATGCAGAGCTGAGACCCCTGTGCAGCACTCAGACTATTGTGCAGCTCTGACACCCCTGTGCAGCGCCTGGACTACTGTGCAGCTCCGAGACCCCTATGCAGACCTGAAACACCTGTGCAGCACTCGGACTACTGTGCAGCTCTGAGACCCCTAAGCAGAGCTGCGCCCCCTGTGCTGCGCTGAGACTACTGTGCAGCTCTCGGACCCCTATGCAGAGCTGAAACCCCTGTGCAGCGCTCGTTCTACTGTGCAGCGCTGAGGCCCCTGTGCAAAGCGGAAGCTTCTATGCAACTCTGAGACCCCTATGCAGAGCAGAACACCTGTGCAGCTCATGGACTACTGTGCAGCTCTGAGACCCTTGTGCAGAACCCGGAGTACTGTGCAGCTCAGAGACCCCTATGCAGAGCTGAGACACCTGTGCAGCACTCGGACTACTGTGCAGCTCTGAGACCCCTATGTAGAGATGTGACCCCTACTGCAGCGCTGAGACTACTGTGCAGTGCTGAGGCCTCTGTGCAGAGCGGAGGCTTCTATGCAACTCTGAAACCCCTATGCAGAGCTGAGACACCTTTGCAGCTCTCAGACTTTTGTGCAGCTCTGAGACTCCTATGCAGAGCTGCGAGCCTTGTGCAGCGCTGAGACTACTGTCCAGCTCTCGGACCCCTGTGCAGAGCTGAAACACCTGTGTAGCGCTGAGACTAGTGTGCAGCTCTTGGATCCCTATGCAGAGCTGAAACCCCTGTGCAGCACTGAGACTAATGTGCAGCTCTCGGACCCCTGGGCAGAGCTGAAACCCCTGTGCAGCGCTGAGACTAGTGTGCAGCTCTCGGACCCCTGTGCAGAGCTGAAACCCCTGTGCAGTGCTGAGACTAATGTGCAGTTCTCGGACCCCTGTGCAGAGCTGAACCCTCGTGTGCACGAAAGAGACCCCTAATAAAGAGCATCACCCCTGCACTGCCTGACCCCCGCCTGTTGGCTCCGGCACGGCTGTGCTGCACCTGCTGCCTCCACACACCGGACTCCCTCGCGCAGCCAGAGTTTCCTGATGATCTGCTGAGTCCCAGGTTTGAGACTGCTGCAGCTCCGGCTCCTCTTCATGGGTCTCTCGCGCACCGCCTGCCTGGAATAGCAGCTCCTGCACCCCCTCACCGGCGCGACTGTCCCTCCCTGGACCATGGCTCTGGAGCTTGCCAGCATCCCCAGGCACCTTCTCTGCTTCCTCATAGGTACCTTAGAAACAAACGTTATTATAAGGTCTGTCACGGGACGGCGCTTAGAAGCGGCTACGCGCGCTATGAACCGAGCGATCAACTCGGGGGAAGGCGTGCTGACTACCTCAGGGAGCTCCTCAGTGTAGCGGTTAATAGGAGATTTCTGCTAGTGACGTCCACCGTGGGGTAACCTCTACCGCCACCGGAGCCGCTATTACTTGCGGAGAGCACGTCTGCGAAGGGAAGAAACAAGCAGGAGCATAGGGCGGTCCAGAACACCCTGTGATTGACACCCCGCGCCGCTTCACCTTGAAAGTGTGTTTCCTTGGGCATCCTACCTACAGGTGTCAGCTTTCCATACCACGCTAAGAGAGGCGCTGCGTTTAGTGAACCCTGCATCGTGCACCAGCCAAAAGCAACCCTACTCTATTCTTTATACTGTTGAATGAGCCGGACCGACAGTGTTGCAATGTGTCTGAACACTGTACAAATCAGCATACATGTCTAGCAAATGTGATTGTACTGCTTAGAGTAAGGGTACAATGTATACTTTATATACTGTGAACATCAAGCGTACAATCGTCTAAGTGCTCTCCAAGAAGGAATTTTAGAATGATATGAGAAATTTGAAGCACTCTTACTTCGAACTGTTTGCACCACCATGACTTCTTATTGAGGTTGAAAGGCAGCGCCATACTTTCGGAGCGAGTGTGAAATGGCATGACGTAGACTTTTCTCTTTTTAGGTCTGCTTTCCTTCGGAAGTAAAAGGTTTGTCATCTTTATGGGGCCATGTGTTTGGCCCCATAAAGATAAGAAACCTTTTACGGCAGAAGGAAGTCAGACAAGCATGTTCAAGTGGGACTGCTCAAAAAGAGAAAAGTGTACGTCACACAAACCTCTTTCCCAATGGTTGGCCACCGTTTAGCATAAACGGTGATGCCGGCCAATGGGAAAGAGGGGCGGGGCTTAAAGCCCGATACTCAAAACTACCTAAAAACATAAAATCTTGCCAGCGAGAATGCGCATGTGCGCAGCCCATGCAGGCTTGACCTAAGAAAAAGTGGGGGGACTGACCAAGGTAGGCGTATGCAAGTGACTTCATGACGCGTGCCAACACTGCCCATGACGTCATGATGCGTGACATCCCACATGGCATCACAGGAAGTGATCTCACTGGAAGACTGCATTAGGATGAGTAGCGCTATAAAATAAATAAAATAGTGCTATTTATATTGGTATTTGTGTAAATACTGGGATAGACCATCCAATCTGACATTCTTACAGTGCGTGCAGTGTATACAGGGACTAAAAAAAGTAAAAGGCCTGCATCTCTTAAGTATCTGTGAAGAAGATAGCAAGCTGTGCGCTTTTGTTTCCTCTATTCTCCTGTGCATTTGCATTTAATTGAAAGGTTCCAGGCCGCCTCCCGTCCAATACTCGATCAAAAGGAGGCCTGGTGGCCTCTTAACTTCTGCCTTTATCTTTGTCCCAGCTGGAGGTGTAAAAAAAGCCCCCTTCCTGCCGTTGCTGCGGAGACTGAAAATCAGACAACGTGCAGGAGCTGCTGAACATGTCCTGCTGTCTGAAAATGGCACTGGGACAAGTTTAACATATTCTGTGGGGTCTAATTTCTTGGCAAGGGGGATGGTGTCCACCCTGTGAAAATAGTGGGTGGACGCCGTGAACCTGCGTGTACCCCCGACTCGTGCCCTGCTCCTTTCCGTGCTGGGTGATGAGGAGCAGAAAGGAAAGGGAAGGCTTTCTTCCAAGTGCAGCACAAATCCAATCAATCCTGGAGCTGCTCTCATTTTGTTTTCAGCATGACAGCAGCTCTAAGATTGGTTGGAGCAGGCTAATCCAGTGCTCAATTTGAGGAAGGAGGGTTGTTTCTCAACCCTGGGATTGCTGGGTCTGAAGTGTGCATGTCTGATAGGCTGGCTGTAAACAACCGGCCTAACAGAAATGCACCTGAGCCCTGGGAGACATCCTGCAATCTGCAGGAATCTGCCCCACTACACCCTCACACTCCAGCAGCGCAGGCCGGTGGCACACTGAGTAATAAAATGGTAGTGACCATTTAATTATTCTCCACCGCTGGTGTGGACTTGCATCCAATTGAAACTCTGCAGGCATAGGAGCTGAGGAAACAAACCCAGCGTGCCCAGCCCAACTCCTTATTCATCACAGGGAGAGCATATGATGCTCTCACTTTGGCAGACCCCGACCCATCCCTTCATCTCCCGGAAGGACAGCCCAAAGCCAATGACAGAGCCCATGGACATGTGCACCATCCCTCAGCCAGAGCACACTGGACCACCAACGTGCCCATATCAAAGACCATATGCAACCTCTTGTAGTCTTGAGGCATAAATATTGACCCTGCCACACATTATTTTCCTTGCCACCATTCAGTTTCATCTTGGGCTGATAGTAAAGTAGTAATCGGCAAGTTATTTGTACGAGGTCTCGCATATGACAAGAGTGGTCAAGATAGAAATGGTGTGAGGGAAGGTATAGCTGCAATAGGAAGCAATAAGCATACATCACTAGGGCTGACACGAGGGAAAAGAGGCAGATGAAGAAACTGAGATGGGAGAGGTAGCAGGGCCAGGCAAAGGGAAGCTTTCCAGGTTAAAGGATATGGAGATTTTGTAATTAAATACAGGCGAGAATCAGGAAAAATTGTTCAGATGAAAGGCGAAAAGTAAAGGTTTTTACTCTTTTCTACAAAAGATTTTAATCATCTGACCCACCTGAGTCCTTGTCCCCTCTCTTGATACATAATTACTATGTCTTTGCTTTTGTCTTTATGCATCCTCATGTACCGCAATGTTTTGTAATTCTTTTTCTTTTTCTTTGTGTTTGTAAAGTGCTCTAATACCCACGGGTCTAGCTAGCGCTATATAAAACTTTATAAATAAATAAATACAAAAAAGTAAATAAGTTCCAAATCATTGTCACTGCCTCAGAAAGGCTTATGTGGCCCTTTTCTTATTGGTGTTTTCTTTTTTTTTACCTTTGCAGAAGGTGATTCTGTAGGGTTCTCATATTATTCGTTCCTCCGATCCTTTTGATGGTTTGAGGAAGGTGATCCGGTTCGTTGATGAATAGAGTTCTGTAGGTAATCGAAGCAATTTATATTTGAATTTTGCCTCAACCAGCAGCAAGCAGTGCAGGTCTTTGAGTAGCAGTGATGTGAAGATTTTTTTTTTCTTCCCTGAAAAAGTCTAAACTGCTTTGAAGTGAGTTAACTTAAAGGAACTCCAGCTAGAGCAGAATTTCCATAGCCGATTTTGGAAAGGACAATTGATTAGATGGCATTTCTGAAATCAGCGGGACGAAGAAATGGTTCCAACTAATTGATTGCAAACAGGGCGGCTCAGGCCTTAGGGGCCATTTGTTCTGCACGGTAGAACATGGTTAAATGCGAATCAACCCAGTTTCACTAATATTTTTCCAGAGGCTGCCATCGGGGAAAGCATTCACGAGTGAGTTCAGACAGCCACTGTTTGTTAGTTCTGTCTTGTCGCATGATTAACAAATACTCAGTTTACTCCAGATAATTTTAAAACCTGTTCCACATCGAGTGACAAATAATGCAAAAAACGTGTTACAAAAGTTAGCATAGCAAGTGATGTAGTGCATCCAAGGGGGAATAACACTGGTGTGTAGGAATTGACGACATGGCATGAATGAAAGGGATATGAGCATGGACAGAGGCAATGGCCAGAGAGCAAGGAAGATTTATAGATTGGTGGGCATCCAATTATGGATCTTCTGTAGATATCTTCATGGTGCTAGCACCTTAGAGAGAAGAGTCTTTCAAATATATGTTCATGCAATCAGCATATTTACCAAATGTCCCTGATTTGATAAAAAAGGAAGCAAAAAGGTTCAGGGGTGAAACCCCAATGTATATATAATGTTCCAAAATCTGTAAGAGACCACCACCATAAATTGTGCTAAAGGCTGCAAATAGATTCAAAGGATAAGCAGACAGGCTGAGGAATTATCCATTATGGGACGTCTTTAAGGATTTTGACTACGGCTGATTTGTACTGGATCCATTTCTGAAGCTTGATTGATTGGGAGAAAGAAGATTGATGTCTTTGATGCTGATCAAACAAGAGCCTCTCAGCCAGAATACTCAAATCCCTCAGACGACTCAGAGGACTGTGCCCCCATATTTACGATTACTAGTACTCAAAAAGTACTAAGAAAAATAAGATCTTCAGGTGCACCTGGTCCGAATGGCCTTCCAGCCCAACTGTTCAAAGAAGACTCGTCATTATGGTCTGCAATACTTCATTCACTGTTCATAACTTGCACTAAACTCCATCAAGTACCAGCCAGCTGGAGAGGTTCAATATTGCACCCAATTTTTAAAAAGGGCGATAGACTGAATCCCTGTAATTATCGGCTGATAGCTTTGTTGGATATTGAGTCTAAGATCTATGCAGCTGTACTCCTAAAAGACCTAGAGGCTTGGGCAACAACAAATGCAATAATCCCTTTTTGCCAAACTGGTTTCAGACCCAATTCCTCCACACTGGACACTGAACAATATCATCACCCTATCTTACCTTGTCCACCAGGCAACAAACCAGAAGACATCCGTACTCCACGGATGTTTCGTGGACTATTCATCTGCATTCGATCTGGTGGACAGAGGCATTCTTTGGAGAAAACTGCAGGCGTGGGGCATTCCCAGCGGCCTCCTCAATGCCATCATATCGCTATAAGACAACTACCTGGGTGAGGGTTAAGCTGTCAGACACTGCGCTAATCAAGAAGATCAATACCACCCAAGGGTAAAAACAAGGGTGCGTCCTTGCTCCAATGTTGTTTAACTTATGCACAGTGGACATGTCGCGGGCGCTCACCAACGCTAATCTAATCTACCCAAAAATCGGAAACAAAAAAAATCACAATATTGCATTACGCGGACGATATTGTCCTTCTCGACAACTGAAAAATAGGACTCCAGAGAGCATTAAACTCTCTTCACCTATACAATAGTGTAAACAAATTGAAAGTAAACGAAGCAAAAACAAAGATTCTATCATTTGGAAGGACGCTACAAAAAATAAATAACAATTGGTCCCTGGGTCCCCTAAAAATCTCTGGAGCCAAATCCTATAACTATTTGGGCACATGGTTTTCTGCAAATGGCGCATCAACAACATATAAGCTTCACTTAAAGAACAAGGCAGCATTAATAACCACAAGACTGTGTCAACTTCATGCAGCCCTTGAAAGCCCTTCCTCAGCACCAATTAGAAAGGTACTCAGGGCAGTATTACCATCTGCAATTACCGATGGCAGTGAGGCCTTTCCAGGGCAACTCACCAATACCATCGAAAAATTACATCTAAAAATATACAAAAGAGTGTTTAAATTGCCCAGTTACACCAGGGGACCCTTGGTGAGACTTGAATTTGGCCTGGAGGGCATCATATGGTCAAGTATGGGGTCTTTTATAAAGTACTATCACAGTTGCATCACGGCAACACCAGGTACCCTGAAATATATTTAGTAAAATATCTTCAAACAAAAAATCAATCCATGGTCTACTTACTTAAGGATATCAGCAGAAACCCTACAAATCGACTTGATCACTTTAAATATTTCTTCACTTACGTTCGCTGCTATAAAAATTATAATGAGAAAACAGACTAGATCACTTTCCAAGACTATGGATCTGCAAAAAAATAATACCACTCCACCACTAAGGGCCCTGGCAGCTTCATACAACAGTGAAAGTCAAGTTGGACTTAGGGCACAACCTTATCTCAATTGCACTATAGGGAAAGCCTGTCTGACTAAAATCTTGGCAGTAAGGATGCTGGCACTAAAAATCTAAGATTTTAATCCTAATTGGCCGCTGCTGTCTAAAGTAGTCAAGTGTAGACTCTGCGGCTACAAATCAGAATCTTTTCTACATTTACTGTACAGCTGTCCGATCTTGCTAGACTGCCGTCGAATCTTACTTAAGCCACTCTTTTTAATTCACGGCATAAGAACATGCAACCAAGCAATGAATTGGATTTTAAGTACAATGGTCCCCCTCGAACTGGCAAGAATAGGTACATTTTTTAAAGCAGCGCAGGACTTCCTAAAAAAGAGTTATCTTATGCCATAATTGCGTCTTCTCTTAGCTAAAACTTTTTTATTCATTTTATGGAAGGTTTTTTAATTTACTTTTATTCATTATCTTCATAATAGATATGTGAAAGGGAAGTTTGTAGAGTGAAAGCCTGTACACCAAGTGCCTCCTTCCTGTGGGCACAAAAGCCATTTATATTATACGGTTTTTTACATGTAACTAGCATTTTATTTTGCTTCTGTACAATTATGTTTCTTTTTTTAAATCTTTTCTATTGTCATGGTTTTAAGTAATCTACACAATAAACTGTGTAATTCAAAATAATGTGCTTATTCAGCAGGACAGTCACACATTTTTCAAGGACCTTTCCAACCGTGTGAGGTTCGCCACAGGGTTAAAACTGGAGCGATTGCTAGGGTCCAACTAAGGTTTCTTTAAGAGAGGTGTGATCTGTCCAGTTTTCAATCAATCAGGGAATAGACTATCTTTTTGTGGTTGATTTACACCACAGATTAGAGATCTGATGGAATTTTTCTTTGAATCGGTTGGTGGGTTTTACATCTTCATAATAGAACATTGTTTTAGTAATTTTTTATGTTGGATAGGTGATACTCCGGATTGAGTGTTGTGCTGGTATCCCTTGTGGTAATACCACATGCAATAATAACTCATCAAGACGTGCGGGGGGAAGCAAATGGAAATGAGTGTGCCATGCTACTCTCTCTGCCCAAGCTTGGAAAATGCTTCTCAAGGGTCAGACTAACAGCTCCTAGACTACCAAGGACATAGGGACAAGAAGGACATTTGTTGGATGGTGCTAGATTCCTGGCTCCAGGAAGTGGCTGAGCCTGCCCCCATTGCTCTCAGTGGACAGGTCCACTGGGAGCTGACCCTTAGCAGACTAAGAACTTTAGGACCAACAAGGAGGAAGGTGTTAATCATCTGAAGATATTGGGCCTCTCGACTACAGCCCTAAGATTGCATGATGGAGTGCAGTTGGTTCCCTCCTGAGAAGAAGGAGGCACCTTTAAAGAATGACTGAGCAGGGCCAGAGGGATTGGACTTTGCTGTGGCTATATGGCAGCAGGGCTAGAGATGCTGGTCTCCCTCACAGGGGTTCATACAGAACAGCACAGGGATGGCTGGAGGCATTGAAACAGTGATATTTTTGGTCCAAGAGTGGATACTGGCACCCCTTGTTTTCTAATCCACATAGATGAACATTTTTTTACCCCAATGTTACATTGTGCCTGATCTCCAACCTACCCCCCCCCCATCCAATTTATGTTGTTTTGGTCTTGTTTTAATAATTATATCTTTTTAATTTTTGTTTTTTTTACATACAATTGTTTGGTGTTGCTTTACTACTTAACACATGTCTTTGAACAAAAAAAGCCTGATGCTTTGTGCCATTACTTCTGGGGTTAAACCCAGGTTTTCTCGTTGAAACTGTGTTTTACCTATGAAGAGGCTCCAACCTAGGGGCCGATTAGGATTGCGGTGAATCCGCATCCTCCGGGCCGGTGGAAGCCACCGCCGGCCCGGAGGATGCGGATTCACCGCTGCGGTGATTGCAAAGACCCCCCGCCAGATTAGGATGGCATGGGGGTCATCTGCGGACGTGAAGACCGTCTGCCACTTTTCCGCCGAGGTCCCGCGGCGGAAAAGCTCTAATATGGTTGCGGTGTCTATCAGACACCGCCAGTCATATTAGGATTCATGCGGAAACATGCTTTTCCACGACGGGTTGTCCGCCTTGGAAAAGCATGTGGTCTTTGGTGTTTGGGGGCCCGTTGGGGCCCCCAGGGTGTCAGGGGGTGGGGGTTCACATGGGGGGGTACCTATAGTACCCACCAGCATTTACATGCACAAAGCGGCAGGCACCGCGCGGTGCCTGCTGCTTTGTGCATGTAAATGTTAAACATGCATTTTTTACCTTGCGGCAGGTGCTGCTTCAAGCAGCACCCGCCGCAAGGTTAAAGGAACAGGATGTGACCGCCAGGGTGGCGGTCACATCCTAATTTGCATGGAGGGACCACCGCTGCCCATGCGGACGGTCCCTCTTCCTCGGGGGTGGCGGACGGACGCAGGTCCGTCCGCCATCCTAATGACCCCCCTAGTTTGGTGGGAGCTTGGCCAACAACTAAGAAACCAGGACTTTACAACAGAGTTGACACAATTATGTTCCTTTGCTTCCCTGCAAGAGAAAATCATTATATGTTGGCCAATAACATTTTGAATAGAATCCGACAGTGCGTGGACGCTTTTTTCCTTAAAAGCTTTTATATTTTGCATAGGTTGGCATCCCTTTAGAGCCCCCTCGCGACCATCGCCCGCCAACACAACCTCAACATCATCTCTTACGCGGACGACACTCAACTGATCCTTTCTCTCACCAAGGACCCCAGCACCGCCAAAACTAACCTACACGAAGGAATGAAAGAAGTCGCCGAATGGATGAAACAAAGCCGTCTGAAACTGAACTCAGACAAAACAGAAGTCCTCATCTTAGGTACATCCCCCTCTGCATGGGACGACTCCTGGTGGCCGGAAGCCCTCGGAAAAGCACCCATCCCGACAGACCACGCACGGAACCTTGGCGTCATCCTGGATTCTTCACTCTCAATGAACAGACAAGTCAGCGCCGTATCCTCTTCCTGCTTTAACATTCTTCGCATGCTCAGAAAAACATTTCGCTGGATCCCCTCCGAAACAAGGAAAACAGTCACCCACGCTCTAGTCACGAGCCGACTGGACTACGGAAACACCCTCTACGCTGGTACCACCGCTAAACTCCAGAAAAAACTACAACGAATCCAAAACGCCTCAGCCAGGCTCATATTAGACATCCCACGCAACGAACACATCTCTGGTCACCTTAAAGACCTCCACTGGCTACCCGTCAATAAGAGGATCACTTTCCGACTGCTTACCCACGCACACAAATCACTCTACGACATCGGACCAGATTGCCTCAACTCTCGACTGTCCTTCTACACCCCCTCCCGCCAACTTCGCTCTTCCAGCCAAGCCAAGCCACTGTACCTCGCATCAACAAGACCACCATGGGAGGCAGATCCTTTTCATACCTGGCTGCCAAAACATGGAACTCTCTCCCCGCTTACCTTCGCCTCACCCAGAATCACCTAGCGTTCAGAAAGCAGCTTAAAACGTGGATATTTGACAAATAATCCTCCTCCCCTTCCTCAGCGCCTTGAAACCCTCTGGGTATGTAGTGCGCTATACAAATTTTATGACTTGACTTGACTTGACTGACTTTAGAGCAGGGTGTGATACAATGTCAAAATAGTGCGTAAACTGCCAAAGAATGTGCCTTGTAATGCCATATAGTTTTCCTTTTTTTGCTACCCAGTTTAGTCACCTCTGCTGCACGGTTTTGGTCTCCACTGCTGCATAATGTCAGTGGTACTGTGTTAAACTAATTTGAATCCTTGGTGTTGGTTACAGCAACTAGAGACCACTTAAACAAATATAGACACTTTACAAGCAAATACTTTACTATCTAAACAAAACTATCACAAGTCACATTTTTCGCAAATCGTTGTACAGGGCTTTAGCCTATACAAAGGTCGGCTAGTTTATGAACAGGTCAAAGGCTGTCCAAGGTTTGTATTTCTTCGTGTTACAGTTAACTAGTCGGTGCAATGCCTAGAGATCGCTTCTCGATAGGGCAGGTCGTGCCAGCTAACTGACTGCAGTCCACACCGCAGTGAAACCGCCTGAAGCGCGGTGTAATATCCGTCAGAATTAGGAAGGCGGATGTAGATTAACGCGCGTTACATTGGCGTTTCCAGAGGAAGGCCTCGCGGGCCGCAGTGACGCAGAGCGCCAGGCAGGAAGCCACAGGGGCGCAGTAACTCACAGATTAGGGCTCGGGCCTTCAGATAAGGCCCCCAGATTTTGACATGAAGGTGATATATAATGTTTATAGTGAAAATAAACTGCACAGGGCTTGAATGAAGGGAGTTTTCAATAGAAAAAAATGCGCCACACACGGTTTCGTGTGTGCACCCCCCTCGCTTTTTACAAGCCTGTTCGACGGGGGCGTATCACAGGCCCCGCAGCCCCTGCGAAACACGGGATGGATGAGGGGAACGGGGGCAATACTTCAGGGGCCCAAATTTGTCAGAGGGGCACCTTTGCTACCCACGGCCAATAAATATGTGAGGTACGAACAGGGCTTTAAGTGGGATTTATTTAATTTTTTTTTTTTAATTTATTTATGCGATTTTATATAGCGCTGTTTCCTTCATTGCATCTAGATATATGATACAACAAGTAACATCATACCTACAACAAGTCAGGACTATTGGCTTTGTCAATGGTTGTTAGTTGCATTAGATAAATAAGCAGCAACTATGGCTTGTTATATATAATATTGAAAAAGCTGCCAGTTAAAGCCCTGACAGTGCTTAATTTGTAAAAATATAAAGCCTGGGCCATACTGTACCCCTGCTGATGGCACAACCCACAGCTCCAGCCACTCACTGATGGCCGAATGGCAGATTTATCTACTCACATCATCACACTTAAACAAGTGTGACCTTTCGACTTATTGCATGTCTCCCCCCAAACGGTAGATATGACCTGGAAGCAAGAGAATTATTATGTTGTTTGATACGTTGATTTGGTAATCCCTGTGCTGTACTAAAGGCAATGGTCTGGGAGTGCCACCATGTGGTATACTCTCATAAAACAAGTGCCAGTGTTTAAAAAACAAATGCCTGTGCCAGCACTAGCAAACACTGGCACAAATTAAGCACTAAACCGCTGCCAGTTTTCTAAATGCTTGCTTAAACAAAAAGCAAGACTGCATGTTCGCGGTTTATTCTGTTTTATTATCAAGCTGCTCTAGCCGCAATGAATCACTGGGTTAATGATTAGGTTGCCTTTGGTACCATGTACCAAAACGCTCAGAAGTTGTTGTAAAGTGAGTGTAACACTATGGACAGCACTAAAGTAAACAATATCAATAAGTACTTGGAGACACGAAGACTTAGATTTACTAAGCCCTTGCAACTCCCTTGCAGTATGCAAGGCAAAGCCCCACAAGGCCTTTTAACGAAGTGTAACACAACTCAGCAGCTTGCAGATGGCTGCATTACATTTCTTAGTGGTAAGTGTTCTAGGGGTGGGGCATGGGCGTTCCTGTGCATCCACTTATGGATTTCATACAATTTCAAATTTACGAAGGCTTGTGAAGCTGGAACTGCAGGAAATTGGCATGCCTACCACATGCAGGGACACATCTTCTTTTTTTCTTGTTATATTCTCTTTATATATGTGATGAATTCAGCACCACAAATAGAAATAGGAAAATGTCTCTTTTGAAGGTTTTTTGTGCAGGAAGGTATCCCTTAGTGCACAAAAACCATCCTGCCCCGAATGCAGGCACCCTCGTGCCTTGGTGCAAGGTTGCCTGCATTAGCGCAGGCAGCTTCAAGTACACCAGCATAAGGAGTGACCTGAAAATACTAAGATATGGCACTTTTGAGCTCTCCCCCACTCACGCAACAAAATGCAGTGTGACAGTAGTAAGAGGCGATGAAAAGGGATGCTATGCATGAGATGGATACACGTCTCTTACAACGACCAGCAAGTGTGGCTTATAAAGGGCAGGCAGTCAGGAGCCTAGGCCCCCGTGATCATCAGGTGAGTGGTGCTTGCCAGGTCCTGCTTAGCAGCGATTGGTCAGTTTTGCAGAGGAGGGAGGGAGGGTCTGAGCTAAAATAGCATAGCAAGTTAGGTTGGATACTCTTTGGGGGAGACACTCTGGCCACAAGAGATAGGTAGGGTAAAGGGTAGTTTTCCTGTCAGTCCATCCATCCACCCTTCAGGGTTTGTGTGAGGGAAGGATGGTGATTTTGGGTAAAGGGGGTTTAGCTTAATTGACACAGGTGCCTAGCTTGTTACTCGTTTTATTTAGAGTTGTTGTAGGTTGTTGCTGATGAGCAGGTGTTGTTAAGGATAACAAGCATTTTCAATGCAATAGGTCTTGCATTTGCGAGAGTTTAAGTTATTGGCATTGTAAATGACAATGCCTTTTATTTATCTGTTTTGATAACTAACACATAAATAAAAGTGCTCTAATCCGGGAAGGAAGCCGTTTTTTACGTGGTGCGGTACGAGGAAGGAGGATGCAGGGAACTTAGTACTTTATCAAGAGTCATCCCTGATGGAACAATCGTTTCTCTGTCCATCTCCCTCGGAACTTTAGTATATATAGTAACTAAAGAGGACTGTTCATAGACGTCTTGCCAAATCTTTGAAGACAACTTACATTCTGACTACTTGTTTGCGCGTATAAATAATTTTGTGGCATCCCAGTACTACTAATTAAGAGATCCTTTGAAATATTCAGTTACAAAGAAACTACCTACTTATTACAACGACTATCTATACTCAAAAGAATTCGCCCTGAAGAAGTCCCTTGAGGACGAAACACGTCGGCTGCGAAAACCCGTGTTTTGATTGTACACCCTTTTGAAATAAAGAAAATCACAACTAAGAAAACCTACGTCTGTGATTATTGGCATTGTAGTTTTGTAATTGTGTGGTGCACCTTTGCGTTTATGTATTTACATAAATAAAAGGCGCCGCCACCGATGACATCCGAGCCCTGATGGACAATGGAGAAACAGCGGCCCTCATCCTCCTAGACCTCTCCGCGGCATTCGACACTGTCTGCCACCGCACCCTAGTACAGCGCCTCAGCAACGTCGGAATCCAGGACAAGGCGCTGGAATGGATCATCTCCTTCCTCGACGGAAGAACACAGAGAGTCCGCCTACCACCGTACAAGTCAGAGGCCTCCAAAGTCATCTGCGGCGTCCCTCAAGGGTCATCTCTGAGCCCCACCCTCTTCAACGTCTACATGAGCCCCCTCGCGGCCATCGTACGCAAACACAACCTCAGCATAATCTCCTACGCCGACGACACCCAGCTGATCCTCTCCCTGACCAACGACCCCGCCTCCGCCAGAGCCAACCTGCACGAAGGGATGAAAGAGGTAGCCGAGTGGATGACGACCAGCCGCCTGAAACTGAACTCTGACAAGACGGAGGTCCTCATCCTGGGCTCTTCACCCTCCGCCTGGGACGACTCCTGGTGGCCTCCCGCCCTGGGCACCGCACCCAAACCAACAGACCATGCACGCAACCTGGGCTTCATCCTGGACTCCTCCCTCTCCATGACCAGGCAAGTCAACAACGTCTCCTCGGCGTGCTTCAACATCCTACGCATGCTACGAAAGATCTTCTGGTGGATCCCCTCCGAGACCAGGAAGACCGTCACCCAGGCCCTCGTCACCAGCCGACTGGACTACGGCAACGCCCTCTACGCCGGTACCACCGCCAAGCTCCAGAAGAGACTCCAGCGGATCCAGAACGCCTCAGCCAGACTCATCCTCGACATCCCACGAACCAGCCACATCACCGGACATCTGAGAGACCTCCACTGGCTCCCCGTCAACAAAAGAATCACCTTCCGCCTCCTCACCCACGCACACAAAGCCCTACACAACCAGGGTCCGAGCTACCTCAACAGCCGAATCAACTTCTACGCTCCCAATCGCCACCTCCGATCAGCCAACCACGCCCTCGCTGCCGTCCCCCGCATCCGAAGAGCGACTACGGGAGGAAGGTCCTTCTCCTACCTGGCCGCCAAGACCTGGAACTCCCTCCCTCCCGACCTGCGCCTGACCCAAGACCACCTCGCCTTCAGGAAGAGGCTGAAGACCTGGCTGTTCGAGCAGTAGCGCCCCCCTCCCCCCCAGCGCCTTGAGACCCTACGGGTAGTTAGCGCGCTATATAAGTATCACTGATTGATTGATTGATTGTCATTTACAAAGCCAATAGCTCAAACTTTTGTAAATGCGAGACCTCGGTCGCCATTGTCCCAGGGTGCTTGGAAAGTGAAAGCGTGCATGGCACGCTGAATGTTGCAGGAAAGTATGTTGTGCTTGCAGTAGGAGAAACTCCTTAAAGAAAATAGTGCTTGCAGACTAAAAAAGACGTACCATGTAACAACAGAAGTAAAAGGGCCAGTCCTCATCCAGTCCTCATATGATGTTACAAATGAAGACAAGGCGGTACTAAGGAGGGACTAACAAGCCTATTAATGAATCAGAAGCCAGCATTTACCAACGACATTGATAGAAGCCAATGACAAATATGGGTGGAGAGTGGGCGGGGCTTCAAGTATATACTTAAATATAGCATGCCTCTCCGAACAGCGTATGCTCTGCCCAGACTCGACCTAAAAACTAGGGGAACTGTTTATAATACATTAAAAATGTATGGGCACATCGTGCCCCACAGATCTTGCCCACTTTGACTAATGCAAGCATACCATGCATTACCAAAATTAAGTTTTAAAAAACAAATATTACTATATGCGTGTGCAATCTAAAAACAATCAACAATAAAACCGATTTTCTGCTGTATCTGTAGTCCTACTGAGGAATATGCATTTGTCTGACTGAAACACCTGCAGGAAGTTAAGAATCATCTTTGTTTTGCTAATGCATGTATTTGATATTATTGGGATGCTGACCATCTCCCTCTTAGCTGTTTAAATATGGGGATGATAGAGCGCCATGTTATTCTCAAATTTTTAGGGGTGCATCATAATCATGGGTAATTGGCACCCACATATTTAAAGGACTGTATTAATGTGTAACTGTTAGAAATGTAGTGTTAAATCAGCTTATATTAGAATGCTTAGAAATATGTCCACATCATTTTGAAGACTCATGTAGTGTTTAACCGTGAAGGTGCTTAGGTAATGCAAAATGTATTAGGTTACGCATAAAGTGATGCATTAGGATTAAACGTGCACCATATTAAAGTTTGTACATGTAGGGTTGCTTATTCATGTAATGAGAATAATGCATTAACTGATCATAAATGTAATGCTTATAACGTGACATTAGAAAATGTGTGTTTAAATGTATGAAGGCCTGATCTCATATAAGTACAAGAAGAGGCCGATTTGTGATTTCTTAAGTTAGCCAAATGATGTAGGCCCGAAATGTATTTTCCTTGGGATGGCTCCTTTTCTTTAATTAAATGTAGACAGTGAAACTTGTGTGCGTGCAAGGTCGAGTTGTTTACAAGTTTCTCGTTGCATGTGCAAGGACACATGTCTCGTTAGGCAGAATAACCCTTTTGTTTTAGGAGTAAGGTGGTAGGAACAGGAGCCATGGGAGTAGACTGGAATGTGGATAGGATGTTTTAAGCGAAGATGGTGTCTGGAACTCAAGGTCGACCCAACGGTTCTTGGATGAAGTCCGAGTTTCGATGGAAAAATACAGAAGGAGGACCTGCCTGAAGGGGTATGGGAAGGGTGTGCCCTACAGTTTTGGGATTTTGTATTAGGACAGTACACCCGAGGGTGGAGCAGAAGTGGGCTAGAAGGGAAGCAGGAAGGAGCATCTTAGAATGAGCTTGGTAGCTTTGGCTACTTACCTTTGCAAGGTGAATGTACTTCTGAGGAAGCCTTCACTACTGACACCTTATTCTCTTGCCTGGGAATGATGCTAAGTAGGGATGCCACTTTAGGGTTAGTGTAGGGACAGATTAATAATCTTTCTTTCTTTTAGGTCAAAGCAGTCATCTCATCAAGTAGGGACTGTAATTGTTTGCCTAATGCTTTTGGAGATCACTCCGATCATTATATTGAGTCACCTGAGGCTCTTGCGTAGGATTATGTTTGTCTTAGTGCCCGTTTATCTTCTTAACCTCTTGCTGAGGTGCTTGTATAGCCAATTGTTTTTGGCTTTGTTTAAAATTTCAAAACTTTATTCTGTAGTTAGTAGTTTCTTGAATCAGATTGATTTGGTCAAGGTAAATGTAAAGTTGAAAAGAGTTTCTCCCCTTTACACTTGCTAACAGACAAGAAAGGATTTGAGAATTGGTAAGATAAGGTTAAAAATTCAGATAAGAATCGGCGTCATCAGGGAAGACATTCATATTTTCACAAAATGATTACCCTTCCATCCCTTGCACTTAACTTTTTACCAGTTTTCAAGCTAGACTACTTTAGGTTATGAAATAATCGAAAACGAAGCAATGTGCTGTGGTGATAAAAGTGAATGACAGGGCGACATCAATCTATTGATTTAGCTGCACAATGTGCAACCCCAAATCTTGGGTTCTGTCCCTGCTTCCTCACTTGACTTAATTGTGCCTCATTTTACTTGAGGGTCAAATCTGAACCCACCTGATGAAATTCAGGTCACAAAGTGTGAGATATGAAAACCTTGTGTCATACAGTTTAACAGACAATAATGTGGCCCCACCTGGAACAGTACACATGACAAACTTAAATCTTGTCAGGGCACCACAGGTGGGAAAGCAGTCTCATAAAAAGTATTAGTTTAACGAATTCCAGTGTAGTGATATATTCTAACAAATTACAATTAAATAAAGGAAATAACCTATTTTACCTGGAAAGATGATTTCATAATCATTTACATGCTGAATCATTTTTTGGCTCGCTTGTGCTTAGGCACTTAGACCCAAGCCAGACCCCATGCTCAGCTTTGCATGGATCTCACTATGAATTTACGGGCTCGCTCATCTCTACCGTAATGTTATGCTAAGACCCGCAGTACGAGATTTCTTATATTTTGTGTAGGTCAGAATCACAAGTTCCTGCTATTTCTCCTGCGCCCCCTCCCTCCCATTCCTGCATTCACAACGTTTCTCCTCGGAACCAGGAATAACGACATAAAAAACCCAGAAATGCCATGTCTTTTTTTGCACATTTTTTCCTCACCCGGGGAGAAAACTGCCTACATTTTTCACCTGGTTAGAGCAAGTGTAAAGTGCCCGCAGAACTGCCCATGGGGAGTGAGGCAGTGCTCCAGTCGGGGTACAACGTGGGTGGACAGCGTCCTCCCGCGTATTTCACCGGGTGGACGCCGTCCCCCCTGCTCAAAAGCTGGACTTTCAATTATTGCGTTACTTGCCCGCACAGCCGCCCCGTCGATCTCCCAAGTCAGTCTGTCTGAAATCAGGACGCAAGCTGGACCGTTAGAGAAGCTCTCAGAACTGGTGGCCGCACTGTGCGGCTGTTTGGAGAGAAGCCTGCTTGTCCTGGCAATTGAAGATGATCACCACTTGCTCCCAAGCGCTAATGTTGCCAGGCGACAGTAACAATTCCAGGGAGACCGGGTTGGGGCACAGGCAGTAAACTGAAGAGGGGACATGTGCTGCCATAGACTCGGACACTATCACAGGGCGGCCGCAGGCAGGAAAACAATTAGTCCTGCCAGCTTCCTGTTGTGACGTCATTTCCGGTGACACCACCTAACTTGGAGCATCCCCCCACTTCTTTTTTTAGGACTTGTGCCCTGGAGTGAGGGTTGAGGTGGGGACAAGTGTGGGGCTTAGGACAGTGTAGGTGGAGCCTGGCATGTCCACTCTGCCTGCTGCCTCATTTAATGCCTCTCTGCCTGCGTCACCACACTGATTTGAGGTGAATTTGAATGAGTTGCCTCCTCAGCCTCTCTAGGGCCTGGATATGTACTGAGTTTTCCAAGAACTGTCTGCGTCCGAGAGAGGGCTTAGCAGAAGTGATAAGCGAGGCTGCGTTCACTGCCTACTGTGGCAGATTCCCAAATACTTTGTCTTTTTAATCTCGGTCTGCTGTAAGGGATATTTCGGCTACTGTAAATAGTGATAAATCGGCAGCACAGTTGAGCGTAATCAACCCGTACATATTTGAAGCCATGCTTTGAAACAGGATATTTGTGGGTTCCTTAAAGCAGTGCTTTAATGGAAATAATAGAGAGAAAGAGAGAGAAAGCGAGAGGATATATATATCAGAAATATTGGCAATGTGGTTTTTCTAAGGTATTGGACTTCGCAGGCCCACCTTGAAAACTGGCCAAACAAGAGGCTGCTGCGGCCAGCAGTCCGGCACTGCACGGGGACACAGGATCACTGTACCTGTTTGTGACGGCCCGGTTTGGACTTTGTGCTTGGGATTGAGACGTTGGGGACTTGAGGCAGCGACGAACACTGTCATTACAAGATACACTTGGCATCAATCAGCCTTCTCCTTCCTTTACTGGGCACAGCAGCGCTTACAGAAGCATAACATGGCTCCACACCTGATACTCACTGGAGAAATGCATGCAGGGTTTTGGTGTCCTACAGCATCGAACTGCAGCTGCAAGTAATAAGAATTGGGGCATGCTGCACTCCAGCCAATGGGAGTGCTGTGGAACATATAAAGGAGGGAGGCAGTGTAATCTGGTGTAAACAGGCATCTGAGGAAGGCGGAGACGCCGAAATGCATAATGCCGATCACCGTGAATAAAGGGTTGCCAAGAGAATCCCTGCCGTGAACAAGCAACTGTTGGTTGTGAAACGCGTTGGTCTGTACTTGAAATGCTGGAGTTTTGACAAATGAATTAAAGGATTGGGGAACAAACTCTTTTGTGAGTGCTGACTTATTCTCTTGAAACAAGGGATTTGTGGAATATATCAGAGAGAGATAACGCGCCCTGGTGGGAGCTGCGGCCCCTGCAATATTTCTAAAGAATAACGTAATGTCATTTTAATTTTCTTCCTTATCTATAGAGTTATTTTGAGAATTTCCCTCATTTTTTTCTATTCCGGTATTTCTCGCTGGCACATTTTTACTGTTTGTGGAGGAAGAAAGAGCTGGCGGGGATGGGTGGGGGGAGGGCAGTGAGGAGAGTAGGGGAGGTAAGGGGAGAGGCCGGAAGGAGGAGGAGGATGAGAGTGAGAGAGCGTGAAAGGAAGAGAGTTGACGATCGAGAAGCAGACTGATGGAGTGGAGATGGGGGTAAGGAGGGGTGAACACGAGAGCTGGAGACAGAGGGTGGACGCTGGGCTGAAGAGGGAGGAGGGCAAGTGAGAGACTCAAGAGGTGGACACTGGAGAGAGCGGGAAAGAAGGAGAGAGAGACACTGACAGAGTGAGTCAGAAAAGATGGAACGGATGGGGTCAGACAGGAGCGATATCGAGAAAGACCCCATTACTGAGTGCAATTACAATATAAAGTACATGCCAGTGGAAAGGACACCCAAGCCCATACTAACCACAAATTATAAAGGACACAATTAGCAAATCTGAAAAGTTACCCATTACACCAGAGGAATAGAAGCAGTAAAAAATGTTAGTAAAATAAGACATGTTTTAAAAAACTGTATGGAGGTGGTGGCATTTCAAATCATTGACCAATATTTTGCAATTCAGTAAGAGGGGAGTGTAATAATTAGAGGGAGGAGAGATCCATAATGGTAAGTTCTCTGTATAAGGGATAAGAAAGACCTCAAATGTGTGCGTCGGGAGAAAGGAACAGACCTTAACATAAAACAACAAGCACAGCCTCGAAAGTTAAAGCGACCACACTAATTAGACAAGGAATGTCAGGAAGGCAGCTGGCATCCGGCCACCCTGCTGATCGCTCCCGAGCTCCCTAGGCCAGGGGAGTTAACGTTTAGAGAGAAGGCGGGACATGCACCCGCCTTTGGCCAATTACGGGCTTTCAATTTTTGAAAGCCAAATGCAATGGCCAATCACTTCAGCTTTTCAGCAAACTCGTGTGTGTGGCTTTTTTTAGCCACTGGCACTAGTTTGCTGAAAAGCTGAAGTGATTCCAAGAGGTCATTTTCTAGAGCAGCGCATGCACGCTGGACTAGGCTCGACCTAAAAACAGGGTTGGTTTTACTGCGGTTTTGGAGGATCTCAGGGATGGGGGTAGCAATGAATTCACTGTTGTTTACAGACACAGTGGTCCCTGTGGGGTAGAAGAGGCTGAGAAAGTCAATAAGAAAAAAGTGTCATTGTGCGGTTATTTGCTAAAATACAAAAAGGAGATTTTAGGGAACGGGGTAAGGTGTGACCAGGATAACGAAGTATAGTGAGATTTTTAAACATGTACTGGGCGGTCTTTGTTAAAGGGTTATTATATTGTAATGCACACCTTTGTCATCAAAGTGCCCTTTTGCACGCACTTCTGGCATAAGGGGTAATTTAGATTGTACCGAAGGAATCTAACAGTGGCGGTGTTGGGGGGTCATTACAATACTGTGGCTCTACTCACGACAGGGAATGGTCAAATTCGATATTATGAATAGTTGAAATATGGGCAAGAAGTTAATGGCGAACAGGACTGTGGGCCTGGTTGGACTGGGACAGAAAATAGACCTGGGCACCAAAATAAAAGGGGCACCACTAGTGATTCAGATAGTTAGAAAAGTGGCCCATGTTTTAAAATTGGGGCAGTTTTTAACTTGTAAAAACATGCTGAATAAGTGTTTTGCAAGGTATGGAAGACTGCATGGATTTGTGCTTGATGCAGATAATGTTTGTTTTAGGATCAGGGAAATCATCATTAAAAGATGGCCCACCAGGCCATAAAACAAAACCACACAGTATCCTATCCGATCAGCCCATCAGGCACTGCCGATTGCCCTATATGCCAGTCCAACACTGACTTTGCGATAGGAGCGCAGGCTTCGTTTTTGAGTGGAGAGGCTGGTTTGTAGGCCATGAGGCTCATTCAAGGAATGGTGGTTGAAAGGTCTGAGAAGGTTGGGGGTCAGCATTTCTTAAGGTAGTGACCATGAGGTAAAGAAGGTTACGAGGCTATGAGGCCTAACTGAGTCTTTGTGTTCAGGACTGGTGTAACGAAACTTGAGGAGCCCCTTGCAAGGCAAGTGGAGGGCCCACTCTGGACTGAATCAGCAGATTTCCAGCCAGAGTACCATGCTGAGGGGGGCTCTCGGAGCTAGGGGGGGCCCGCACCGTGGGGGCAGCAGGGGCCTGTGTTACGCCACTGGTGTTCAGGAGGGTATGGGGAGTAATATAAGAATATATTAATTGACCGTTTTGTTTTGCGAGACGATGGAGCCAGGTTTTGTCAATGTCTATGAGCTTAGATGTGTTACATAAAAGAGCCTTTTCCACATACTAGTATGTTTGGAGCTTACTACCACCCAAAGCCTATAGGAAAACGGATTGTAATACCTCTAATGATCAGACAAAGGAGAAAAGAACCGTGTGTGGCAATTTCGTAACATTAGATCTCCTCTGCTTAGAATTTAAGCACAGTGAATGGACTGTGCATCCAGACTGTGCACTAATCGCCAGTGATGTAGCCTTTTGGTGACATCAGCTATAGCTGAAACATTCTGGTACCTATGCAAGTAAAAGGACATCCATTATTGAACGTGGCCTCACCTAGGGAAGCCTCGCAGGGTGGCACGGGAAGCCTCGCAGGGTGGCACAGCAAGCGCACACTGAGGGCAGCGTCTCTAATGTCTTAGCATACACATCAGTCCCCAGTTTTGTGGATACAGTGCCGAACTGAACCTGTCAGCCGCTCACTAGCCCTATCATCATCAAGACAGCAACAATAGGAACAAAAAAGTGAGGAGGAGATGCAAACTTTGGAACTGTGGAACCAAGTTTAAGTCCCGGCATTAGCTCAAGATCCAGTGATCCTGGGCAAATCACTTAAGTAATCCAGTGCCTAAAATAAATACATCTGACCATGTGTTATGTAAGCTGGTGCTCATGTAAAACAATACAATGCCTCTGGGCCAAGTCTGCGCTATGTAAAAACTGCACACAAAAGAGCCATAAAGAGGCGTAATTATTTCACCTACTCTAATACTTTAAAAAAATATAATGCCATGTACCCATCATCCATACACATGAAAACAAGAGGCTTTGGAGAATTTAGTGTTGGGGTACCTTGTTGTTTGTGCAACCTTCATGAAGGCCTTGTGAGAAAAAACAATTCAACATCACAAAAATTACAAGTTTTTCACTTTCCAACATCTACCTAAAAATTGCAACACTGAGTCACATATTTCCATATGTAAGTCTAAGAAAAGTATTCTGCATACGAAAACAGATCATGATTTTCTGAGGTACAGTGCAATTGCTCACAGCAGAGCTCTGGTAAAGGTAGACTTGCAAAGAAAACAGTTGCATACATTTATCAGCTTGACATAGAGTGAAAGTGATCTTGCTATGTAGTAAAACTGTTCTTGCAACTCAGGAAAAAAAACTCTCTGGCGAAGTTAGACCGAGAAACTTTGCATGCTTCACAAGGGCTAAACACCCGGGGCCTCGCATGCACTTGCTCCTCCACGGTCCCTTTAACTGATGTCTGGGCCAGACACACAGCTTTGATTCAGTAGGGCTCCATCGAGCCCCGGTGTAAACGTGACTTGTCCTTCACCCTTCTTGCAAGTGCAGGAGGGCCTTCCTCTCCGGAAGGTCGAGGAGCGGAGCGTTGCTGTGCTAGGAGGTTTGCCCCGTGTTTCCTTCTGGAGGAAAGGTCTGTAATCACTTTCGCTGTTGCTCCTAGATTACCTCGTTTGGGATGGTGAGTGTGAGGCAGTTCCACACTCTGAACAACAGGATGTCCTCGGTGGTCCCTCCTTCTGCAGTGTGCTCCACTGTGGCAGGTACTAAGAGTTCAGATTAGATAGGGGAGGAGGAAAGGCACTCGAAACCTTTGCCCAGAGTCACGTTTGGCTAGCTTTCTTTTCTGAAACTCGTGGAGGAATGAACAGTATCCCAAAGCATTAGTGGAATGCGAAGTACTTTGTAACAGAGTCTTATACCGACAGCAGGGCTCGAGTCGGGTGTACTGTACACGCAGGTACGCGGCGTCCCCCACTCTTTTCACAGGTTGGACTCCGCCCCCCCTGCCAAGAAGCTGGGCCCCACAGAAATATGCTGAACGTGTCCTGGTGTAATTTTCAGACACCGGGACACGTTCAGCACGTGACGTCATGAGGTCATTTGCATATCGCTAGTCCCCCCCATTTTATTGTATAGGACTTGTGCCCTGACCGACAGAGTCGGTGTACCTATAGCCTGGATTTAGAGCTCATTCTGTGACAGACATGTCATCATTCCAAAGGCATATAAAATATTGTGTCCAAGATCACACAGTCTGTTGAGTCGAGGATACTATAACTCAGACCCTTGGTGTGCACTGATGTGTATGCAGTAGAACACGTCTCTGAACTGTCGTCGAAGTAGAGAGCCACCCGGGCCCCAACGTGAGGGGTTGCTCTCGCTGCACCTACCCTGAGGGCTAGGCTCAGCCGAAGGAGGCGTGGCCACTCGAGGTCCACTCTCAGTTAAGATCTGTGGTGGCTGATGTCCATCTGTCCATCCCTGTGAGTAACAGGGCCTTGTGACTATGCAATCATTTCATTTGCCCCAGGGGTCTACATTGCCAGAAGATCTGAGAGAGTAGGGCCGTCGTGAAACACAATGGCTGTGGTGTGGTTGCATCGTTTCTTTCCCTACTCCTGGAATCCTACCCTGGGGTAAGGAGGTAGGGTCGCACCACCACCAACAAATGATTGCTCTGCGCAGAAGGGAGAGCTCTTAGAATTTAACAAAACTGCATAACTGCAGGGTGTCTGACTTTGCCAACACAATTCATAATGTTTCACTATATAGTTATGCATAACAATTTGGAATAATGAAAACATAAAGGCAATGGCAATCCCACCACTGCCCGCTCAGGACCATAGCATTTCAGAATGGACCGCTCTGTGTGGCAACCCGCATAGTGGACTGTGAGCATAAAGAATACCAGAAAGGGATCTACAGAGCAGATCAAAGCGGCCAGAGACCCGCAAACCATAAACTGCGGATCTTTCGTTCACACTCCCTAATCCATCCGTGGATCCCATAACCGGAATTTGATGGTCATCACACACAACATGGAAACACTTCCCACTTAGAATTAAAGGCCCCACCCTTCCAGCCACAGATCCTACACAGTGTAGCTTCCTACCTGTGTGGCAAGCACTTCAGCGCCCCACATAAGGGTAGTAAGTGCTATATAAATGCTACGATACAGTACAATGCACCACAATTCACATTTGAAGAGTGTAAACCTCACTAGCGCTGTGTTGGCAGGCTACATTTCCTTCAGAAGCTTAATATTGTTTGCTTCAAGGTAGGCCTAGGTTCCCGGCTGTCAGATCTACCACAGAATCTATTATGTTTCACTCCATATGATTAGAGCTCCAGCTGTCTAACATGTATTTACCGTGTATTTACACGTCTACTGAGATAAACTATAATTACCACATTGGATGCATGGCGTTTTGGGAAAATGTAATGCAAGGCAGAGCCATTTTATCCTGGCCCTAAGTGGCACATGAAAGCCCTACAATGCAATTACAGAGAAAACTGCATATAAACATTGGAGAGTCATTGCAGGTTTTTTATTCAGTTGTAATTTAGATTACCCACTGCCAGCTTCGTAACCAACAGTTATCGGAAAGCCGCTAAGCCGTAGGATCAAGCGCTTGTATCATTACGCTCAGTGCTTCCATTGTCTTACACTGAAGCTGGCAACAAGTGACCTGAATCCATGGGGGGTCTCAGCTGTTGAATAGATGCTCTACATGGCTTGTTCTGAATTACCATTTTATGTCACACAAGCTTCAGCAAGTTGATTGCATCACTACCCATAACTCCCTTCAGTCTCAGATCTGCTCAGGGCTAAGTAGTCCAAGCTTAGCATGATTTTTATACATTGGATAAAGGTGGCGCAAGGGGAAGCATTTATAGGAGTAAACGTTTGGGGAATCTGAGGTTAAACGTCATATTAACAATTGATGTAGAATGTTGGGAGATGATCAGCCAATCAGAATGCTCTCTTTGCAGGCTATATCTAACATAAGAGGCCCACAGAGGGAATATTCTTTGGCTGGCCAGCTCCAAACATCGAAACTGCGGGCAAATAGGGACTCCGCTGCAGTATGAGCAGCCTTTCACCTGAATGTCTTGTTGAAAAACTGCTACATCCTCCTGTGGCGCTTCCTCTACTTTTTCTAATTGAAAAACGTAAACACACATTTTTTACTTTTCATTGGCTGATTGGGCTTCCCGTCACCAGGAACAAGGGGAGGAGAACAAACCCCCATCTATGTACCAACAGCTTAATTAGATTATTTTTTGTCTGGGTGCGCTAATAGCCTTATTGTCTTAAGCTGCAGGATTTTAATGACCCTCCTTGTTATGCACTTGTTATGACTCTCACCTTACTACAGGCAGGGTCATTAACAGCTGTTATTTTCCTCAGGTGCTGGCAATAACACAATATGCTCATGGATTGGAACCCAGAGATCTGGACAGCCAACCAGGGGCTTTATAATGGAGGAGCCCAGGCATTTGAGCCCACTTTGTGCGCCCGTTGGACATGTTGGTAATACAGAAGGAGCCACAGACTCTTGTGCGACTCCTTCTGTAATACCGATAGCGCTGGCGCACATAAAGGGACAGCACTATCTTCAGAAAGCATTCCATCATTTGCATGGAGGCGTGGCCCCCTGCAAATGAGGGAACTCTTATGACTGTTCGCGCATGCCATAATATAGATGCAGACACAGAGGCAAAGAAGCTGATTGCAGCCCTTTAGAAGTGGGGAAAGGGCGTCCCATGAGCCCCCTAGACCACAGCTTTCCAAACTTTTCATGTTGGTGACACACCTTTTTGTGAAAAAAATTTCAGGGACACGGTAACGTGAGGAAGCACAGCGAGTGAGCCCGAACCACTTATGGTGGGTTCGGGTCCCACACACACATACCCCACCCCACTCACAACCCCCCACAGACACACCACCCCACACACACCCACACACAACCCCACACACACACACCCACCCACACACACACACCCCACACACACACCCCACACACCTCCACACCCCACCCACACACACCTCACACAACCCCACACACAAACACCCCACACACAACCCAGCACACACCACCCCACACACATCCCACACACCCCACGAACCCCCCACACACAACCCCCCACACACACTCACCCACACACACCCCACCCCCCCCACAACCCCCCACACACACCCCCCCCCCACACACACACACACACAACCCCACACACACACCCCCACACACACACCCCACACATACCCCCCACCCCCACACACACCCCCACCCACAAATCTCACCCACACACACCCCACACAACCCCCCCACACACACCCCACACACAACCCAACACACACCACCACACAGACACACCACCCCACACACACACCCACACACACAACCCCACACACCCCCCACACACACACACCACTTAAAAGGTAGGAGTGAGATGCCTGGGAATATTAAATCAAATTGAATAGGCATCATCATTAGCGGGTCACTGATCACCATAAAAAAGTTTAATCCACTTCTAAGGAAGAATCTTTCTGGCACTGAGGAGGACAGAATTGCTGCCTCTGATCATGCACAGATGCAGAGCTGAGGGGTGATATTTAAGCAATTGCTTGCAGTGCTAATTGTTTATATTGCACTGGCCCGATAATGGATTATGCATCTTTCACTGGAAATGTAACTGCTGCTGAAGTCTAGAAAAGAGACTACATAATTCAACAATACAAGAATGTAACAACATACACCACAGTACCCTGCAAAATAACACCAAAATATAACATAATGGTACTGTTATACGATTGTGTTCTTAATTTGTTGCTCTGTTTGTTTGTTGAGTTGTTGGATGGTGTTGTTTTGCAGTTGATTTTTTGAAGTTGTAGAACTTTGGTATGGTATGTTATGGATTGTTGTGTTATAGTGATTTGTATTGTGATGTATTGTGATGCATAAGCAGCTCCCACCCTCAAGGTAGGGTGATAAAGGACCTGGTACAAAAAAGCACCTGTTGTGCCCGTCTGTCCTGATGGATATTAGGGCTGCTATGTGTTTGTTATGCTGGTTTACTTGTCTAACACAATCTGGTCCTGGGCAACGGTTGTTAATTTAAGTGGTAAAGACATCTTCTCAGGCTACCCTGGAGATTGGATCTGGAACTTCGACTAAACCGCAGACCACCCTCCCTTAGCACCTTTGAGACCCTCATGGGTAAGTGGTTGAGCTATATGATTACTGATTGATTGATGGGTGTTTCATAGGCTTATTCAACTAATGCAGGAGAAAGGAGGACAAGGAGTAGGAGCAGTAATGGCAGGAGAAATACTGTGGCTAAGGTGTATTCTGCTGTCCCGGCATTAGACTTTGCTATTGCTCCTGAAAGACCATGCCGCTTGGATGATTGATACTGTGAAAAATGAGTTATCAGCAAAAAAATGATGGAAGATGAGAGGGCATAAAGAGTGTACAGAAGACAAAATGCCTCTTCTTCAATCAATTTTTACTCTGCTGCCTCTGAGGAGTATGGCAAGAAGTTCCGATCACAAAACACAGGGCAAGTATGGCCACAAATGTAGCTTCACAACGCTAAACACAACTATCACACTGAGTACTAAGAGCCTGGCGGTCCACCCAGGACCCTGCTGCTAACTTTCACCCGTGAAGATGGAAAGGGCATTCAGAACAGGGAAGACCAAAACCTCGTCAGCTTCCAAAAATAATCAAACCCATCTCCTCTTAAACACCCGGCGAGCATGAGATGAACACAGCGCATGGCTACCTCGGCTTGCTATAAAACAAAAGCTTGAATGTTCACACTGCAAGAGAGCTGGTTATCAGCCTGGGAGTGATACGCGTTGGAAAAGTCTTCACTTATTTGGTAAGCAGAGTTCTGGGGTTTTAATGAAATGCCTCTAGTGTTTATGGAAAACAGGCTCTTTGGTTTGTAAAGTAGCCTATTGTTTTAAAATTTCATAATGGTTTACAACTGTAATATGTTTTTTGGCTCAGTGCAATCTTAATTTATCCTTCACGCTCCCGCCCTTCCCTCCCCTCCTCGTGTGTGGCATCCCGGGCCCGCTCACAGCCGCACCCGAGCACTTCACAGGTCGTTAAAGACCTTGTGCATGTTAATGGGGCTTTGTTGTTGTTTCACCCCTTCTAAGAGACCCTGCAGCTCGACTCTACCGATTGCCGGCAGAAGTCATCTCATCCCGCGCCACACCTACGGCTGGGGCGCGACACAGTAATGTGTCGCGCCACACAGTTTGGAAAGCTGTGCCCTAGACATACCCTTGCAGTTTGGTGCAGTCATTCAGGCACCCACCTGCAAGGGGATCTCTAATCCCTTTAAAAGTGCTGGCAGGTTGCTGCCTGCACAATGAAACACGGATCGGCTTCAAATAGCCGCTCTGTTCACACCTGAATGCGCTGTCCTTGCGGCAACGTGATTTTGCGGCTGCCCTGGGGGCAGTGTATTCCATGTACTAAAATGCCTTTTATCTGATTGCGCCAGGAGCATATGTTTTAACGTGAGCTGGGCACAAACTGAGAACATTCTCCCTTTACATAATACTGCCCCTGAAAGCTTACTTTGTATGTACTAACTACTTATAAATACCTACTCGCTGATCATTCTATGGCTGCCAGCTCCCTGTCCTTTCAGTGTGCCCTATCCTGCTTGCCTGTGGCATTACCACTCCACCTGGAATATTTATACCATCAATTATAGTCGACACTACGATGGGAGGGTGAATACAGCACTCCATGATGTATGTCAACAGTAGCTACTCTGTCAGAGGACGCTGAGTGGCTTAAAAACGGTACACCGACCCTTGACAAATGTGTGACTACAGGGCGGTGTCCCCACGACGGTTCCGGGTTTAGAGAAGAATTTAAGAGACTCGGATATGAGTGACAAGTGTTACGGAGAACAAGTAAGGTTGATTTAAATATTTGTGTCTTACAATTGAGCACATTGTGATATGGACCAGAATTTAGAGGGATCAATACCTTGAAGAAGGCCAACAACTCAGTAGGGCAAACTAATATGACTGAAACATGTTGGTAACCACAGTGGGGTTTAAGAAGGAGTTTCCCCTCATATACACCCAATGATAAAGCATGCCACTGCATATTGGGCGAGGGCAATACAAAAAAAATCTGTTGATTTACCCTTCTATCCCTCCTCTTTAACCCATTCCCTACGTTCTTGTTTGGATAGAGACACAGACAGAATATCTTACGGAAGGGTGTCTTTTGTGTTATTATTTAGTCTTTCTTTTTTGTGAGTTGTGGTACTTTTATGAGGGGAGTTAGAGAAGGCTCACTCCCTTGTCTGTCTTTTCGTGGTTTAGGCTCTGTCCAACAGAGCAGATCCAGATATCTCAGTTCGTGGACAAGTCCTATGAAAGCCACTGTCCCTTCACAGGTAAATGAGGGCTGGTTACACCCCTTTGGCTCTGAATGCATTTTCACCAAACATGGATAAGGTGAAGACACCTGGTCCATCCCTCAGTTCTAATGTGGTCTGGTGAAAATCCGTTTAGCAGTTATGGTAAAAAGCCAAACAATTAGCAGTTAAATGAATTACATACATGTATAAATATGATAGTTGGTCCGCCATGTCATATTTGCAAAGTCTGTTAAACAATAAAATAAATAATTAACCTGCTTGGTAGAAGAGCCACATTTTCCCTTGGTCCACTGCCATTGAGCATGGCCAAAGTCTGTGGGCAGGGGAATTGGGGGTGGCTTAGTGACATGGGGCTACACACAAGCTCTGTCCATAGGACAAGCATTACCCCCAGAGCAGGGAAGAATACTGTGCACAGATGGTTCGGTGGGATGGGCCCTGGGCACAAAACCTGATGCGCACAAGTACCAGGCTGGGTAGACCATGGTCGTGCATGGCCTAAAGGCAAGATAACTGTTTTGTAGCAGCTTCTAAGGGAGGCACCTGGTAGAAGTATTTCATAAAAAGAAACAAAATCACTGAAAAAGCTGTGCTTAAAGGTACGTTATTGTAATCTGTTCTCATGTTAAAAGTTACCATGCACACTATATATCCACTGAAATTCAATAGTTTTAACAAGAAGTACAAACTATAATTTACACCTGCCATGTGCTGTTGAAGGTCTTTCCAATGAACTTTATGACATCACTGATGACATATCCATTAACATTGACATTATCAATAAAATTGTTGTATGAGGAGTGTGTGTGAAGCAGAGTCTGTGCACATCAATCAATCACAAGAAATAAGTGAAGATCACACTGTATGCCTCCAAGAAAAGCAAAGTATTCCAACACTATCTTTAGTAATAAGAAGGGGTCCCAGCAGGGAAGACGTATAAATAGAGACAATTTGAATAAAGTAAATAAAAGTAAATGCATCTATAATGTTTTATTCACATTATAGGGAAAGGTAATCAAAACCAATTATACAATTTACAGTTGTATCAGTGCCCCTGAGGGTAAGGTGGACGTGCAATTGTGAGGGTGGTGTAGGGAGGGATAGTGACAGTAAAAACACGTATTATTCAAACATTCATATGAGTTCAATGTCGAATAGACAGCATAAAGATCATGAATCAACACAAAAGTTCACAATACACATGCCCCAAGGTCCATACTATGCAGGAATTATGGGTAGGAGGAGGCTGTGTTTAGAGGTAAGGAAGTCGACGTTTCGACCCAGGGAGAGCAGGAATCAGTGAAATCCTTACAGGTGGGTCTTCATCAGGACGAGAGGGGGGCGGTGGGGCAAACAACCTAAATATAAATTTAAATGAATGTATTGGGTCAGTTTGGTATTATCAGAACTGAGTAATTCATAAGTTACATACGGGTATGCATATTATCTACACAAACCTGAATATATCAGTGTTGATGGGTGGTAATCATATGACGAGGTCAATATTAGTATTCAATCCTAAGTAAGAAATTAAACAAGTGTCCATTAGAATTACAATTGGATTATTAAATGTGCTCATATCAAGAGCTGGGGGAGAGAAAATCTCGTGACTTACTTGAAAAGTAAAGTCCAATATCCCGAATGGGTGAGGCGAAAAGATCCGGGTGCTGGGCAGGGAGGGACCACTCTACGTATCTGAATAAAGAGGACATTCTTCAGATTGGAAAATGGCCATGGTAGAAAGTACTCAAGATCGGGTTACAAGATGATAATAATTGGTAGGGCTTACCGATTTACGTAAGTTAATCGTGTGTCCCCGGTACAGGAAAGGATGAGTCAGAATCCGTATCCTGTTGGAGTGGAAACACGGGGAGGCCGTCATTATTGGAATCATTAAAGGATTGAAAGTGCATCGGTCAGCGTTAATAACGAGAGCCGTGCGGGACGGAAGGCTTACCGGTCTGGTGCGGCTCAATCGGAGTGAAGCGTCTCTCTCGGCTGCCTCGAGGAGAACGCCGAACTTCCTGGTGTGCCGGTTGTCATGGCACCAGGGGGGTCACGTGATCATGGTTAGTGAAAAAAGACTCAAAGAGTCAATTGTAGTCATGGTAACCCGTATGGAGGTGGATATACAACGGAAACATTAAACCGAAGTCCATTTCACTTGGGTAACAGCCATTGGGTGTAGCCAAAAGCAGATAAATATATCAGTCTGTCAAGGGTGGGTATGCGACATAAATCGAGCACGGCCCAATTTGAGTCCGGGTTGTTTGGCTATTAAGAGGAGGTGTGAAAAGCCAGGGAACGGGTCATAATCCAAGATAGGTACATGTGTGAGTAAGATTGCTCACATAGATGGATACATTCATTAATCAATTAAACATGGGTACGCTAAGCGTGATTATAAATATTTACACTGTGAACCTGTCACAGGACGGTTAAGGCAGTATCGATAGAGCAAGAATAGTCAAAGGAATGGTCAATAAAAAGTACTGCAAAATTAGAGCATGTGTGGGTGAGTGGGCATCGAAGCAATTAAGTATAGATACGCGGTCATAAACAATTGCACTGCGAACCTATCCCAAGATGGTTAAGGCAGTATCAATGGTATAGAAGTTGTCAAACCATAGGAGTGAGTTTTCATCACGAATTATTGTTCAATTGCAACCACAACAAAGTACAAGCAATCAGAAGAGCAATATGTTCATAATAATAGTCTATGTAACAGGTGTATGTTAGCCATCTATATCAGAGTCAAAAGCTGTTAATGTATAAACAAGATACTGACAGAGTAAAAACTGCGTACCAATCACATGATGGTAAAGGCAGTATCAGTCAGAAAGGAGTTATGTAGTTATCAAGGGTACCCTAAATAGATTGAAATACAGATTTGGAGAGTAGCATAATTTAGGGTAAAGTAGCAAGCTGGGAGAAAGAACTATCATGTTCATTTAGACCAGATTGGATAGAGTTGCAAAAGAACATCCATTTGAGTTCTCTGATGTTCAATATAGTTGAAACATCACCTCCCCTGGGGCCCAGGGTGGCTTTCTCAATCACAACCCACTTCAAGCTCTCAGGCGGGTGTGCAGCTGATCTGAAATGGTCTACAAGAGGAGCCCCTGATACTTCACATCTTATTCTGCTCATATGTTGTAGAATACGCTGCTTAATCTTCTGTTGGGCCTGCCCAATATAAATGAGGTTACATGGACAGATAATGGCATATATCACCATTGATGTGTTACAGTTCGTTGGAGATTTCAGCTGGATCTTGTTCTGGTTGTATTGAAATTCCTTGGTCTGTAAAGTACTGTTGCAAGCTTTGCATTGGCCGCATTTGAAGTGGCCTACTTTGGTTGAAGATTCCAGAGTGTCCTTACAGTAGGTTCTTCCTTTGTAGTTCTCTACTCTACATAATTCCACTGTTAAACATCCAATGCTCTGCCGCTTATTCTCGATTAAAATTCAAAACATTGTTTCCTGACTAGTCCTTTTCACTGAGTCTGATGTAGGCAGTAAACTTGCTGCGTCACGCGGCCTATCTTCTTCTCCCTGCTTTCAATCTGGCCAAGACGGCCTCGATCTGAAGTGCTGCATGAGTCAGTGGAGAGCACGGGCAGGAACAATAAATAGACACAAATACAGGCCTACAGGAAGCATATTTATTTGTAATTTGTAATTTGTAATTTATATAGCGCATTATCACCAACGGTCTCTAAGCGCTTGCTTTGGGAACCCGTCCTGGTTTTTCCCTGTGAGATAACCCGTACTGGGCACCCCCAAGGTGAAAGTCAGGCATCCCGCCGCAGGGGGCCATAGTGGAGATTAAGCAAGCTATTGCCCAGAGTTGCAGAGTGTGAACCCGTGATTCAAGCAGGCACCGAAGCGAGAATTAATGAGTCCGTGGACATTTTTGGGCTCAAGACCCTGCCGCGTCGGGAATTGAACCCTGGTCCCGGGTCTGACCTCTGCTTCATGGTCTGCCTCTTCTAATCATTGAGCCACACTTCTCCACTTTTATGTTTTTTTATTAAATCACTGCCGGCGCTTCTATCCATTTTACATATGAATTGGTAAAGCACATTAAAAACATTCTTTTAGGCACGTGTATTCACAAACACAACACTTTACACTCTGGCTTGAAACTTGCAGGGGGCATCAACTGTGAAAAAAACTTAAGATGGCTAATAATAGAACGTGGCCGAATTCTTCTAAATGATTCTCTCTTCTCACGGGATTAAAAAGGAATTACGCCCACTAAACAAACAAAAGCTTCTGCAACAAACTGGATCGACACGACAGTAATATGTGCTTCCACCTTCCAGCAAGGCGCATTGTCACAAATGTACAGAAACTGCAATCAAAAGCGTTGTCACGAGGGAAGGTAGACCCGGCGGAAAAAGATGGGAATGTCAAACACAAATCTGCAGCTTGTTCTGGGAAGATTGAATAGACTATACCAGTGTATGTATGCAGTCTGTGTAACCCTGCTCTGGGAAGGGTGACAGGGCAAGCACATATTTCGAACGGCTGCCAAGCGCTTGTGAGTACCTGACCTGCTGCCAAATGGAATTTGAGCATTGCCGTAGCCCTTTGGGGTACCTTGTGTTATCTGGGGTCTTGGCGTTGTGCTGATAATACCAGCAGGGTTTGGTTTAAGCAACCAGGCAATCTAATCAGATCCATCGGCAGAGCATTCGACAACCCCAATTACATAGTCAGAGGTGGCCCGGCCGACATGCTTGAGGGAGGGAGGAGCAGTAGCGGCTCGCGGAGGGGGGTATGTCGCGCGGGGGGAGAATCAAATATATAAAACAAAACTTACATAAGCGCCAGGACTGCCTTGAGGCACAGGTTTTTTTACGCCCAGAGCACGCCCATTAGGAGACTGTATTTGGGGAGACCACAAAGAGTGGTGCTTCCATAGTCTAAATCTTGGTAGCACTAGGGCTTGCACTGCCATTTTTAGGTCGGCTGGAGGGAGGATGGGTTTGAGTTTCCTTAGTATACTCAACTTGTGATTAGCTCCCTTGGTGGCATTAGAGATGTGCCACTGCATATTCAGGTGTTTGTCTATGGTGATTCCTATGGATTTTGCTGAGTCAATGATGAGGGGAGCACAGTCAAAGGAGGTTAGGTGTTTTAACCATAGGTCTCTCTTAGGTGTGTGATTCGGTGGGGAGATGAGAATGAATTCCGTTTTTTGGTATTCAGCATGAGGTGGTTGTTAGTGAGCCAGCTTTGTGTCTTCTGTAGAATAGCGTTGAGGGAAATGAAGTCTTCTAGAGTGGAGATTTTCAAATACAGTTGGGTGTCGTCCGCATACAGGCGATATAAAATGTTAGCTGATTTCAGTGCTTTTCCAAAGGTTCCATTAGTGGGTTGAAAAGAATGGGTGATAAGGCTGCTCCATGAGGGACACCCAGGGTGACCACAGAGGGTTGGGAGAGTGAGTTCTTCATTTTGATTCTTTTTGTTCTCTTATTTAGGAAGGAGGAGAACCATTGCAACACTGTTCCCAAGAGGCCCAAGCTTCATTCCAATAGGGATAAAAGGTTGTCTTGCTTGACCGTATCGAAGGCGGAGGATAAGTCAAGAAGTATCATTAGGCATGATTCGTTGCAGTCAAGCATTGTTTGTATGTCTAGTGGGCTGCAGCACGGATTGTGCCACCCACAGAAGCAGCTTGTATATGTAACTCTAGCCTGCCATTGCAGAGCCTGTGTACAGTCTGGGACTGCCATGTCGAGTTTGCAAGTGCACACACTTGCCAGTCCCTAAACCTTCCCTTTTCTACATATGAGTCACCTCTAAAGTAGGCCCAAGATATTCCTGTGGGCAGGGTGCATTGTATGTGAAAGGTGGGACATGCCCCAATGTGTGTGGCATGTCCAGATAGTGAAATACTGCCAATTTCGTTTTTCACTATTGCAAGGCTAACTATTCCCAAAAGACAGAATGGGGAGTTTGTTTATAACATTTTATAAACATAAATGGCCCTGGGAACAAGGTAAAAAAAATAAAGGTTAGTATGCCTGAACTCAGAATAATAAAATGCATCTTTTAGTAGGAGTGATTTTTACATTCTGTGTCTGAAAATACCACTTTTAGAAAGTAAGTGTTTTGTTGCCTAACCATCCAGTGTGTCTCTGCTAGGTTTGTGTATTGCATTTCTGGCTTTTGGATGACAGGGACTGGAGAGGGGCAGTGGCTCCAGACGTCTGACGAGTTAGGGTTGGGCTGAATAGACCTTGGCTGCATTTTAGAGTAGGGGGAGAAGATTTTCTTTCACCTGAATGGGCGTGGTCTGTTTTCAACCATGCTGTTTCCACCTCCTGCCAGGAAGCTGCACCAGTGAGGACAGAACTGGTTCTGGCTGGGTACAGACACTCTCTGCCTTCGGAGAACAAAGGACTTTACTGTATAAAAAGAGGGGTCCAGACCCTAGACTCATATATCACTTCTGGGAAATCAAGAGAAACCTTTGCCAAGAAGAAGATCTGGAGTAACCTGAGTAGGAATACTGCCACTGTGTTGTTTGCTGTCTGGGGTTGGCCTTGAGTGGCTACTTGCTGCCAATGAAGGAGAAAGGGATTTTGCTGGTTGCTTTGTCTTCTTGAGGACGATCTCCAAGGGCTTGAACCTGAGCATGCCTCCTGTTCTGAAGTCTCAGGGACACAAAGGCTTCACCACCAGCTCCCATGAACTTCCTTCCTGGGAGTTCTGATCTGTAAGAGGTGTCTGCTGTTGTTTTGGACCTCTAGAGAACTGTTTTTCTCTTGGAGCTAGAAAATCAACGCACCATTGAAGAAGTATGACGCATCCGTACCTGTTTCTGACACTTCGCCGAAGAAACCATCGCAGCGCCTGAAATCACTGCACGCCCCATCAAGTGCAACGACCTACGAAGTCCGAGATCACCGCACCGAGCATGATGCAAGTCCTGCTGTGCGGCTGCAAGAAACCACGCATCATCCTGGATCATCGCAATGTGGTGCCAAGTCTGTTGCATCGTTGGTGGACGCAGTAAGAAACAGACGCATCAACTCCCCACATAGTAATACATTGATGCATCAACTCCTCTTCAGTAAGGAACAGACGCCTCAACTCCCCTGCACTGCATTGAGGACCGGACGCATCACCTCCCCCGGAGCAAGGAACCAACACATAAACTTCCATGAGTGGAAGGAACTGACGCATCACCCTCTCTGTGACCCGTTTTGTTTGTTTGCGTGTCGCTTCCAGGGTAGTTTGGGAGAAAAGTGTTGCATTTACAAATTTCATTTAACTGAACTATTTCTACCATTTGAAAGCCTTATTTTTAATACTGCATTGTGGGTTTTAGTCGTTTTGTCTCGTGTTGGTGTAGATAAAGATTACTTATTTTTTTCTAAACTGGTGTGGTGTCCATTTGTAGTGTTTTTACTGTATTACTGTATGTGTTCAGAAAGGCTTTACATACTGCCTCTGAGATAAGCCTGTCTGCTCATGCCAAGCTACCAAGGGGGTGAGCAGGGTTTATTTTAGGAGTGTATACTCCTTACCCTGACTAGAAGCAAGGATCCCTATTTGGACAAAGGTACTTACCTCTGCCGACTAGAGACCCCCATTTCTGACAACTTTGTAGTATGTTTTGTAGTACTAATGTAGTACTACAAAACATACTATTAAGTGCTGGTTAGTGAATCAGGCCCAAAATTGTGAATAGCACAAAAGTGTATGATTTACATCTAGGCGCAAAAGTAGATTTACACATGCGTACATTCACAAATGTAAATTTACATTTTTGAATAAGAGTCTTTGTGTTAGCTTGACACATGGATAGACTTCAGGTAGGCCTTGTTTCTTAAATAAATACACTGTAATGCTTTAGGAGACAAGAGAGGTGCTAGCCCACCAGGCTCCTATAGGCCAGGTGACTTGGATGACATTACACTAACAGTCCGGATGAGGTCAATGAATCTGGGGTAAAGCCCAATATCCTTATGTTGGACTCTTTCTTCCTTCTCTGATACTTTATGTGAAATCGACTGTCCTCTTGGGAATGGACAGACATATAGGAACACTCTACTAGGTCGCTATGACTTTTCTGAGGGGCTTGAATGAAGACAGAACCTTCTGCTTAGATTTTAACCTCCGGTCTGTGTTCCCATTATGCCACAGGTGCATAGATCAGGGGTCTCCAAACCGGTCCTGGAGGGCCGGATCCATGCCAGATTTTTAACATTACTACATGTATCTCAATGGGGATATCCAAAAAATCTGGCATGGATCCGGCCCTCCAGGATCGGTTTGGAGACCCCCGGCATAGATGAAGAGCGTTCAAGAAGGATCAGACACTTTTCACCGGCCATTGAGGAACCTGCTCCCGTGGACCAGCTCAGGATTGCTGTTAAGACTGTTCAATTCTTTACCATCCGGAGGTGGTAGACCCAGTGGGCTGTTGGTCAGGGGGTTGGAGTGGCCATCCAGCCAGTGAGACCAGCACTGTGGGACAAACTTCAGTTTGGATGTTTATGAAGGATAATGTTTACATATCACCTGGGATTTTCAATATTGAACAATTTCATTTGTTGAGGACAAACACTATTTTTGCTATGTTTCACTTGGGGTGTTTTTCCCCCCTCTCTCTCTCTCTCTCTCTCTCTCTCTCTCTCTCTCAAGATACCTACATTCAAACTCTATTTACTTTGCATTTAAATTCCTAATACCTGAAACAAAATGCTGCTGCAATCAGGAAAAAAATACACTAAATATTTTTTTGAGCTCTCATTTTTCAGGCAAATGTGAAATTTATCATGGTGAACTGCAAGACAAACCAGTGTGGAGCACAGTTTGTGCGTCAGGTACGGAGAATTACTTTGTATTAGCTGAGAAATGTTCCTTCACACAACAAAAAGTTGTTACAGTGCGTCTTTCACAGGCTCAAGGACATTCCTTTATCCTGTAAATGTGACGCATGCACTGCTTGATCTTGTGCAGGCTTACCATCGTGTGGCGAAAGCAAAACAACAACCCCATGTGGGATGTTGAGTGAGTGTTCCTAGTGACTTCCTTTGCCATGTTCTGCCCTATTAAGAGTCTGCATCCAGGGGGGAAAGTGAAGAAAGGTGTACTCTGCTCGCTGTCTTAGGTGTATACATTCATATGTCTGTACGTAACAGAGTGATTTTACCTCCACGCTGGTTCATGATTGCAAAAAAAAAAGGTTCAGCATATGTGCTTAATTATGCCATTCCAATATGATTGGTAGTCCTGTTCAGTGTTTTTCTCTACCCTTGTAGAGAGTTAATGTATGATTGCTTGAAACAGTTGAACCCTCATTTGCAAATTGCAGAATTGACTACCGTATAGATTTAGGGGCTCATTATGATCGCGGACGGACTTGAGAGAGCGCAAACTGAACGAATTGTAGCAGTACATCACACTTACACGTAGTACGCACAATCATGAAGAGAAATGCCATGAGTGCTAACATTATATTCACTTATATTCCGAAATGTGTAGTTAATCCAGAGATTTGCGTAGAAGTGGAACTAATGCAGAAATGTATGCACATGTATAACCTTATTAGACGTGATTAATCCTGAATCCATGTCGTGTAGCTGCTAAAATGAAAGAATGACATGCTGTAAGCACAGAACGGAGTAGGCCTCAGGGCCAGAGCTGAAAGGGTTTGGGAAAGGTATTCATTTGCACGACGTGGATTGCACTAAATGATATTTAGTAGTTAGGTATGCAATAGGTTTATATTATATAGATGCGTTTATATAATCATAAAGCAGACTATTAACATGATATTGATTAATGAAGGATTTGAAGAATATAATCACTATGAGAAATGTTGTAGGCCTGAAATGTTTAGCCATGTTTGATTTACACGTATTAGTATGAGCCAAGTGCGCCGAGACGGAATGTTGCAAACTTCTGTTAGAAGTTTATGAGAATTGGGATCCTGGCTGCAGATGTCTGTCTACAAATGGGAAGGGGGATCCAATTATATGCGGAATGAATAGAAGGTTGTTCAGGGAAATGAACCAGACCTGGAGGAGGGTTTAGGAATGTTTGAGGGGTATCAGCGGGCCGGAGAAGAGTCTGAGAAGCAAGGTCAACTCTAACGCACGAGGCCCCAATGAAGAAAACCATGGAAAAAGCCAGAAGCGACATCACGTGAGGGGCGTCTCTCGAGGGGCGTCTCAAATGAGATTGTGTTTTGTATTAGGGACAGCACCCCTGGGTGGAGTTAGAGCAGACGCCTGAGGACCCTTTAGAGAGCGGATGGGTAGGCAGAGAGGGGTCATGACCGGCGATTATAGGTTTTCATCTAGAGACTAAGAGTGGGTGATCTCCCTAGGGAGTCATTCACCGCTGACACCTTTTGGTAGGGTGTGATTCTGTTAAGTAGGGATACCATCCAGAGCAGGGTAGGGACAGCCTAACCTGACCCTTTTACTCCGCCTGTAAATGATTGAGAGATCACAATATGTGTCTATGCTTGCAGCTCTATTAATATTGGAGCTAGTTTTGGTAGTTTTCTTTGCTCGCCTGAGGGTTTTCAGAGAGCACATGTATGTAATCGTACCCATGTATCTGGTGAATATTATGCTGAGATGCTTGTACTTACAACTTACCCTAACTTTATAATAAATCCTTGAAAGCTAGAAGTTGTTTGTGGTTCTTCCGAGCGGAGTCCATCATTGATTGAACTAACCTGGTAAGAGATGCACCTTCTTTCCTCAAAGACAGGCAACAAAGGTTCAGTCGACCAGAACGGGGTTTAGATCAAAGGTGATAAGATAGCGATCAAAATCCCGCCCCCGCAGTTGGTAGCTATAGAGGATGGTTGCCTTCTTGAGGAAGGTGACTTAGGCCAGGTTAGATTACCCCAAGGCCCCTAGAGATCGATGATCGGAAGAACCGCCCGCCGAAGAAGGTCCGGATGACGTAAGACAGAAAAGCAGCAGTATCGGTCGAGAGTGAGTATAAAGGGTCATGCGTGTTAGATTGCGGTGTTTTTGTGCTGTATCTATGTTGTAATGTCTGGCGGAGTTGAATGCCTGTAGAGTGACTGTGGAACAGGTTGTGAGCGCGCGCAACCGGTGAAAATCTTAAGTTCAAGGCGAGCTTAAGTGGTTCGGGTGTATCGGACATCCAGAGTAATTGTCAACCAGAGTGAAGGGGGTCATGAGGTACCATTGATCGCCCGCAGGACCGTGATAGGGGGAACGTAAGAGTGAGTGTGTGAGTAACGGACGCTGGTCGGAAGTTACTGTGTGTAAGCAACCTATCAGAGAGACGGAGGACGTTTCGTCAATTGGTATGACAATTACAGATAGACTGTGGACGTACAGTCAAGAGAAGTGACGGCTTGGTCGGAAGTAGTCATTTTTCGGCGTATGAATGGGACGCATGCATGACCGGGAGACGAGCTGAGAAAGGAGGGGTGCTGCTGCAAAGCGGAGACGAGTGACGTCAGGAAGTGCCGCGCTGGGATTGGCCGGCCGGAGCAAGACCGCGCTGTGATAGGCCAGCTAGCAAAGCCGCGCTAGGATTGGTGGATTGTCATCAGGAAGTAAACAGAATAGTGAGGCTGGAAATTGTGCGTATAATCATGAAGTGTTTTAAATGGTTAAGAGCGGCGTTTAAAAGAGAGAGGCGGAGATCTTATGAAGGGGAAGAAGCCCCGCCGGAGGGTAGGCCGGCTTATTATATGGCGGCAAATGTTGGGCTCCATACAATAATGTGGATATCAGAGTGGAGTAAGATTACAGAGGGAAATGAGGAACTGACGTTTCCAAAGTATGGGACGTTCAGATTAGAGGTGCTACATAGATTGAAAGCAGTCATGACCTCAATGAGACCCATGCCTAGACCAACCCAGTTTGAAGCTCTCAATGCATGGATTAGGGCAGCGCACGAGAGGAACCTGAATAGACGACAAGAAAGGGTGAAACGATCGGTAAGAGCAGTGCAGGATGCCAAATGGGATGCGGATGCTAAAAGATGGAGAGTGCATAACATTGAAGTAAATAAACTGTACCCAGTGTTAGAAATGCCAGGGAACAAAAGTCCATTAGAAGAAGATGAAGAGAGCGAGACAGATGACAGCCTGATAAATAGGTTACTGACAGATAGGCCACCCCCGTATCACAAAGAAACAGGAAAAGACGAGACAGAAGGGGGGGGGGGCCAGCATAGGGGAGAATGGACCGCTTCCCATTACTGATTGGGATCCCACTGCAAAGAAGGACCTGCCCCAACCTAGTCCGGTGCAGCAGGTGGTCGGAAGGTTTGTGGTACAACGGCCGGAAACGGAGTGTGCCACATCTTACGCACTACCAGATGCCCTGCAAGTACCTGTTACTATAGGCCCTATAGTATCGATTTATGACCCAGAAAGAGCTAGAGGGGAGGAACAGGTACGGAGGGACAGGGAAAGAGCAGGGATGGCAAGGAGGAACAATACGATCAACTCCCCAAGTCAGTTGCCAAGACCGAGAGAGTGGAGCACCCCAGTAAATACAGCAGTAGATCAGATAGGTGATCCGGGGGGCCCTAGATGGCCGGAGGATCTGAGGGGATCAGGACGAAAATCCTTCCAGGAGCTAAGTGAGTACATGAGGAAGTGGGACGAGGCCGTAGAGGCTCACAAGAGCATCATAACAGCGGAAGCTAGTAGGGAAAGCCAGGATAGTAGGACCCGGACTCACTGTGGGGCTGGTGAAAGCAGTCCAGAGTGGGACGGGAAGGAACAGGACAGGAGAGGGGACACTTGCCCTATCAGAATAAGAGGGAGGTCAGACCTGGAAAACAGGGGCCCGAGTGTGGGGGGGTGTCTCGCGCAATGCACAGTGAAGGAGACCGGAAGACGCAGGAGTATAGAAACAGTTTCAAGTGCACCCACTATGTGTCTGGGAATAGTGGACAGAACGGGAGTTGCGAGAGGTCTCGCCAGGACCCCTGTGATTACGGACAGGAACGCAGTCCAGGGGATATGGGGAACCGGGAAGGATCTTACCAGATACTGAGTGACACTAGACTACGAGGGAATGAGGGCAGGGTAGAGAACCACGGTGAACCTTGCCATGAAGGAAGGGGACCCAAGGAGAATGGACAAAATGGGATAGGGGGAAACAGGCCTGTGTTTCATCACCTCCCCAGGCAGGATGGCCGAGCGTGGGATTTAGAGAGATGGGAGGAAGGTAGGGCTCTCCTTAACTCTCCGGAGCCCAAGCGTAGGGCTCGGAGTTGGGATGGCAGAGAGGCCAGTGAACCCCCTTCGAAAGACATACTGCGAGCAGAGATAAAAGCCAAGAGACTCGATGTCGCCAGCTTAAAGTCAGATCTGGATGACATGGTAGATGGTATCTTGCCCCTAGAAAGAATGGAGATGTATGAGCAGGATGAAATACTGTTCATGGCAAAGGACATCACCCGGAAGGCGAGAACGATCCATGAGAAATTAGTTGAACTAGCAGGCAAATATATGGTGGACCTGTCACGGACCAAAGCGTTACAGGGTAACCACAGGCTACATTACTCAGATCGAGACTTAGATGAGAGAAGAACAATAGGATTGAAAACACACATAAGGGAACTGATCACGGGAATAAGGACGTGGAGGGCACTGGATAAGTGGGAGGAAAGGTGGTCCAAGAAGGGGACCGTCAGGAGAAGCATGCTTGGTATGACACCAGGAGGATTACAAAGAGTAGAGGCATACCCTTTGCGTGAGGTTGCAAATGGGAACTATGTGCATGTGCCATGGAGTAGGGGGGACTTAGCAGCCTTTACTAACTCTTTCCCAAAATTAAGGGAGAACCCCGTCGAGTGGTATAAGCAAGTGGAGAGGTTCGTGAAAATCTCCAAGGTACTGTGGATAGATCTGAATACACTATTTGATATAGTAGTACCAGGAGATCTGTGGACCGCATGTAAGGTTAGCGCCGAGTGGCCCACAGCAGAACCAGAAAGGGATGCAAGGACTAATGGGCCGTCCGAGACAGTAATGGTAAAATACGAGAGAGTGATGACTTGGCTGAAGGACAAGGTGCCAATGCAGGACATAGATTGGGTCAAAATAGATCGAACTAGACAAGAACCCAAGGAGACTGTCCATGAATATTATGAGAGATTGCTGAAAGCGTTTAAACAATATAGCGGGTTGGATGTAATGGACCCGAAAGACATTGGGCAGTTCGTGTCTAAGTTTGTCCTGGGTCTAAGACCGGATATTAGCTTAATGATTCAGCAACACTTAATTTGTTGGCAAAATAAACCTTTAGATGAAATCCTGAGATATGCCAGGTACTGCTGTGATGAGATAGACTCCAAGGCAAAGAAGTTAAAAGAAAAACTGATGGTGGTGCAGATGCAGGCTGCGGGTAAGGGTGGACAGCAGCAACAGCAGCAGGGAACAGGAACTGGGGGTAAGAAACAGTATAGCCAGAACAAGGGCAATGAGGAGAACTCCACCTTTAGACCAAGGGTGGATATAGCCGCATTAAAGAAAACGACTCGGTGCCACCAGTGTAACGAGGTGGGGCATTGGAAACGCGAGTGTCCCTACAACGTTGAAATTGGGGAACAGGAGATAGAGGAGGAAGAGGTTCAGAGAACTCCAGCGAGAGGGGTTATACCCTACCAAGGAAAGGTGCTCAAAGGGGGGACTCCACCTCCGCGAGCCCAGTTCCCCCAGCCACCCAGAGTAGGGACCATGGGTAAGACATATAGACAGATGCCGCTGTTTGTAGGAGGAGAGGAATGCTATTACATCGATCCGCTAACAGGACAGAGAGTAGAAAGAGAAGACTGCACCCTCGGGGCAGCCTTAGATGTGGACCAAAGGGGACCCTACGTGGAGGCAGAAGTGGCAGGGTGCCCCACGACCTTCCTAGTGGACACAGGAGCCACTCGATCCACGATAAGATCAGCCGCAGTTCCAGGCCTGCCCATGTCTGGAGAGACTATACAAGTGGTGGGGGTCGCGAACAGGAGAATGACTAGCCAATTGACAGAACCAGTGCAGGTGAAAATAGGGAAATACAGCGATGAGCATCAGTTTGTGGTTTGCGATTCTAGTCCTGTATGTCTGTTAGGAAGAGATCTCTTGTGCAAATTAAATTGCACAATATATTGTACACCTCAAGGAGTGGAGGTGTTGACCAATGATGACGATGCGGACTTCAAAGTCGCAAATTCAAGAATATGCGTGGAGCTGTATCCCACTTTGACCGTGGATGAGCTCCCATGGGATCTGAGAGAGACTGTGGCACCGGAAGTGTGGGATTTCACTGGGGAAGAGATTGGATTGGTCAAGGGAGTAGACCCAGTGAAAATTGTAGTGAAACCACATGCTGAGTTTCCAAGAACACCCCAGTATAAATTGACCCCTGAAACGATTGCAGGTATAAAGCCCGTGATCGAGTCCATGATTAAGCAGGGAATACTGAAGGAAATCGTGGGTAGTCCATGTAACTCCCCGATTATGGGCTTGCAGAAACCAAATGGGAAATTCCGAATAGTGCAGGACCTCCGAAAGATTAATAACATAGTTGTCTCATGTTGTCCAGTGGTACCGAATCCATCAGTGATACTGTTTCAGATACCGTTCCAAGCCGAATGGTTCACTGTGATTGATCTTTGCCAGGCCTTCTTTGTGATCCCATTGGATGAGGATAGCCATTTCCTTTTCGCTTTTAAGCTGGAAAATCGCGTATTAACATGGTGTCGTATCCCCCAGGGGTATACAGAAAGCCCATCGATCTTTAACCAGCTATTGAAGAAGAATCTTGAAAGTCTGGTACTGCCCCAGAAGTCAGTTCTGGTCCAGTACATAGACGATCTCCTTGTGGCGTCAGAGACAGAGGAAGCTTGCAGGGAGGATTCCATTGCTTTGCTAAATCACCTAGCTGTAAATGGGCACAAGGTGTCCCCGGGAAAATTGCAGTACTGCCTGACAGAAGTGCAGTACTTGGGGCACAGAATAGAGAAGGGTAAACGAAAAGTGTCACCAGACAGAATAGAGGCGATCATGAAAATGAATGCGCCAAAGACACAGAGAGAAGTCAGGATGTTTCTAGGGATGGTGGGTTATTGCCGACAGTGGATCGCGAACTTTTCACTGAAAGCAAAACCCTTGCAAAAACTGACGCACAAGGAGGTGAGTGATCCGGTACCATGGGACAAAGACTGTTTGATGGCGTTCCTGCAGCTGAGAGAGGACCTGTGTCGTGCTCCTGCTCTGGGAATGCCTGATTACGATAAACCATTCTTGCTTTACTGTTGTGAGAGAGAGGGTTGTGCGTTATCTGTGTTGGTCCAAATTCACGGGAATGCCCGTAGACCAGTTGCCTATTTCTCGACTACGTTAGACCCAGTAGCCGCAGCGTTGCCCGGATGTCTCAAATCCGTTGCTGCAACAGGTGTCAGTATCGAGCGTTGCGAGAACATCGTGATGGGGCACCCGTTAGAGGTGTACGTGCCCCACTCGGTTGAACTGTTGATGACCAGGACCAAAACACAGCATCTGACCAACAGTAGGCTCACGCGCTATGAGCAAGTCATTCTTGCTGCAGAGAACGTGACCCTCAAGAGATGCTCTGTTTTGAACCCTGCTACCTTGATGCCTCTCCCAAGTGATATCGATGATGATGAATGTACAGACCATGATTGCCTCGATGTGACTGAACTATGCACCAAACCGAGACCCGACATCGTGGATGAGCCACTGACTGACCCCGATGAAATTTTCTTTGTTGATGGCTCATGTGTAAGAGACGAAGTTGGGCAGTTGAGAGCAGCTTACGCTGTTTGTACGATTTCTGGAATTGTGGAAGCTGGATGCCTGGAAGGAGTACACTCCGCTCAGGTAGCCGAGATTATTGCATTAACGCGTGCCTGCCTGGCAAGCAACCAAATTCGAGTCACCATATACACCGACAGCCAATACGGTTACGGGGTAGTTCATGATTACGGGCAGTTATGGTCTCAGAGAGGTTACATGACGTCTTCAGGCTCTCCCATTCGAAATGGAGAGTTTGTGCGTCTACTGTTAGAAGCTTTGCAATGTCCAGCAGGGATTGCAGTCGTGAAGTGCACCGCTCATACTCGAAATATGGACTTCGTGTCACAGGGCAATAGATATGCCGACGAAGTTGCGAGGTACTGCGCGGAGCAAGGATACTCTTTCACAGAGGTGGAAGTAGGTGGAATAAATGTAAGAACTGAATTAGCCATGATATTGGAAACTGTCGACACTTGGGATGAGCTGAAGTGCATGCAAGATAACGCACCCGAGTTTGAAAAGCAAACATGGGAAAAGGCAGGATGTGTGGTGGGTGAGGCTCACTTCTGGGTCTCGGCAGATGGAAGGGCAGTGTTACCCAATGAGCTGGTGAGCCCAATGGCTAGACAAATCCATGGTCCAGTACACCTAGGGAGAGACGCTATGCTGAGGGTATTCAGACACACCTGGTATAACCCTAAGTTTAGAGTAGCAGCCGAAGCAGTGTGCCAACGTTGTGTGACCTGTCAGCAGCTGAATGTAGGGAAGAAAACACCAGTTGCATTGAGCCACATAGGGAGGTCTGGAGGTCCATTCAACCGAATGCAGTTAGATTTTATTGAATTGCCAAGGTGCAACCGCCTACGTAATGTTTTGGTGGTTGTTTGCGTATTTTCCAGATGGGTCGAGGCATATCCTACACGTAGGTGTGACACCCTCACAGTAGCCAAGTTACTGCTCAGGGAACTCATCCCCAGATTCGGGGTGCCGGCCTCTTTGGAATCAGATAGGGGGACGCATTTCAACAGCGAGCTTGTGAAGATGATTTGTGCAGCCCTGAATATAGACCAGAAATTGCATTGTAGTTACCGACCAGAAGCATCAGGAATCGTGGAGCAGATAAATAGCACCATTAAAGCTCGAATTGCTAAGATGTGTTCATCAACGTCCCTGAGTTGGCCTGATGCTCTGCCATTGGTCCTTATGAGCCTCCGTAGTACCCCAGACAGAAGAACGGGATTGTCACCTCACGAGGTGTTAATGGGGAGAGCAATGAGGCTGCCATCTGTACCAACTGCTGCATTGTTAAACATCACAGATGATATGATTAAGCCTGGGCGTAGTTCGCGTAGTCGCACTCCGCGAGCTACGCGAAGATGCACTTGCACTCCGCGAACTACGCATAGCTCCGCGAGCATGCGTAGTAGCTTGCTTGAACCATTCGCAAGCCATTTTTCGTCTTCGGGAGCGCCGTGGAACTCTGGAACCTACTCGACACCACATCTCCAGACGTCGCCTTCCTCACGGAAACATGGATGAATGCCTTGTGGGAGGGCAGGCTTGATAAACAGGCGAGGAGGTTGCAAAATGGGTTTAAAAGAAGGTTTATTAAGAATTGGTAAAGAAGTTGAAGGTTGTTGAGTTATAGGCTTTTGAGATTGTACGGCGTCGTCCGAGTCCGACGAGGATGTGGAGGTTCGATCTTCGTTGTGTCCGTGATCGTGATGTTTTCCCCGGAGGCTCATAGGAAAGAAAGAAATGAAAAGGAGCCGTTAGAATTAAGTAGTGTTAGGTCCGGAAAAATCATACCATCCTAACGTTACTATCTAAGCGTTTTGGTGTACAGTCCTGCACCCAGTACGGACTAAAAAAAACACAATAGGGTTTTATCACCCTCAAAATGATAGTCTCCTATTATTTTAGTTCTAAGGTTCGATTATCAGGATGGGCTGGCAATAACATAAGACTCAACCTAAGGCAGTGTTATTTTCACAAAGAACGCATAAATTATTACTTTGTTGAACGCTACCTCCACCCATGCGTTACCACCCTCTCCCGACTGTTCCCAGTTTACAATCACTAACCTGGCTCCGCCGTAACTCTCCTGAGTCACGGCCGCTCTCCAGCCACCTCCGGACACCACCAATCTTCGGACCACGTTTCTACTTCGTCCTCGTTGGCTCCGGTTGTCCAATTCTCTCTTCGGTCGGGTTCCGCGTCTTCTTCCTGCTTTACACCGGGTCCCGCGTTTTCCTGCTTGAATTCGGGTCCCGCGTTTTCCTGCTTGAATTCGGGTCCCGCGTTTTCCTGCTTGAATTCGTGTCCCGCGTCTTCCTGCTTGAATTCGGGTCCCGCGTCTTCCTTCCACGTTGTCCTCGTTCCACCTCCTCTCTCGTAACGGTTATTCCACTCGCCTCTTATTGGTCCTGAGGAACTGTTTCCGGTCGTCGAGGGAGGGATTTCCGGGTCGTATCCCCGTTCGTAGCCCTGCGAAGATAGACGAGAGGAGCCTGGATGTCGTAGTCGGAAAGGTCTGGTAGGCAAACTCTCACACGCCTCCTCAGTGCGCGACATCGCCGTCGCCATCCCAGATGGATACAAGATCACCCGGAGAGACCGCGTCAACGAGACAGGAGGAGGCATCGCCATCGTCCACAAGAACACCATCCGCATCACGACCAACTCAGACGACACCCTCACAGCAGCTTAACATCTTCACTTCCAGATACACACCGACCCCAAGACCACACTCAGAGGCACCCTCATCTACAGACCCCCAGGACCTCGCACACAATTCAGCGAAGACATCGCAGACTTCATCAGCGCGCACGCCCTCGCCTCCACTGACTACATCCTCCTAGGGGACCTCAACTTCCACCTGGAGAACAACAACGACAACACCACCACCACCCTGCTGGACAACCTCGCCAACCTCGGACTCATGCAACTGGTGAACACCCCCACCCACTACGCCGGACACACGCTTGACCCAGTCTTCTCCTCCAGCAAGTACATCTCCTTCAGCCACTCCACCGGACTCCACTGGACAGACCACAGCTGCGTCCACTTCAGCTTCAGAAAGACCACGACTCACCACCACCCGCAACAGGTTCCCCGCAGGAACTGGAACAAGATCACCACCGACCAGCTCACCACTTCACTGAGCCAGAACCCGCCCGCCAGCTCAACGGACCCCAACCAAGCAGCCAACAACCTCACATAGTGGATCACCAATTGCGCTCGCCCAACCAGCCTCGACCACTCGCAGTCCGGCTTCCGCGCCAACCACAGCACCGAGACCGCCCTCATCGCAGCCACTGACGACATCCGAGCCCTGCTCGACAACTGGGAAACAGCGGCCCTCATCCTCCTGGACCTCTCCGCAGCATTCGATACGGTCTGCCACCGCAACCTAGTGCAGCGCCTCAGCAACATCGGAATCCAAGAGAAGGCACTGGAGTGGATCATCTCGTTCCTCACCGGAAGAACCCAGAGAGTCCGCCTCCCCCGTACAGATCCAAGGCCACCGAAGTCATATGCGGCATACCACAAGGATCATCACTCAGCCCCACCCTCTTCAACGTCTACATGAGCACCCTCGCAGCCATCGTACGCCAACACAACCTCAACATCATCTCCTACGCCGACGACACCCAGCTGATCCTCTCCCTCACCAACGACCCAGGAACCGCCAGAACCAACCTACACGAAGGGATGAAAGACGTAGTCGAGTGGATGAGGAACAGCCGCCTGAAACTGAACTCAGACAAGACGGAAGTCCTCATCCTTGGATCATCACCCTCCGCCTGGGACGACTCCTGGTGGCCCCCTGCCCTGGGCAGCGCACCCAAACCAACGGACCACGCACGCAACCTGACTTCATCCTGGACTCCCCCCTCTCGATGACCAGACAAGTCAACGCCGTCCAATCATCATGCTTCAACATCCTACGCATGCTCCGAAAGATCTTCCCATGGCTCGCCACCGAAACCAGGAAGACGGTCACACAGGCACTCGTCACCAGCCGACTGGACTACGGAAACACCCTCTATACCGGAACCACAGCCAAACTCCAGAAAAGACTCTAACACATCCAGAACGCCTCCGCACGACTCATCTTGGACATCCCCCGACACAGCCACATCTCCGGACACCTGAGAGACCTTCACTGGCTCCCCGTCAGCAAGAGAATCACATTCCAACTCCTCACCCACGCACACAAGGCCCTCCAAGACCTGGGCCCCAGGTACCTCAACAACCGCCTGACCTTCTACACTCCCACCCGCCAGCTACGATCGACCAGCCATGCCCTCGCCGCCGTGCCACGCATCCGAAGATCCACCATGGGAGGAAGATCCTTCTCCTACCTGGCAGCCAAGACTTGGAACTCCCTCCCCATCCACCTCCGCCTGACCCAAGACCACCTCTGCTTCAGGAAGCAACTCAAGACATGTCTGTTCGAGCAGTAGCGGACCCTCCTGCCCCAAGTGCCTTGAGACCCTCTGGGTGAGTAGCGCGCTATACAAAGGTCCTGATTGATTGATTGATTGATTGCCTGCATGCTCGGGATGTGTAGCGCGCAAAGTTACCCATGAGGTTTGTCCCGCCCGCTCGCGTCCCCTTATTTCCGGTCACTACTAACGTGTTCGCGAGTTATTCTGTGCCAGATTGCAGTTTCTGCGTGTTCGGCAACTCGATCTTACCGACAAGCATCCTCGCGCACGCGAAAATGCTATTGAGCGCGCGAGAACTACGCTACGCAGCAGTTTGCGGAGTATTCGACAACTTCGCGTTCTCCGCGGAGCGCGGAGTTGCCGAAACTCCGCAAACTCCGCGAACGGAGCGTAGTTCTTCGCCCAGGGTTAGATATGATCCTGGACTATTGTAAGGGGCTGTCTGACGCCATTCATTCTGTGTCCCTTCAGGTGCAGGCTGCCGAAGTTCCGTCGTGCCAGGAGCCGTGCCATGACCTGTACCCTGGAGACTGGGTGCTTGTACGAAAGCACGTGAGAAGGAGCTGCCTGGATGTTCGCTGGCGAGGACCCTACCAGATCATCCTGATCACGAACACCGCAGTGAAGGTGGGAGGCCTGCCCAATTGGATCCACGCGTCGCATACGCGGAGGGTTCCAGCACCTCTGGAAGAAACAGCTCCTCTCTCGGATAGAAGTCCAGCTGTGGACCGAGAAGCCATAGAGGGGGCTAGCCAAGCTGTAGAGGTGCCTGAAGAAGCAGGGAACGAGTCTGACCAAGCTGAGGATGGTCAGTACAACAGCGGAACAGACGACGCTACTGAAGGAGAAAGTAGCTGGGAGACCGAATCAGAGACCGACCAGTCTGAAAGGGAGCGTGAACAGACCAGAAGGAGAAGGAGCAGAAGGGTACGTGGAGAAGCTACTTGGCCACAAAGACGGAGTTCTAGCCTGAGGTCAACTCCAGAGAGAACCCTTGCTCCGATATCGGAAGACTCAGACCAGGAAGAAGGTGCGCAGGGCTCTGAAGCACCAGATCTAAGAAGGTCAAGAAGAGTACGTGTGCCTAGCAGAAGATACGCCACTCCCGAGTGGACATATCTGGCGACAAATGTCTTTGGAACGGGAGACAGGGAGGATACGAGCGGTGGTGGTGTCCAGTTCTGAGCCCATCATCACAGTGGAAGTACAGCTGTTAGTACCCGGAGTCGAAGCAGAAGGGTCACTAACTTTCACACTCCCCAGCCCTCCCCGCCTCAGCAAGTTAAAGCACATGTTTTTCACAGAATTGCAATTCCCTGACTTTGGAACAAAGATAACAAGCCATGAAGAGCACACTCTTCGCCTTGAAATACTGAACTATGCCGTTCAAGCCGCAGGCCCAAGCCTGATTGTGGATGCTTAAAGACTTTTGTAAATAAATAAGAAGAAGAAGATTACCTAGCGCCTAGGAAGCAGAAATTCTTAGGGACCTTCCCATAAGTTGACGGAGAAGGGCTAGGGTTGTCTGTGTTGAAGCTTTTAAAGACTTTTGCAAAGGAGTTGCCAGCTTCCAGTTGTGGGGTTCTAAAGACTGAAGGAACAAAAGAGACTGTAAAGGGACGAGAAGAAAAGAGCTTTGTGTTGAAAGAAGGAAGAGAATCCTACAGTCTGACGAGATGGAAGCAGGCACCCCGAGTCATAGGGCCAAATGTATAATAGGCACACTAATTGTAGGAGTGATACTTCTGATAGCTTTAGTCGTAACAGTTTCATATGTAGTGGGACATGAGGGGGAGGCAAGGGTACCAGATGAGAGGTCTGTAGTGACACCAAAACCCACTGTTGCTGGTGAGAAAGGAGAAAATATACAGGAAAAGGCGTTATTAGCAGCAGAAGCCCGCAGATTACATATGGATGAGTCCCAAGGTGACTTTAGGTCAAACGCTTATGCTAAACTTCTGTATGAATACGTGGATGCCATGGAGGTTAAGGACTGCTATGTCTGCATGCAGTTGCCGGCGTCTGTAGATGAAGGCATTAGGTACCATCACCTCCCGCTGACATATGGCATTACATGTAGCTTATTGCTTAGTATATTTTATGGGAGAGATAGTTTTGAATACTATTTCTCCAATTATGATTCAGTGTTACCAGAAGTCCCAAATTACAAACAAATGAATAAATGGGACTACTGGAAGAGTGAAGACAGATTGGCCAAGTTTTTCATCCCTTGGATTACCTTAGATACTTCACATGCCCGCAGAAATAATTTGACATGCAAGGTGTCAGAGGTCGAGAAAAAGTTTATAGGGCAGGTGGATGATCGATACAGAAGGCAGAAGATTTTGAAAAAATCAGGACAATGGAAAACAGATTGGACCGAGGAAGAGAAGGCACACAAGAGAAAGGGTAGTAGTGGTCCAATAGCTTTGGATAAAGCGCAGAGAGGAAAGTTATGTCTTCACAGAGCCAAAACGTATTATGAAAATGTATACGTAGGAGAAGTCAGTTGTGAACATGCTTTCAATTTAGAGTATTATACAAAGGATTTCTTGAAAGGAATGCAAGTAATTCCAAATGTGTATTTTGTGTGTGGAAGAAATGCTTACGTGAGACTGCCTGACAACTGGTATGGCTCATGTTATTTGGCAATTATCTTCCCCAAAATATATCATGCCCAAGACTTAGAGATCATCGAGGGCAAGGCTTCAGTAAGGGGGAGAAGAGACCTGGGAGATGCGGAAATGGTTGGAGATGTATTTGGAGCCGTATTTCCTCTTTTAGGACTGATTCTCAATGATGTCAAAATTAGACGACTGGCAACAGTCGTAGACAGGTTGTCTGCTAGCACTGCAAGGTCCTTAATGCTGGTGGAAGGAGAGATGCAATCGATAAGGGCCATGGTACTCCAAAACCGTCTTGCATTAGACGTCCTGCTAGCAAAGGAGGGCGGAGTCTGTAAGGCTTTGAAGGTCCAGGAATGTTGTACTTACATTCCAGACAATTCAAAGCCCCTGGAGAAAGTTATCATGAATATAACTAATATCCACAAGGAGATCGAAGACCTGAGTAGAGAAAATGTTTGGGAAAAGGTGGGCCATGGAATGGGTGACGTTGGAGGTTGGTTCGCCAACTTGGGAAAGAGCTTCGTATGGTATGTGCTGAAACCTATCATCATAATATTGATCTGTGTGATCATGTTGTGGGGATTGGTGAGGGCATACAAATGGTATAGATCAAAGAGATTGGAGAGAGCCCAGAGAGAGCAGCTACAGAGATTAGCTGCAATACAAGACAATCAGTATAGGAGCCTGAGGGCTCTGGAAACACAGAAGCGAGGAACATTAGCAATTAGTTCAGTTTAAATGTTAGTGATGACCCCTGGAGGTCATCAAAGGGGGGAACTGAGAGAGCGCAAACTGAACGAATTGTAGCAGTACATCACACTTACACGTAGTACGCACAATCATGAAGAGAAATGCCATGAGTGCTAACATTATATTCACTTATATTCCGAAATGTGTAGTTAATCCAGAGATTTGCGTAGAAGTGGAACTAATGCAGAAATGTATGCACATGTATAACCTTATTAGACGTGATTAATCCTGAATCCATGTCGTGATGCTGCTAAAATGAAAGAATGACATGCTGTAAGCACAGAACGGAGTAGGCCTCAGGGCCAGAGCTGAAAGGGTTTGGGAAAGGTATTCATTTGCACGACGTGGATTGCACTAAATGATATTTAGTAGTTAGGTATGCAATAGGTTTATATTATATAGATGTGTTTATATAATCATAAAGCAGACTATTAACATGATATCGATTAATGAAGGATTTGAAGAATATAATCACTATGAGAAATGTTGTAGGCCTGAAATGTTTAGCCATGTTTGATTTACACGTATTAGTATGAGCCAAGTGCGCCGAGACGGAATGTTGCAAACTTCTGTTAGAAGTTTATGAGAATTGGGATCCTGGCTGCAGATGTCTGTCTACAAATGGGAAGGGGGATCCAATTATATGCGGAATGAATAGAAGGTTGTTCAGGGAAATGAACCAGACCTGGAGGAGGGTTTAGGAATGTTTGAGGGGTATCAGCGGGCCGGAGAAGAGTCTGAGAAGCAAGGTCAACTCTAACGCACGAGGCCCCAATGAAGAAAACCATGGAAAAAGCCAGAAGCGACATCACGTGAGGGGCGTCTCTCGAGGGGCGTCTCAAATGAGATTGTGTTTTGTATTAGGGACAGCACCCCTGGGTGGAGTTAGAGCAGACGCCTGAGGACCCTTTAGAGAGCGGATGGGTAGGCAGAGAGGGGTCATGACCGGCGATTATAGGTTTTCATCTAGAGACTAAGAGTGGGTGATCTCCCTAGGGAGTCATTCACCGCTGATACCTTTTGGTAGGGTGGGATTCTGTTAAGTAGGGATACCATCCAGAGCAGGGTAGGGACAGCCTAACCTGACCCTTTTACTCCGCCTGTAAATGATTGAGAGATCACAATATGTGTCTATGCTTGCAGCTCTATTAATATTGGAGCTAGTTTTGGTAGTTTTCTTTGCTCGCCTGAGGGTTTTCAGAGAGCACATGTATGTAATCGTACCCATGTATCTGGTGAATATTATGCTGAGATGCTTGTACTTACAACTTACCCTAACTTTATAATAAATCCTTGACAGCTAGAAGTTGTTTGTGGTTCTTCCGAGCGGAGTCCATAATTGATTGAACTAACCTGGTAAGAGATGCACCTTCTTTCCTCAAAGACAGGCAACAAAGATTCAGTCGACCAGAAGGGGGTTTAGATCAAAGGTGATAAGATAGCGATCAAAATCCCGCCCCCGCAGACTTGAGTCCGTCCGCGACCATCGAGGAGGAGGGAACCTCCGCATGGCCTGCGGAGTTCCCGCCTGTCCAATTAGGATGTGACCGCCACCCTGGCACCCCCCACCACCCCTAAACCCAGGGGGCCCGCAACGGGCCCCTGCAGTGAAGCTCCGTATGCTTTTCCACGGCGGAAAACCCGCCATGGAAAAGCATTTCTTTTTGGGCATCCTAATATGGCTGGCGGTGTCTGAGAGACACCGCCACCATATTAGGGCTTTTCCGCCGCGGTTGTAAGCCAACCGCGGCGGAAAAGCTGCGGACAGAAACCAGGACCCACCAGCCATTCTAATGTGGCGGTGGGTCTTTGGTGGGTCCGCTGACGTTTTTCCGTATCCTCCGCCCGCTCGGAGGATGCGGAAAAACCGATATCCTAATCTGCACCTTAGTTTGTGGGTTTATTTTAACGCTTGTGATATTTGAGTAACTACACGATGACATTTGAATACTAGTGTGAATTTGAAAATGTATATTGGTTTGAATTGTTGTTAAGGCTGTGACATAATAGCCTAATGTTTTTTTAGGTCTGCCTTGAAAGCACAGCTTTGGCCAGACCTTATATGAGCATAATAGAGAAAGTTAACAGGAGAGTAAGGGGCAGTGTGAGAGAGAGAGAGAGACAGAGAAGGAGACAATGAGAGAAAGAGGAAGTGAGAGACGGAGCGAGGGAAACACAACAAGAGCGAAAGTCAGAAAGAGAGTGAATGAGGCAGAAACAGTAGGATAGAGAGAGGAGAGAGAAAGAGAACGAATCAAAGTGAGACACTGAGTGAGAAATAGAGTGAGGGAAAGAAGGACAAGGAGAGAGAGGGAAAAAAGAATACATGAGGTGGAGAGATACAAAACGAGACAGGTAAAGAGACATTGAGAGAAAGTGTGTGTGCGAATATATTCACCTTTTTGTGCTTTTTAAAATACAGTGTTTTGGGCACAAGAGAGCATTCTGGGGTACCGGTCTGAAACCCATAAACATTTAGCTATCTAGTATTCCTTTCCTTGTCCATAGGAATAGCTGTCCTAGGCATAATACATGCCATGCCCTTTAGGGAAACTGGGTTAAACCTTTTTTGAAAGTGAATATGATTGTCTTTTCGCCTGTATTTTTTATGTCTGATAGTGGGCCATTGCTTGTGTATGTATATTTTGGATCAATCCCTGATCTGGTCATTGCAGCAAGCTGCAATAAATCTATGTGCAGTTGTCTGAGCATAACTACCCTACTGTTAATGCTATGAGGTTCATGATATGAGATATACTCACAGCACAATGCAAACAAAATGGTAAAATGCTGTTAAAAAATGAGGCAATCTACTTCAGAAATCTAGGCAGTTAGGGAGACTGCCGGCCTCCGAGTGTGCATGCACTCTTTTGAACACAGCCTCAGCTTAATTCTCGGTTGTGCTCACAGTGCAAATATCTAGTGCTTAATTTGGAAGATAATTAGTGCCAGGGGCCTGACCAGGAAGCCACAGTAGCTTGCACCACCCATAATCTCTGTCATCACTGCCAAAACAATTCCTAACCATCTCACGGGCCTGCAAGTGCAACAGCTCAAATTAATCCAGGTCTCCAAACCTAAAGGAATTGCTGGGGAGGCAGATATTAATAATTTTTATTGTACATTGTAGTTCTAAACAACCGCTGTTCTGCTCATCTCTAAATTAGATGAGCAGCGCCGCCATGTGGTAGACTGTCATAAGTGCAGTGTTGACAATTAAGTGCCAGTGACGAGCACAGGAAACGATTTAAGCGCTGAACACTGGAAACCACCAGCTCAATTTAAGTGCTGCAAATATCTGCCACGCCAACATAAAGATTGGCATGTTAGCATGTGAAATTTGCCTTTTTAGGTCTCGCCTGAGATAGTGCATGTGCTGTCATCTTTGTTTAAAAAAATCATAAAAAGGGCTTGGAACCCGCCAATTACTCACCATTGGTTGGCTGTATTGTAACTCTCATTTCCTTGCTTCTCATTGGTCAGCACATGCCGGTTTCACTTTCTTTTCATGTGTTTGTCACTTTGCTGGAGCATGGACCAAGTACTGACTAATTGCTTTATTAGTGTCCTTCCAGTGCTTGCACACAGATTCAGGTACTTTTTTTCTTCTTGCTGCTATTGCTTTTTCTTCCGCTGCACATCACATCTCTCGCACCATCTCCATTCACCACCGGCTGCCAGTACAATACAATAAAGCTTTGTTGGCAGGACTAAAACAAATATTTAGAGTTTTGTTGTGTATTTATTTTGTATATATAATTCAGGTGCCTTGTGTGCATGCCACACACATCAATGAACGGTACCAGCTCCTTATAGTGCAGGGCATGCATATTGTGTAAATGTTTTTCTAGCGTTTGTAGCGTCCGCTTTCAGCGTGTTTCTGAGCGTTTGGGAACCCATTCTGTTAGGTATTTGGCAACGTTTTAAGCAGTCTTACTTTCCCATAGTGGCATTTGCAACTTTTGTTCAGACTGTGTTTGAAGACCTGTGATTGTACTTTCAGTACCTCTGGATTATGCCTCCTTGCCCCTCTGTTGCATTGGACAAGACCGTGAGTACCCTCTGATGTGGGTGGCCCTCACTACTCACCCTCTCCGAATGAGGACAGGCATGCAAACTGGACATACCTGCCCTTTGAGGCTGCCTGAACAGGGTGTATCCACTTGCAGACTTTGGGAAGCCCGTATCCCTACAAATACTTATTGCTTGGTATATAACCAGTCTGCATCTTCAGGCTTGTAATTCTTGGTTCTCACTCCCCTCTTGGTATAAAGGACACATGCACATAGCCCAAAGTTGAACTACACAACTAAGGCCAAATTGCGTTTTCTTTCAATTTGTCAAACGCATGGTGCATCGATGGGTGGAAGTGGCACAGGGTCGTTATATTCTGCTCTAAAGTAAACCAAGCATTGGCAAAGTCAATAGGCCTCACAATGCAAGCCTAATTTAATTTGTCAATCTTTTTTAGCCACATTTTAGAGTTAGCGGCAGCTGTGCAGCATGGTTGAAAGTTAAAAAAAAAACAGTATGACGCAGCCACCATTGACAGCGTCATAGCGCTTTAAAGAAAAAAACTTTCAGCCGTACTGTACAAGAGCCGCGTTGCTGGACAAAATACCTAAAACACATTGACAAAGCCACAGAACTTACATAGCGGCTTGTTTCAGTAGGAACAGCATTGGGAATAAGAATGTGTTGCTGAAGCTGGAATACGAGCTGTACATTAATACTGCACCCCTACAAACTAAATCCTGCTGTATTAGAAATCCAGCAGCTGTATCTCTCATAAGTTTAACTTGAAAGAGGGAATTAACCCCTTATTTGTAAAACCGGTTACCTTTCAAAGCATCTTAACAATAAATGGTAACTAGATATGTTGAATAAAACATGTCTTTCCAGAGGGTCGCAAGCATCTGTAGGTGCTTTAATTTATTGCGATCTACATTCTATGACAAGTTCCTTCTGTTTTTTTGTTTCTTCAATTTAACAGTGCAGAGTTTTGGAATAATCATGGACAGCTATTTGCACAGAGCGACTACTACAAAATGTTGTTTTTCAGTTTGTCAGTCGGTGCAAATGTGGTTTTTCCACCTTTTCTAGTAAGTGCAAATGCGACTGCAGAATTGTCCGTGTTTATTTGTGCTGTGCTGCCTGGTTTCTTCCTTTCCTTGTGTCATGTAATTTAGCTGCACGAGCTCTGCAATGAGGTTATTGGAACAGAACACTGTTTTCAAACAGCAAGGCCATCCACCAGGCCCCGGCGTTGCTGATGGAAAAGATGACAGAGACCAGCTCCTCGGGTCCAGCCAGTGCAACTGGTTCGAGTACAAAACAAGCATTTACAATGCAATGGTCTCGGCAATATTATAGGTAGAGCTATTGGTATTGCTCATTATTTTTTTTAATCTTTTTTGTATCCCTAAATAAATGGCATTGTCATTTCTATCGGCATTAGCTTTTTTTGCATATGTGATACCTATTGCATTAGCAGAGAGAGAGTGAGGTAGTGAGAGAGAGAGAGTGAGGTATTGAAATAGAGAGAGAGTGAGGTAGTGAGAGAGAGTGAGGTAGATAGAGAGTGAGGGAGTGAAAGAGTGAGGGAGGGAGAGGGATGTTGTGAGGTAGTGGTATAAGCATAGAGTGATGTAGTGAGAGAGAGAGAGAGGTAGTGAAAGAGAGTGAAAGTGAGTTATGTTATTCTAAACTTTTTAAGCGCACAGACACCCAGGGGTTTCATGGCGAGTTAGTGAGATAGAAAGAGTGAGGTAGTGAGATAGAGAGTGATTGAGGTAGTGAGTTAGAGAGAGAGAGTGAAGTTGTGAGCTAGAGGGTGAGGTAGTAAGAGAGTGAGGTAGTAAGAGAGTGAGGTAGTGATGTTTTGAGAGAGAGAAGTTGTGAGATAGTGAGGTAGTGAGATAGAGTGGTGTAGTGAGGTAGAGAGAGTTATGTAATGAGAGAGAGGTAGATAGAGTGAGGTAGTGAGAGACAGAGACTGAGGTAGTGAAAGAGTGAGGTAGAGGGATGTTCTGAGGTAGTGAGATAGAAACAGGGAGTGAGTTTGTGAGGTAGTGAGATAGAGAGAGAGTGAGGTAGTGAAAGAGAGTGAAAGTGACTTAGTGAGATAGAAAGAGAGAGTGAGGTAGTGAGATAGAGAGAGAGTGAAGTTGTGAGGTAGTGAGATAGAGTGAGTTAGTGAATTTTTGAGGGAGTGAGTCGTGATATACTGAGGTAGTGAGAGTGAGATTGAGATAGAAATAGAAATAGAGTGAGCTAGTGAGATAGAGAGAGAGTGAGATAGAGAGTAAAGTTGTGAGGTAGTTGTGAGCCAAAAAGAGGGAGGGATAAAGCAGCCCTGGTTGTAATGCAGTGGTTGTAATGCATTCCTATATGAGCCACAGTATTGCCGCCTGATTGTCTGACTTTATATAAACTCTGCAGAAATAATCTGAAAACAAAGGGGAACTTATAGTAACGCATTCGTGGCTCAGTTTGTTCGTCACCAACAGACTGCTTTGTAGATAGATGACAGGGTTAAGGGACCTGTTGCACAGATCTAGTCTAGCTGCAGTAAGCTTCCGGGCACTGTACTGGGGAGGTATGTCCAGCGTTAATGGACTTGCTCTGGTACCACGTTTGAAACAACGTGAAGCAGCTCCGAGTGTTGATATGCCTGTTGCGGGGGTCGTCTTGTGACCTGCAGGTGACACGTGCCAGGTGTGGTGAAGAAGCTCAGCATGTACACTAACAATATAGTCTGGAGCACCAGCCAGTTAGGCTAGTAATCCCAGGATAAACGTAGACTCTGTTTATTTTGCCTACAGGTAAACAATGCAACAAAGAATGCAGCCTTCCATCTACACTGCATCCTCTTCCCCCTGCTGATAGAGCACCACACAGAAATGCTTAGACTAGAACGCTAAGTGGAATTTTGGACATGTTTTGAACATCTAGCTCACATTTTCTCAGCATGTATTCCAAACACAATGGAGTGGGAGGCGATCTCTGAGTTCAAGGATACTACGATCAATGAATTACCAATCTTTTGGAATCAGAACAGTAATCAATGGGATATTCTCGGGGTCAGTTGACCCAACATCTAGCTAACAGTTAATCTCATCCAAAAAGTTTAGACACGAACCTCAGAATTCCATTTGATAGCTTCCTCGCATGTACCTTAGCTTCATTTTATCTAAGTACCATGAACATCAGTTAGGCACCATCATCTGAGTGCTGCTTTTTGGGAAACAACCAATATCATAGTTGGTACCATTTTTCGTACATTAAACTGCAGCTTTGACTAGGTCTTTGTCCTGGAATCTGATTTTCATAAGGGGTTAATTCTCTTAGAGTCATGATATGCCTCAACACACTGCTCTGAACATATGCAGATTTATAAAATATTGCGAAAATAGATTTGATTTCTCAATCATTTGTGAACCTTGCCAGTCTGGTGCCTGTCCAGCTATGCCATTTGATTCCTGGACTTGCTTGGATATTCATATGTTTCAGGGGAATTGTTCCTATAATCTTCATTCCAGTGAGAATTCCCTCTAGTGATATATAGATCCCCCAAATCATTAGACTTTCATCCAGGTCTCTGGTGGTCAATACAAGAAGGGTGCTCCTAATTATAAGAAATGCTTCAGTTTCTACCCTCTTGGTCATTACCACTTTCCATACTCTGTCTACTCTACACCATAGGAGGTGAAATCGTCTCTTGCCACAAGACCTAGAAGTTTTCATACATGTGGATCGATTAAGTCGTAGGCATTACAAGTACTATATGATCCAAGACTTTTTCCCTTAAGTAATAAGCCTTACCAACTAGCATGCATTTTCCCTGCAGAAATGCATACCGACTAGCCTGTGTTTTGTTTCTGGTAGAAATAACGGGTCAAGCCTTGGAAACACAGAGTGTATGTCTGGACAACAGCAAAACAGGATTTCGTTAGTTGTGATCATTTCACACATTCTTTAAGTCGACTGGCTCAGAGAAAGGTACTATCTCTGTGGGGTTCCCAAGTACCGGTCACATTTCCTCTAGTCTTCCAAGGATTAGACTTGTGAAAACTTATTATTGAAGTCTCCTACAACGGTTAGCATACTCCGAGTATTTGAGAGCAGGATCTGTATGGAAGAGAGCTGGAATGTCAATCTTAGGATCTAATCAAGAAATTCTGGTGACAATGGGAGGTATACATGTTTGGAAGCGTAAAGGGCAGATCCTACCATGAGCTTGTCACCTATTGACCCGCTTGATCTTGTGACGCCTAATCAATTGGCAAGAGAAGTGATTTTGTAAAAAAACGTAGCCACGCCCCTTAATCCACTTACGACCCGTGTGTGTTTCTAGAAAGTCACAAATACCTAAGAGATAGTGCTATGAGGTATGGTTTAGGTTGTCAAAGATAGTGAAAATTCCTCCTCTTAGTGTTGTCTCCTGGTTATTTACATTTCAGGTAGGGGCATTAGATCTGGGCACCCTCCCCTGTTCCGGCAGTAACTACCTAGCACTCCAGCGAACCCATCAACCAAGAGTGTGAGGTTTGTCATTTTGAGCTTGAAGCTTAGTAAACCTTGCGTGGATGGAAAATTTACCACCGGCCCTGTACTCACCTGGTTTTGACAATATTTTTGCAACCAAATGAAACAAAATTGATATTTTGACCTCACTTCGGAACACTTTTGTAGGTTCCACTGCCCTATCTTGCAAGATCTCCTTACTTTTATGTAATGCGCTAGTTCACAGTTTTGAGTCATTTTCAAGAGCTGTAAATGACACGTCTTACTATTGCCGCAAGTATTTAAAGCAGTTAATTTATGTGCCTTGGAAGGATGAAAGGCCGAGTTGATTATGCCATCTGCAAATCCCAACAACTGTCAATAGCAAGTGCTTAATTTGTGTAATCACTTCTCAGTGTTGGCAACTACTTTCTTGAACGTGTTTAGTTGAGAGCAGCTAGCATGACATTACTCCAAGGGGGGGGCAGAGCAGGACGACGGAGCTGCGGAGGGAAGGGGGGGCAGAGCAGGACGACGGAGCTGCGGGCGGAGGGAAGGGGGGCAGAGCAGGACGACGGAGCTGCGGGGGGAGGGAAGGGGGGGCAGAGCAGGACGACGGAGCTGCGGGCGGAGGGAAGGGGGGGGGCAGAGCAGGACGACGGAGCTGCGGGCGGAGGGAAGGGGGGGCAGAGCAGGACGACGACATTTCTTTTTTTTTCTTTAAATCACAAATAAATGGCATTGTCATTTACATTGCCAATACACAGCACTCTGCACTCAACAGCACTCTGCACTCAACAGCACACAGCACTCAACAGCACACAGCACTCAACAGCACACAGCACTCAACAGCACACAGCACTCAACAGCACACAGCACTCAACAGCACTCTGCACCTGCACTCACTGCTCTGCACCCTGTTGTGGTCCTCCCAGTCTAAAAGGGGCAGCGTCAAAATGTCCCAGTATGGATGAGAGCGTGTGAAAGAAATCAGGGGTATCCACATTAGGGACATACACATTCACTGGTAGTACACAGTGGTCAGCCAAATGACCAGCAAGGACAACATAACGGACCTCCTTATCAATGAAGTTATTGATAAGGCTGGAGGGGATGCTTTTATGAATGTACACCCCTCACCCCTGTGAATAAGTACTGTAGCTAGAAAAATATCTGTGAGATCCCAAGGTTTTTGTAAATCCGGGGGAGTCCTGTGGAGGGAGCTGTGTCTCCTGCAAGAAAGTAATTTTTGACCGATGTCTATTGAGATAAGCCAATACTTGCTTGCTTTTGCGGTGTTTATTTAAGCCTCTGACGTTCCAAGCCAGAAATGTTATCTCAGCAAAAGAAGATCGCCCTTTTGAAGTCACAGTTGTAATGGAATATGTATGATTTGCATAATAAAACAGCGAGAGTAATTCATTCCAGGCATTTGTTAAGTGCAAAAACAAAAGACAACAACAATCTACAAGTAAAATGAATACCAAACTGCTAGGTAGATCCCGAATAAACCAACAAGCAAATAAAAAACACACAAATTATGGTATGGTATTCACAAGAGTGGACAACTCTACGAAACGGAGCCCACAAGAATAAACATCTGATGTGATACATTATATGGCTACAGGCATATGTGTGATTGTCCTGTCTAAGACATTACTGTGAAGGTGAGTGTAAGAGACTGCTCAGCAGATGATCATCCAAGAATAACACTATTTAGAAACGGAGTACAAGCATCTCAGCCAGGGGGAAAAGGCCCACACTCTGCAAGTCCTGCAAATCTGCCAAGACACGATATGGAGTGGATAGCGGCGACCGGGCACTGCTAGATGGAAGGTCCTTACAGAAGGAAAGTTATTCAGCTGGGGAATCAAAGAACCTATCCTTTAAGTCTACATCCACCCAGAGCCAAGCAGGGTATAACATACCATATTTGAAGCCTTTTGTGCACAGGAGAGGTTTGACATCTTGATATAAGGATCTGGCAGATACTGTAATGGGCCCCACTCGTGAGCAAGACGGAGCACTGTATCTCTGGCCCCAAAGTTCAACAGGCAGACTTTCGTTCTTAGCAGCAACTGCTTTGAGAAGTCATTCCACCTTATCCAGACATTTATTAAGGAAGGTAGTGCTATCCTCCAGGCCTGCGATACGCTCCTCCGCCCCATAAAGTGAGTGCTGTGATGTTCAATTCCTTCTCCCATGCGATCTAGGCGGCTGGTTAATGTTTTGAAATAGCATCTGTTGAGTAGAATCCAGCCCGCAACTCTGCCATGATGGCATTTGTCCTTGTTAATTGCTTCACAGCTCCATGATCAGACACTTGCTCCTAGGAGTCTTACATGATCTTCGCTTTATCAGACTGTTTGTCTCTCTCAAATGGGAGCTTACATTGTTTAGGATCCCCCCTCCCCATGGTGGCAATAGGGGATGATTAGCAGAGGCTTTTGCAGAGGAGGAGGTGTACAGGCCCAGTTCGAGGCACTGGATTGAAGCGCCCCACACACAGCAGTTCATCGTGGTCAAAAAAGGGGCACCACGAAGGCACTGGCTGGCAAAGTGCGTTAGAGTGGGAGTGATCCAGCACGTGTGGCGCATTGTCCCCCAAGGAGCCTCTAATGCAGTTCAGGAATGTAGGTACGTGGACCAGGGAGACGGGTCTGGTAGGCAGAGGTTTGTTTTATTGTCCGGTGATGCAGGGGTTTTAATGTGTGGAAGCTGGGCCAGTATGCTCCCAACAAGCAGGGCCCAGAGTGGCGAGTACGATGTGGCTAGAAGCGCTCCAGCACAGCTGGGGGCTCACCCCCCCCCCCACCGCGCCCCCAGAGGGGAAACAGCAATGCCCAGCGCAGGGTATCCAGACCCCCGAGAGAAGCAGGGGTCTTAGGGCGGTAGCACACTAGAGCTGCAGGCAACGCACAGGCAGCAAGTGGTGGCCCGACCAAGGCCGCAGGATAATATAGCCTGGGATCTCCTAAAGGTATGGAGAAACTCACCCGCAGCCCTGAACTTGAACCCCCGTCGCACCCTACTACAGGGCGAAGGATGTCTCTGACGGGGGGGAAACCTCACTGTGTCTCCTCGCTGCACGGTCGCTAATGGAAAGCCATGGCGCCACCCAGCCCAGTCTCAGCTAGGCCACCCCGGAAGCGAGGCTGGTCAGTGTTCGGTCTCAGCAGAGCTGGATCAGGAGCCCAAAAACACAGACAACATCAAGGACCACCTACCTGATGCGATTTGTGATGCAGTGGCAGGCCCAGCAGGGCTCGACAGCCCAATCCTCAGGTTCACCCGGGCTCCTGTTGCTGCTGGACCTCCGAGGAAGGCCGGGTCGGCTTCGCGCATCAGGATGTGGCTGTCTCCGCTCACTAAATCAAACAAGCGGGGGGAGGAAGGGGTGGGGGCCGAGAGCTGCAGCAGAGGGAGGGGGGAGGGGGAAGAGGCGAGAGCACAACGGAGGAGGGCAGAGGGAGGGGGGAGGCGAGCGGATTCAAGCAGCTGCTAAAAGCAGCAGGGAAGGGAGGCGAGCAACTACGAAAACACGACCACGTCTCTCCGAGGCAAGGAGACAATGCCTCGGAGAAACGCACGGCCATTTTCGGATTCGGGGGCGTGTTTTTGCGCCCTGAGTGACAGACGACGTCACAGGGCTAAAGAATGCAAAAAATCACGCCCCCGAATCCGAAAAAGACGGAGCTTCTTTGGATGGACGGCTCTCTCCTTCAATGGCTGGCCTCCTTTTAGGAAGCCAGCCAATGGAGAACGAGCAAAAAGAGGGAGGGATAAATGCAGCACTCTAAGAATCATTAGATCTCCGACATCCGGTTTCTGCCTTACGGCAGAACCGATAGTCCTCGACCTAAAAACCAGGCGCTTGTAACAAGCAACCGAATGTGTCTGTCAGCAGCATATGCAAAGCGGTGTCACCCGATGCCTTTCTGGGTCAACAAAATGTTCACGAGCATGCAGTCTGTACAGTAAACATGGGCAGCTCCGCCCCAGAGCTCTAGAAATCTACTTAATTTAATTTACTCTTCATGTTGCTATGGGGCATCACGTGACTTATTACTAGCTTTACTTATAACAGAAGAGGATACATTTTAAATTAATTAGGTGCAAAGAGACAGAATAGCCTAAGAATTTGGTGGCACAGGAACAAGTTACATTTTAAGATACACAATTTAGTTCTTTCGAAGAGGGTAGAGATACATGTTAGGTGTATAGTTGAAGAGGGGTTAAAATAGAAAAGAGGATACTCCTATAAACTTCTAAAAATAATTATAAAACTTTTAAAATCCGGATGCTTGCCTGTTTCTTGGAGTGAGTTCTCCAACACTTTGGCCTGAATGCTTGCACAGGTGCTTTAATTTTTCTAAGCAAGGTTTTATTTCCAGGTGTATTTGTGCTTAGGATAAAAGGTGAGTCCTTTCTATTGTGATCTGCCCATTGTTTAATAAGGGCTGCTAAAAGCTTGAAATCTGAACTATTAAATACAAGGCAGATTATTCCAGCAGGGCCGGCCTTTAGCATGGATGAGCTGTGCCCAGGGTGCCAATTTTCTGAGGGGCACATGGAGTTGCGTGAATTAAGGTTATGCTAACAGCAGTGACCTTCTGTTCTTCCTCCAGCCTTGCCCTTGTCCCTGCCTGTCCATTTCAGTCTGATTTGGCAGTTTAAAGTTGTTTTAGTCCTTCATTATCATATGGCGGGTGATGTTTTTAACACACCTTCACCCCCCTTCCTTGCTGGCACACAACAACAAAACCATCATCTGCATGAGGCAGCTGATCTATCAGTGGTTTAGGTGAGGTGGGGGAGGTCCAGGGATGTTTGTGTTCAGGGTCCATTCCCTGCTCAGCCAGAACTGACCAGTGAACACAAAAGGGACTCCCTGCTACCTCATGTAATTCTCTACCATCAGTAAGGGTGCCACATTTCTCTCTGCCCATGCCCAGGGCGATATCTAAGCGAAGGCCGGCTCTGATTCCAAGCAGGTGGTTTCTAGCGCATTGAGATGTGGTGGCCCCTGATCAGGTGGATGGATCTTCATCTCTTTCTGAAGTGCAGGGGCTGGGGCAGTTCTTCATGCTGACCGAGTTGTTGTTTTAGATCCTGGGAACATAGATAGAGAAGTGCAATCTTGTCATTTTCTATAGATTTCATCTTTGCCTCCAGTCTGGGGATTTCTAGGCTTCTAATGTGCTACTGTCCTGATTTAGTTGTTTTTTGGCCATGTATGCCGTGGTGCACACCTGGCCTGTCCAAGGGATAAAGGGGTCCTCCGATACAAAAGAAGCAATAGTGTCATGTAATAGGAAAACTAGTGGTAATCGTTTCTTGGTAAAGAGGTAATGGCAATGGATTCCCTGGTCATGGAATTTGTGGTAATTACATAGATGCTTCAAAGTGTAAGACATCTGGAAATAGAGGACGAGCCATGCGTCCCACCTGTTGGCTTGAACACAGATTGACTAGTTTACTATTTATATAAGGTTAATACATTGGTAGAAACTGGAGAGACATGGCTGTAACAAGCATCAACCCCATGTTTGTCGCTCAATAGTTGCACTAAAAGCCTCTACGCGACGTTTCAACTATGCCTCACTCACTGGAAATGGGTTTTCTATACACTACAGAACAATTGTACTTTGGCTGCAACGTGCACCTCCAGCCTCCCCCATTTACAATTTCTGTGGCAGAATAATGCAAAGTTTTCGATGACTCCACCAAGCCTTTTTGTACCACTTTCACTGCTCACGCTAGGCAATTTTTACAACAGCAAACATGAAGCACATTGATTTCCTGCTGCCTTTGCTGTGCGAGGAATAAGCAATAAAGCAAACCGATTTTACCTCGAATCTGCTTTCATCTATGATGTGAAATGGAAGTAGAGCAAAATGCACTTTATGTGTCCTTGTTTCTTGTTCAGCAAATTGAAAAAAATAGCAGAAAATCAGGTCGCTCCAGGATGTTGCCATTCCTTTTCTTTGTTCCAGTGCCCATAATGCAAGCCACTCAAATGGCGATTCCTCGACCTGTGCATGGAGGAATTTGGCTTAGGCACCAAATACAGGGGCATGGTCATGGCACGGTATAATAGTCCCAGAGCCAGGGTTGTCGTGAATGGGGGCTCATCGGAACCACTAACACTGGAGAGAGGGACGAGGCAAGGATGCCCATTGTCCCCGGCCCTGTTCCTGCTGGCGTTGGAACCACTGCTGGTAATGATAAGGGAAAACCCGGCCATTACAGGTGTCCAAATCAAAGAAAGACGGTGAAACTGGCAGCGTATGCGGACGATGTGCTAATCACGACAAAAGAGCCATCCACCTGTATTGTTGCACTGATGCAAACCATAGAAGAATACGCAAGGGCCTCAGGCTATAAACTAAACAGGGATAAATCAGAGTGCAAACCCATGAATGTTCACACAACAAAAGCGGTTCTTGGTAACTCCGGTCTAATCTGGCAAAAAAAAAACCTTGAAATACCTGGGGCTTCTCTTTGATAAAGACCTCAGAACAACCCTAGATCATAATGAAGAAGCCACCCTGAAGAAGGTAAAGGAGAGACTAGATTTGTGGTCCCCCAAATACATCAGCTGGTGGGGTAGAGTGGAAACAATTAAGATGATGGTGACACCAGTCATCATCTACACACTAAGCATGCTGCCTCTGACAACAACAAAAGATTTCCACAAAAAACTCGACAAACTGATAAACAGATTCATATGGAAAGACAAGAAACCCAGGATTAGTCTACAGAAACTGAGACTCAACAAAGACCTGGGTGGACTAAACATCATGAATTTCAAAACCTTCCAAACCGCCTGCCTAGCTAAACAAGGAATCTTCTGGATTACCAATACACAAGACTACGAGCCTGAATGGCTAGAACTTGAAAGGAACATTCTAGGCGGGCTGAATCCCATAGCAATGCTCGCAGTGAACAAAAACCCTGCAATGCATAACCCCATCATCAAACACACTAAGACAGCCCTACTAAGAGTGGACAAGCAGATGGGACAACGCATCAGAGGCACCAAAATGGGAGTCAATCTGGTTTAACACAAGAATACAATACAAAGGGAGAACGATGAATAACGAAGCCTGGATCAAGAGAGGAGTTACCACCCCATCACAACTGGAAAAAACAACACCCCACTTACCTTCCACACCCTCAAACAGGCACACAGCCTACCGGACATAGAACTCTACACGTTCCTTAAAATCAAAACAGCCATAACTAAGGCGAACCTAAACAAGGAAACACCCACCATCATACAATACATGAACAACCTCAATAGGATCGGCCACCAGACATCGCAGATCTACAAACTCTTGAGTCCCAAAACATAAAAACTAAATGCAAAAGCAACAGACTTTTGGGAAACACTGTACAACAGACACTTTAGTGAGGATGAAAAGGGTCGACTATGGAAGTCAGCCACATCTAACAAAATCATGCCACAACTCGCACAGACAAAATACTGGCTCCTACATAAGGCCTTCTGGACCCCTGCCAGACTAGCAGAAGTTGGCATAAGAGATAGCGACACCTGCTGGAACTGCCACAAGAAGAAAGGGGACCTAGAACACCTCATCTTCGAATGCCCTAAGGTGAGAACCTTCTGGAGGAAAGTGAGTGACTTCATCAACACTGTCATAGGGAAAAACATACAACCAGGGTTCATTGGTCTAGCCACAGCATTCATGGCGCCAGACTTAGAAAGTAAGGAAGACAGAGACCTAATAGACCTCCTACTTACCGCAGAAGTCAAAACCATATTAGCGAACTGGAAAAACACAGCCAAAGCAACATTCAAGGGCTGGGTTAACTGGGTCACTTTCCTCAGAGGAGCAGACAACATCACTGGGAAACTCTCACCCAGCCACAAAGCCAAGAATGAGATGTGGGTGGCGCTCGACACGTATCTGGGATCACACAAACCCCCGTGAACGCATAGCCTATTAAGGCTTACGGCCAACACACAGCTAGGGTTAAGAGGGCGACATTATAGTATCAATGGACTCCCCCCCCTTCTTTCTCTTCTTTCTCTCTTCTCCTTTCACACTTGCCGGGGGCCCTACAGAACTTACAGTCAATACCAGCCTATGCAAAGTATGCAAGTATGCCTTATGTAACCAAGAAGGCGCCAAGAATCTTTCTTGTTGTAACCCCCCCTCCCCCCCCCCTGCATCACTACTGTACTGTATTGGCAAATCTTCTCAATAAAAACTTTTGAAATCAAAGAATTATGAAAACCCTCGCCCATATACATTTAAAATGTCTGCTATGAGTTTACTCCAACTATCCTGGTAAACACAGGCTTTATTAATACTCTCACATATGCTGGGGAAGTATTACCGCACCCAATAAATACCAATACATCTAGGCGAGACATTTAAGAGGTGCAGTATTACTGCACCTTTCCAACATTTTTAACACAGCAGTAATACTGGTTTACCTCTATTCAGAAGTGTGAAAAAAATTATTTGTTAATTTTTGTTTCTTGCACGAGTTCAGACAGTTTATACTTCACTAAATGTGTTTGGGGAGCTCCATGTCGAGAAGAACTGCAAAACTTGAGATCCCCGTTCAGGCGCAACCTCACCTTTGTACCTGAATCAGGATTGTCATTGGAGAATGATTGAGGCTCAGTGTCTCTAGTTAGCCCACCCACACCGTCTAATGTAAAAGGCAGAGTAGCAATATACCTTTTATCCATTAGTAAGGTAAAATCAAGAATCCCTAGTCAAGGAGGACTTCTGGCCAGCCAATGCAGAGGTTTGCTACACACATGGGAATATCATTTACCCATGTTTATTTACAGTGGTTTGTTATTTAACTGTGTCAAAGAAGAGAGTGATAAAGCTAGCTTTTCTGGAAGAATTTGCTTGAATGTGCAGCTGCTGTTGGTGACTGTAAGGACCGCAACCCTCAAGCAATGCAGTTGTTAACCACCATCCGATCAGTAGTCCCATCAGGAGACAACTATTGCCTGCTCCAAAAGATTATATTGGTCCATTGTGAGGACAATAACACAGTTTGGAGTACTGTGAAGAAAAACTCTTAATAATCATTACATTTACGTGTACATATATTGATTGTGTGGGCTCACGGGTAGGCGGGGATCGCCCAATACAAACCAATGCACTGAAAAATTCATTCATATGGGTTATCACTGTACACAAGGGGCAAAGTAGGTAAGTAGATTTGGAACACCCAACTTTGAAAACATTTAAAGAACTTCAGAAGTGCAGATGGTAGACCCTCTCTGAACATAAAGGTTTAGCAATGTGGAAATGCATTCAAAATTATTATTATTTTTAAAAAAATGTGTCTAGGGGTCTTTCCCCCCGTTTGTCATTGACTCTGTGGGAGACGCCTGTGCTGTGAGGTTATTGTTGGTTCTCGATCAGCATTGGGTAGTTTGCATCTACGATAGAAAATGAACTTGGCATGTGCAGTAGAATACAAAAAATAATAGATCTGAAGATTTCAAGCGTGCATCAAATATAACTGCATCAATACAGTTTTCAATTTCTTATTCATTTTTAGCATAATTTTTTAATTTATAATTTTATTGGTTAAAAAGAGTCAGGGCTGTTTTTCTGCCTTAGGCCTACGTCAGGAAGCATAATTCTTATATTTAGAAAAGGACAGCAAATCATCAGCTTTGCATAAAACATACAGTACCACTCTGATTGCACCCTTAACTCCACCATGTGACTTTTTTCAAAATGGAATTTCCCAGGTGCCAGAAAACAGTCATCACTGGCAAGTAAAGCGCAACTAAAGCAAGTAACCATATGTTCTAGAAAGCAATTTTCTAAAACCAGAAACATTTACCCAAGAACTATATAAGCAGTCAATTGACACTGTTCAACAGCCCTCTGAGTCAAAACCTTGCTTTTCTGTGGTAAATATGGCAGGGGATCTCTTAGATGCTCCTTGCAGTTCCTTCTTGATGGCAGCGGGCGTGGGAACCACAATTCTCAGCAGCTCATCCAAAGGCAATACAACTTGTATGCTGAATTCTGGTTCATTGCCTGTGGCTGGACACCACGTACGCTGCATCAAAGTGCTTTAGAAGCAAGCCTACATCCTATTGCTTACTCCAGTGATCTTTCACCCATCCTAGCCCTGGATGTTCCTGAGTTTTTCTATTGCGTACTCAGGCGTGGATGGTGATACACTCCTGGAGTCCTTGGGAAACTACAGTTCCCAGAATTCTTACTTGGACAGTGCAGAGCATCCACTGCATGCTGACATCACTGCCTATGCTGATCCCAGGGAGGTGGTTCCTAACACAAAGTTATTTAATGCCCTCTAAACAGGTGGATTCTCAGCACTTTCTGAACTGCAGGAGGGCTGGGGAAGTTCTGATGCTGACTGAGTTCCCGTTTTAGATCCTGGGAGCTTACATGGGGAAGGCATGTCTTGCAGCAAGCATTCCGAAAATTGTAATATACTTTTAGCTGCCTTTGCAGCAGGAGGTGGCGTTTTTTGCACCATGCCCTGTTCAAGTGCTGGACATTATTCTGCTTCTTCATATTATCTTTGGGTTTCCTTTCCTTGATGAAAACCAGCATTTCCAAAAGATGAACACTGCACACAACACTTCATCAATGGATTTGGATACTATCACATGGACCTTGGAAACTAGCCATTTATTACACCCTGACACTCTGGACATTTTAACCCTAGGTACAATTTATCGCACAAAATGATCCACTGAGATTGAAGTAGGAGGGGCCAGGATAACATATTTTTAGATGTATCTTAACATTCATTCTACTGTCATGAGCAAGGTATGAATGTCTATCTCTTACCCTCTCACTTTCTCTAAATAATGTGTAAGAGTATAGAATCCCCAAGATGAACCCTGACATTAACAGTTCAGCACCCTCTTGGCCAGATTAGTTTCAGATTAGTAATTATTCCAAAAGGTCTATCTTTGGGGACCTGAGCCTTTAAATTGGTGAAAACTGGTCCTCGGTAGTTGATTTCTTCTACTTATATGATAGATACCTTCCTTGACACATACAAAAGTTCACACACCAGATGTCATTTATTCCAATCATCATAGGGCAACTGGGGTGACTATATTCTCCCATTTTTTTCACCCATTTCTGGTAAACTTCTAGTTGAAATGTCTGCTAATACCACAATACAGAAAAATTGATATAGATACTACCTTTAAATACTTGAATTTAAATGAAATGATCGATCCTACCCAACTCCGCTGCCACATGTATGTTATAAAACAGAGGTGAGCCATCCCTACAAATGCTCTGAGGAATCATTCAGCATTTATCATCAATATTTTCGTATGGCTTCAGACATCTTTCTTCAAAGGAATAACTTCAAAATCCAGCCTCACAATACCTCAAGTATTAAACGAACACCTACTGCATCAAAAAAGCATCTCATGTGTGAATGGGCTGCCAGCTGGTCCTGACTAATTAGTGCACTTGATAACTTGCTCACGCCTTGCAAGAAACCTCTCCACCCTCCGCCTTCAGTGTCTTTCTCCTGTGCTTCCCAAATAAGCATCTTGTAGTTTAGCATATGCCATCCAGTCTTCTGACTACATGGGCTTGAAGATCTTGGATAATGTTACCATACAGAAAGACTCCACAAGAAAAACAAACTACACCTACGGGTAAATATCAGCATTTTAATATAATTATAAGTTAACATACGCCTGCATTCAGGGAAATCTCAACCTATTTTTAACTTCCCATGCTGTCTATCAGCTCAGCTGGTGTCCAACAAATTACAAAAACTTATTGGAGAGTCACCAAAAAGAAGCATTATTTTCCATATTTTTCCACTTTTAAAAATAAATACAGACAGGAAACACATTGTTTTCTGCCTGTATTTATGTAAAAATCTGTAAAAACTGAAAACTGGGAGCCTTAATTATAAATAGTGAAAGCAACCTACAAATAAACATTAATAGGATGAAGATTAAGTTGCACAACACATGTTCACAACAGACAAAAGGAGCCCAAAGATATAAAAGGGATCATGGTTACAAGTATTTATAAAGGAACAAGAGGTCCATTAGTGCAAAATATTCTTAAGCATAAATCATAAAAGTACAAGGAGTTCTGTGTCAAGAGAGAAGTGAATGGATATATACATGAATTTTTTCAACCATATAACACACACACAAAAATACTTTGAGGGAAACAAAAGAACAGGAAACAAGTTTCAAGGCTCCGACATTTTTAAGTGACGGTAAAAATAAAACGAGTCATGCCACATGCCAGTTTAAAGTACCAGTGCTATAACATCTTATTTATAAAACATTTTCAATAGTCATGGTACTGTTTGTCGCTGTTTCCCACTTTTCCCCAAACAGTATTTTTTGTGTGTGTTATATGGTTGAGTAAATACATGTATATATGCATTTAGTTCTCTCTTTATACTTAAGAATATTTTGTGTTCAGGGGCCGCTTGTTCCTTTATAAATATTTGGTTGCCCCAGACCTAAATGTATAGTTTAAATCTTCTTTTTTTGGTTTAAATCTTACCAGGCCTAAATTTAAATGGACTATGGCTACAATAAAGATTGACCAAATCCAACAAAATTAGTACCTGGTCATTGTGATTGGTGAAAAACTTAAATGGAGTCTGGAAATGGGAAATCTATGTTGCAAAATATCAGTGGTTACAGGAGCAATAAAAAGAGTGGTGCAAACATGGGGAAGGAGCAATGATCCTTACTCTAACTGCAAGGTAAAATAATCCCTGCATTTACCTTCGGTTCTTACCTCTGAAAATCCAATACAACAAAAAACTTGTACTACTCAACCTACGAAGATCAACCCCGCAATCCATTCTCCGATTAGAATTTGGGCTTAGCCCCTTGAAAGCAACCATACTTATCAATCAATTAAACTATTATTTCTACTGTCTATACTTTAAAATCAGATATCAAGAATGAACTTTTCAGACAAAACTCTGAAATAGTATTGTCGGAAGAAAACTAAAGCAACATTTATTAAAGATTTAATCTCCCAAATGTAAAGGATTTAACAATAATTGATAGAATGGCTTGCAAACTGCTTTTGAAACAAGAAGTGAAAGCGCATTACTTTCATATTGATTATGGGAAGTCACAAACATATAAAAACAGTAATTACATTACAGAAACTTACAGTAAGCAGTGTCAACCATACTTGGGGTTTTGTACCACTACTAAGGTACAGAAAGTATTCTTGTGTTTCAGACTGTTTTACCTTCCTTTTATCGTATTCGATGGTTCCTTGAAACAAATTACTCAAGTAAATCACATTTTTAGAGCTAAGCATATAAATGTTTCCAGAGCGTGCAAGAAGGAAGTGCGCAACCAAGCATGAAGTTGTGTTCATAGATACCTTTTCATGCTTAAATTGTTCTGAATGCTGTTATTTGGAGCTGCTACAAAAGTGTTTCAGTTATGTGTGACAAAGGAATTTTGCTCATCAAATGTTTTGTTTGTTGCTCATGGGACAGCAAATAAAGGTACATAGGTTGCCATTGCAACGTTGAGAAGGTTGGTCAAAAGGCCATCACCCAGATATCTTTCTTCTGGGTGTGAAGTTCCGGATGGTTTGCAAGGGAGGTCTACTAAAGCGTTATCCACTTTTTGGGCAGAGTCTGCTGGAGCGTCCGACAAGAGATCTGTAGAGCCGCTACTTGGTCAATCCTAATACATTTGTGGCACATTTCAGATTGGATTAAGTGATGTGACTACTCAAATTTTGCGACAGGAGTAGGCCGCAATGAAGTAATTGTGGTATGTCGTCTACTGTAATGGACTGGATTACTGATGTGTGGCTAATAAAGTTGTTATAAAAGTTTATCGTGCCAAGTGGCTTGTATATATGCTCAAGCATTATCACGAGGAGCGATGATGAGAAGATAATTAATCCATTATTTACCAGTAATCTTCATTACTCCAAATCTGGAGCTCCTTGCCCCAGTCTGATTTCCCGCCCTTCCTCCTGAGCGTGGTACCGATAAACTGGCTTGTAAAAGAAAGGAAGTGCTTCAGGGTAGGGAGGGGCTTTATGATAGTTCTAAAAAGAGAAAAAGGACTACATGATTTTTTTGCTAGAGTGACGGCAATGTCTCAATCATTATGACGGGGCGAGGAGCACCTGATTCAGAGTAATGGGGAGTGATACAGGAACGTGTGCAATAGTGAGAAAGGGAAGGTGGGGAACTGGTGATAATGAACTGCAACAACAGAAGCTATGGGTCCTTTAGAGGGTCACACTGCCTCAAATTGCAATCACATCCTTAAACACATACAGTGCCGGCTTGTGGACATCCACATCACAGAATTGTATTTTAAGTTGGTAGCTCAGTGTGTTAATGCCCTTGTCACCGAGATCCTTTTGTTACTTGCACTTCATAAGTCACAATCCTAATATAGCACAAAGAGCTTTGAACTGGCATGAAAGAGCTGCATGCAAACTGCAAGATATAGATTAGAATGTTATGACTTTTCCCCAGTTTGTAATTATCCTAATGTTCCTAATAAGGGTTTGTTTGGGTAAAAATCCATTCTTATTAGTACAGCCAACCACCCTATGACATTTTAAATGCTGTATGTGTTCTTCTCCAGACCAAGCACTCTTAAGATATACAGCCTACCATTAAGAGATGATGTGAACTCCTACACATGTAGTTCTCTTTGTCTTATGTAACATTTCCTATACACACGTATGACTGATTGGAGAGAGAAAGAGAGAGAGAGAGAGAGAGAGAGAGAGAGGTAGAGTCAGTGATGTAAAGCATTCTGACACCCTACACTTGTATGAGTAACGCTATGAAACAAATTAAATACATGGAGAGAGGTGCTCTAAAGAGAAGAGGGGCACCCTTGGGGGGTGGTAGTGAGGGAATCCATAAAGCAGATCACTGGGGAGGGGTGGGCACCAAAGAAACAGCCACGGACTGCGCAGGTAAGAGAGGTGGGGGGATTTCGACAGACGATGACGAGGGGAAAATTCATTATTTATTTTTCCCTTGTGATCGTCCGTCGAAATCTCCCCCCCACACTTACCTGCATGGGCCACGACTGCAAAGACGGACACGGACACGCACACATACACACACCTAATATTTGGGCTGCTCCTGTAAAATGAAATCATAAACATATGATTTGCCAGTTAGCCCACTTTCTGCCAGTCGTCTTTATCAGCCAATTGCACAAAGCAGGCTGGGGCTTGTAGGCCAATAATTTAAATGATAAAAAATGAAACTATAAGTCCCAGCATACTTCAAGTTATTAGCTGAAAAGATAGCGCTTGCTTGATGTCATACTCCCGACATATTTTTTAACAGCTTTGTGAAAAGTGCTCAGCTGCTCCTTTCAGCTCGATTGGGACTGTGCCAACCACCTGAAATAAAGAAATAAATAAAGGATAACAACTGCGATTAACCTTAAGCCAGATGAACACCTCAGTACTGGGCAGCCAACCACCTTTGCCGCTATTTCTCTTTCGTTCCAGGACTTCAAGGCACATCACATCAGTGTCCCACGGGCTGTCAGCACTGGGTAATCATACGCGTGAACCCGTTTCTGCTTCCCAGAAGGAACCCGGCGGATCTTGGTAGCCTGCGGTTGAACTTGCAGCCCTCGTATTGCGCAACGCATCTTTGCAAAACAACAGACGGTGGATTTACCCTCAGTAAAATTAGAAGTTTCCGCATTTGGACATCGGGGATTTTCTGCACTCTGTGCAAATAATATGCTGAACATGTACGAAGTGCTGCTGAAATACCAGAAGTGAAAGCAGCCGCGGCCAAGCGCCTGCTCCCAGTAACCTCAAGAAAGCGCACATGTGCACAAACACAGCGAATCCCAGCTCTGTCTGAGGGGGCCGCAGCTTGGGAGGTGGTGACTGTTGTATATCCTGGCAACATTAATCAGGATACCATCCACTCAGGGGTCTTTAACCGGGGTTCAGAGCACAGGGTACGGGGTTGCTTTAAATCTTTGGTAGAACATGGGTACCGCTCTGCGTGGCGCCACCCACAGGCCCTTCAAGGGAGGCTCTGAGACAGTGGCACAATTCTGCTTTGGAACTTTGGGAGAGGGTGGGGTACCACCCTGAAGGGTGGGATCCACAGGCCTTTCAAGGAAAGTTCTAAGCAGCAGAGGGTACGTTTATGATCGTAAAGATTGGGAGTGGGTGGGGTACACCATTGAGGGGTTTTATTTTTATTTATTTATTTTATTTATTTTAAAAGTTGTATATAGCGCTAGCTTGACCCGCAGTAAGGTAACAAACCACAGAGAAAAAATACAGCATGGGAAATAAATATGCAGTGCAGCGGAGGGGGGGAGAACAAAAAAAAGAAAAAGGTGAGAATGACATAGTCCGGTCATCCACTGTCCTTGAATGTCCAGAGAGAGAGGAGACAACTCAGATATAGAAAACTAGGTTAGTTGACGTTGGTCAGGAAAGTATTTGTTTAGGAGATGGAGTTTCAGGTCCATTTTAAAACAGGAGAAGGAGGGGTTGCATCTGAGGACCCCCGGGAGAGCGTTCCATATCCTGGGAGCGTTGCCAGAAAACGATCGGTATTGGGTGGTTTTCTTTTTCAGTTTCGGAGGAATAAGAAGGAGTACGTTGGAGCTTCTAAGCGTTCTGGATTGACCTGCTCTTACCAATTTGTTATTTATGTAGTTGGGAGCAGGAGAGTGAAAGGTTTTGTGTGTGATGCAGGCCAGTTTATAGATACATCTCCCTTCCATGGCAAGCCAATCGAGGCAGTTGAGAGATGGAGTGATGTGTTCAAATCTTTTAACTCCAGATACGAGTCGAGCGGAATGTTCAGCACTGCCCTTAGAGGGGCAAGGTGAGCTTTTGGAGTCCCTGTAAGGATGGAGTTCCCATAGTCGATTTTAGAGAGAACTAGGGATTGGACTACTGTCTTGAGGTCATCGTGGGGTAGAAAAGGTTTCAATTTCTTGAGGTATTTTAGAGAGAAAAGAGCACTTTTTGCAGAGTTTTTGATGTGGGCCTCTATTGATAGGTTCTTGTCAAGGGTGATGCCTAGAGACTTAACTAAGTCGGATAGGGTAAGGGGGCAGTTTAGGGCAACCAGATTTTTGAGCCACTCTTGGATTGGTCGATGGTTACTTTTAGGAGAGAATAGGATCAGTTCTGTTTTGTCTAGGTTGAGTTTTAAGTGGTTAACGTAGAACCAAGTTTGGATCTCAGTTAGGGTGGTATTGACTAGTTGGATGTCGCTGGGAGACTTGATCCTAAAATAGATTTGGGTGTCGTCCGCGTAAAGGTGGTAATTCACTCCAGCTTTTTTCAATATGATTGTGAGGGGCTCCATGAAGAGATTGAAGAGGGACGGGGAGAGGATCGAGCCTTGTGGGACCCCAAGTGTGGCTTTTGTTGGCTTTGAGAGACAGGAGTTGATTTTAATTTGTTGCGAGCTGTGTTGAAGGGAGGAGGTGAACCATTTAAGTACTGTGCCATTGATGCCGGAACGCTTCGACAGGGTCTTCAGAAGGGCTGGAGGGTTTACTGTGTCGAATGCCACAAATAGGTCAAAAAGGATGAGTAGGCAGGCATCACCAACGTCTAGGGCCTTGTGAATGTCGTCGGAGACGTTTAGCATAGCTGTTTCTGTGCTACAGCCTTTTCTGAATCCAGATTGAAAGGCATCGAGGAGGTTGAACTCATCAATGTGTTTATTGAGCTGGTGGAGAACACATTTCTCCAATGTTTTTGCAAGGAATGGGAGGTTAGAAATAGGTCTGAGGTTGTTAAGATCATTAGGGTCCGCCCCAGGTTTCTTGAGAATGGGTGTAATTTGTCCTAGTTGAAGGGAGTCTGGGACACAGCCTGAGGTGAGAGAGGCGTTGATGATTTTTGTCTAGAAAGGGGAAATGGTGTGGTTGAGTTCTTTTATAATTGTGGATGGGAGGGGGTCCATGGTGTGGGAGGAAGATTTTAGATTTGAAATTATATTGAAAACCTCGCTTACCGACATTAGCTCAAAGTCGGACCAATGCCCATTGTTTTTTAGCTGGAGGTAGGCCTGTTTGTCCTTATTAAGAACTCTTTCCGAGTGGTCAAGGGTGGTTGAAGGGGGGCAGGTTAAGGGGGAAGGAGGGTTAGCAGATTGTAGGAAGGATTGGTCAATTTTAGAGACTTTATTAGTGAAGAAAGTGTAAATTTCTTCACATCGCTCATTGGTGAGTTCGATTTCTTGAGAGGGAGTGCAGTTAGTTTGGCTTTTGAAAATGCCCTATTAACCGATGACACCTGGCTATAACTGACCTATTAGGGCCATTCGGCCTCAGTTAAGGAAAATCTCAGTTTGCTTTGAGGTGGTGATGAGGTGGCTCAGAGCCAACTGCCTGCTTCATAATCAAGACAAAACAGAGATCATGCTCTTTGGCCCTAATCCACTCTCTGGTTGGACAAGTGCCTGGCTGAGCAGTTGCCCACTGCGTCTCTTCCCCAGGGAGGTGGCGAAGAACTTACGGGTATTTTTTGATGCCCATCTCTCTTTTAAACACCAGATCTCTTAGGTTGTGAAAGTCTGTTTCTAGATACCCAAAATGTTAGGAAAGTTCTTAGACTTTCTCCCCTGGGCAGCTCGGAAATCAGTAGTCCGGGTTCTGATCCTATGCAGGTTAGATTATTCCATCATTCTTTATTTGGGGTGTCCCAGAATACTTAACCCACCATCTGCAAAGGGGAACAGAATTCAGCAATTTGCCCTGTGCGCAAACTGCCCAAATTTGCGTTGGTGTCACACTAACGCAACCAATTGATTTGACTACCAGTGAAGAAAAGCATTATTTTTAAAGCACTAACCATTGTTCACTGAGCCTTTTATAAGGCAAGACCAAAATATCTGTCAAGTAGGATACAAGACTATCAGCCTTCTAGGGCCTTGTGCTCAAAGGATGGTTGTTTGCTATTGGTTCCACGCACCAAGCAAAAGACACTAGGTGGATCCGCCTGTTCTGTTTTGTATGCCAAGTACAAAACCATCTCCCACAAACAGTTAAAAACCCACTTGTTCAACCTATAAGCTGGTCTACTCCACTATTCTTTTTTGCTGTAGGGCCAGGACACTCCTTTAGTAGCCGTGTGCTCTAGAAGTGCTTTCATTCATTCAAGATGGTTGACCTCTGGTTAAATGAGACCTCTAGTTGTTTGAAGTCAAGCTCAGTGATACTAATTCCTAAATGCTTCTGCTCAAAGTGGTACTCCATAACTCAGTTTTTTTGTGAATTACCAAGGCCTGAATTCGGTCATTAAAACAGATGCCTATATATACATACAAACCTGAAAGCCATTTCCATTTTTAAGTCTTGCCATCTGTGTTGAAGAAAGTCTCTCCAAACTTTCCAGAGGCTTGTTAACCAAGCCCAGGCTGTGATGTAGAAATCAGCATTGCCTACTTAGACAGCATTGCCGTCTACAGTCCCAGTTGGGAGTCATGTGTGCAGTGCTTCAGGCCTTGCAAGATCAAGGACTAACTATCAAGGCTACCAAGTGCAGTGCTGAATAGGACGGAGGCCTGTTGGTTACGTATGCTACAAGGTTGGTGCTGATAAAGTAACTTCTCCAAACCAAATGGATTTGGAAGCTCCATAGACCAAGACTTAAGTGAAGTAATTCTTAGGCTTCAGGAGATATTGGTGGTTATTGGTGAATAGCTATGGGAACAAAGTAGGGAAGAGGCTGTGGCGTAATAACCAGAGCTGCTGACTTTGTAACTGGAGAACCAGGTTTGAGTCTAGGTGTGGGCTCAACATCCTGAGATTCTGGGCAAATCACTTAATCTCCCTGTGCCTACCAAAAATTAATGTGTCCTTGTGTAATGTAACTGGTGCTCATGAAATATGCTCCCATAACTTTGGGATGAGTTTGAACTATGTAAAACTGCAACAACAAAAAAAGAAGTAGCACCCTTGACAAAGCCTTCTCAACAAAAAAAAGCACGCTGATAAACAGGACCAGAGGGTGCCCAAAGGTACTTAACATACTGAACAAAGCCCTTTGATTAACCAGAGTGCTGGTCTGTGACTACAGTGAGTAATTCATAGTACAGACAAAAGCTTTGGGATATGGCAGTGGTGCAGTCTTGTCGCAGCTGAACGTGAATGAGTAAGACCAACTGGGCTCGAATTACATATTATGCGGACTGACACCATTTGCACAGCAGTGCACCCATCACTTGGTTGACTGTCGCAAACCTGCAAGTGTGCCAACTGCACACAAACTGCTGCCGTTAGTGCAGGTACAAACTCTAATAGTTCATACCTGCACTGAGAGGAGTACATTAGTGAAAGACAGAGCAGCTGTTTGAAGCTGCGGCTCTGTTTTTTCACTGGAGACAGATTGGCCTCTGTTTGAAGAGGTGGAAGGCATCTTCCTTCAGGTGGGAGCAGGGAATGAATGCACTTACCTGCAGGGGGATGTCTGGGTGGTGCCTGGGAGTGCTATGCCTCTCTCTCAAACAGCAACCATAGAGATTCACTGACTGTGGCCACGCCTGTGTGGTGTACAGTCAGTGCACCTCCTGACAGCTTCTTTACCCCTGTGCTCCCCATTTGTAATATGGTACAGACACAAAGGTAAAGTACCCCCTCATTTGCATGGGGCCACTCCAGTACAATCCTTATTATAGAAATCAATCAATAAATCAAAGAATTTGTAAAGCGCACTACTTACCCGTGAGGGTCTCAAGGCGCAGAGAGGGAGGGGGGGGTTGTGGGGGGGTGCTGCTACTGCTCAAAGAGCCAGGTGTTGAGGAGCCTCCTGAAGGTGAGTAGGTCTTGGGTCTGCCGCAGATGGGTGGGGAGGGTATTCCAGGTCTTGGCGGCGAGGAAGGAGAAGGATCTGGCGTTGGGAGGTTGTACGTTGGATGCGTGGGATGGCGGCAAGGGCGAGGCTGGTGGAGCGGAGCTGGCGGGCAGGGGTGTAGAAGTTGAGTCTGTTGTTCAGGTAGGCTGGTCCGGTGTTGTGGAGTGCTTTGTGTTCGTGGGTGAGGAGCTTGAAGGTGATCCTCTTGTTGACGGGGGGCCAGTGCAGGTCTCTTAGGTGGGATGTGGTGTGGCTGTAGCGGGGGACGTTGAGGATCAGTCAAGTGGAGGCGCTTTGGATGCGCTGTAGTCGTCACACGTGTTTGGCCGGGATCCCTGCGTAGAGTGCATTGCCGTAGTCCAGTCTGCTGCTGACGAGGGCTTGGGTCACTGTTCTTCTTTTTTTGGTCGGGATCCACTTGTAAATCCTGCGAAGCATGCGGAGGGTGTTGTAGCAGGAGGAGGAGCTGGCGTTGACCTGCTTTGACATGGAGAGGAAGGAGTCGAGGATGAATCCTAGGTTGCATGCGTGGTCCATGGGTGTTGGAACTGTTCCCAGAGAGGTCAGCCACCAGGAATCGTCCCACGCAGATGGGGTGGGACCTATGATTAGGACCTCCGTCTTGTCCGAGTTCAGTTTCAGACGGCTGCTCCTCATCCACTCGGAGATGGCCTTCATTCCCTCATGGAGGTTGGTTTTGGCGGTGTGCGGGTCCTTGGTGAGGGAGAGGATGAGCTGGGTGTCGTCGGCGTATGAGATGATGTTCAGGTCGTGCTGGCGGGCCACTTGTGTGAGGGGGGCCATGTAGACGTTGAACAGGGTCGGGCTGAGGGATGAGCCCTGGGGGACACCGCAGATGATATCGGAGGCTTCGGATCGGAAGGGTGGGAGGCGGACTCTCTGGGTTCTGCCGGAGAAGAAGGACATGGTCCAGTCCAGGGCCTTCTGCTGGATTCCTGCTTCTTGGAGTCATGTTTTTAGTGTGCGGTGGCAGACCGTGTCGAAAGCGGCTGAGAGGTCCAGGAGGATGAGGGCTGAGGTTTCGCCGTTGTCTAGCTGGTGCCTGATGTCGGCTGTGGCGGCAATAAGGGCAGTCTCGGTGCTGTGGTTGCGTCTGATTCCAGATTGGGATGGGTCTAGGATGTTGTTGTCCTCGAGGTGGCGGGTCAGCTGCATGTTAGCGATTTTCTCAATGACCTTCACCGGGAAGGGGAGCAGGGAGATGGGCCAGAAGTTCTTGAGGTCTTTGGGGTCCGCCTTGGGCTTCTTGAGAAGGGTGTTTTATTTGGCGTGCTTCCAGCTTTCCGGGTATGTCGCTGTGTCGAAGGAGATGCTGATGACCTTCCATAGTTGGGATGTGATGGTTGCGTCAGCTTTGTTGAAAATGTGGTGTGGGCAGGGGTCTGACGGAGATCCTGAGTGGATGGAGTTCATGACCTTGCGTGTCTCTTCGTCGTTGACGTTGGACAAGTAGGTCAGCTGGTTGGTGCAGGTGTCGTTCGGCATGGGGTCTGTTGCGGTTGGGGAGTTGAAGCTGTCGTGGATGTCGGCGATCTTGCGATGGAAGAAGGTGACCAGAGAGTCGCACAGATCCTGCGAGGGTGGGATGTTGGTGCTGGCGCTGGGGTTGGAGAGTTCCTTCACAATGTTGAAAAGTTCTTTGCTGTCCTGTGTGTTGTTGTCCAATCGGGCTTTGAAGGACGATCTCTTGGATGTTCTGATGAGGTGGTGATGTCTGCGGATGGCGTCTTTGTGGGCTGCGTGACTGTCAGGTGTGCGGTCAAGGAGCCATTTCTTCTCCAGCTTCCTGCAAGTGCCTTTGGAGGTCTGGAGTTCTTCGGTGAACCAGGTGGCTTTCTTGCTGGGGTAGTTTCTGGGGGGTTTCTTGATCGGGGCGAGGATGTTGGCAGTCGTCAATCCACTGTCTGAGGTTTCGGGCGGCAGCGTCTGTGTCGGTTGGGTCGGTGGGTGGGTTCTGGGCGAGGGTGTAGGTCAGCTGGTCTTCAGTGACTTTGCTTCAGCAATGGCGAGGCAGTAGTTGGGGGCAGTGGTGCGTGGTTGGTTTCTTGAAGGTGAAGTGGATGCATCGGTGGTCAGTCCAGTGGAGTTCGGTGGTGTGGTTGAAAGTGATGTGGGTGCTTGTTGAGAAGACAGGGTCGAGCGTGTGGCCGGCCGCGTGGGTGGGTTCGGTGACGAGTTGTCGGAGGCTGAGGTTGACGATCAGGGTGGCGGAGTTTGTATCGTTGTTGTTCTCGAGGTGGAAGTTCAGGTCCCCGAGGAGGATGTAGCCCTTGGAGGCGAGTGCGTGGGTGCAGGCGAGGTTGGCGATGGAGTCGCTGAAGGCGGCCCGGGGTCCAGGAGGTCTGTAGATGAGTGTTCCTCTGAGGGTAGTGTTGGGGTCGGTGTGGATCCGGAAGTGAAGAAAGAGCAGCAAAAGCATCTGTGGCCCTTTCTATAATACTTAAGTGCTTCGGTGGTGTAAGAAGCAGACTGCATTCTGAACCACCAAAAATTGATTGCATTCACTCCTTGCTTTTTATGTCAGTGTGAAATGCTACTTCCATGAGACCCACCAGCGGTGGCTCCTCCACGTAAGCCACTGCTTCAACTGCAAGCTGAACATAAAATATAAAATTATAATAATGTTCCGTTATCATTTTGTTTTTTGTATTCAGCTTGCAGTTGAGGCTAACTTAGGTTAGGGCAGGCAGGGCTGGGCTCCCTGCGTCACAGGGAGAAGTGGTGGCTGCACCTTAAGTGCACATGACGTTTGGTCAGCCATCTCCGGCCGGCCAAATCGTCATGGGCACTTTGCATGTTCTCCACCCAGGCTGCACATAAGCCTGTGTGGAGAACATGTACAGCCTCCTTGCCCCTGTCTGCATGCCGAACAATGGCGCTCAGACCAATCACAATGCTGCTGTAAGGCAGCGTTGTGTAAGGTCTGGGGATTCTGGGAGGCTGTGTGCTTCCTGGTTCCTGCTGCAGCGGAGTAGGATGGAAGAAATGCGACGACCAGCGGTATTAAGGTAAGTGCCTTTCTTTTTTCATTCCCCTCCCCTTCCTCTGTCCCTGCCACCCCCTGCCCCTCCACCCCTGTTGGGTAGCAGCCACTACTGAGATCCATTAAGTTGTTTCTGGGCTCAAGTTACCTTTTGATGGAGAAAGTGTGAGTCTTCGTACCTTACAGATCCAGCCTACCTTAAGTTATTTTTTTTGTATTAAAGGGGAGTATAGATCATACCCTAGAAATGAGAGCAGGTAGGGATTATATGCAATGACCCTGACCAGAAGGAATGTGAAGACGTCCTCATCACCATGTGCTTGGGAGACACACCACAAATTCAGTGCCCAGGGACTGACCCTTTGAGAAGGGACTCCAGGTGGGCCAGAAATGTCCTTATACTGAGTAACGTAGAATCATTTCCATATCTGATTTTCCCCTTACACAGGATTCTGTGGAAGGAATGGCTACTGAGCTTTCTAGAATAGTTCCAAATTGTTAATCAAGGGAATGGGTGGAACCTGATACCCATGCCTCTGTCTAATGATGTACTACCTTGTTTATGACCGTGGCTGAAGCGTTGTCTTTCAGAACCAACTGGAAACAGGGAGGAGGATGTCACAGTTGAACCCTGAGCAATAGAAGGTTTTCCAGATTGGATCTCCTAAGAAACACTTTTCCACTTGGCTCGCAGAATCACTTAAGCTTCTGGGGACTGTGGGTGTCTGCAGATGCTTTTCACTGGTCTATCCAGTGGGTGTAATGCTGTGAAGTGAACCAGATAAGCTTGTTACCCACTGTTTGCTGCTGGAAAAACTGTGTGAACTTTATACCGGCTTGGGTACTTGCCCAAAGAGGTTTCGAGGAGGACTTGACCTGCTACTGTTATCACTAAATCAGCCTAGGCAACACTTACAGTATTGGAAAGACTGATGGAGTGTCAGCTTGCATAACATATGTGAAACCCTCTCAGAGAGGTTTGAGAGCCATGTCCACCAATGTCCAAGTCTGAGATGTCCAAGTCTTTCTTTCCTTTTTGAAGCACACTTAAGGGTCATTAGGATCGCGGACGGACTTGAGTCCGTCCGCGACCCCTGAGTAGGAGGGAACCTCCGCATGGCATGCGGAGTTCCCTCCTGTGCAATTAGGATGTGACCGCCACCCTGGCGGTCACATCCTCTATTTTTAACATTGCGGCGGATGCGGCTTCAAGCTGCACCCGCAGCAATGTTAAAAATGCACGCGTTGCATTTGTATGTAGAAAGTGGCAGGCGCCACGCGGTGCCTGCTGCTTACTGCATACAAATGCTGGGGGTACCATAGGTACCCCCCATGTGCACCCCCCCCCCTTCACCTAGGGGGTCCGCAACGGGCCCCCGCAGTGAAGTTACACATGCTTTTCCACAGCGGAAAAGCCGCCGCGGAAAAGCATGTTTCCAAGCACATCCTAATCTGGCTGACGGTGTCTGAGAGACACCGTCACCATATTAGTGCTTTTCCGCCGCGGTTGTAAGCCAACCGCAGCGGAAAAGCTGCGGACGGAAACCAGGACCCACCAGCCATCCTAATGTGGCGGTGGGTCTTGGTGGGTCTGCAGAGGATTTTCCGCATCCTCCAGGCCGGCGGTGGCTTCCGCCGGCCCGGAGGATGCGGAAAATCCTCCATCCTAATCAGCCCCTAAATCTGAGATTCCCTAATGACTCTTTTGGAGACCATGCTGCCCTCTGGTGGACGCATGTGATAAACAAACTCTTCCTTTTGCATCAGTTCCAAGATGAAAAAAACTCTATTTTTTTCTTTAGAATCAGGACTCCTATGGAAAGTCAATCTATATCATAATTTTTGATCATCTGACCTAATATCCGGTATTTTCATTGTGTTTCTCTTACAAAAAATGCATTATGATGTTGGGCAGACCGCCACTGACAGGTCATCTGTGGTGGTCCGCCTGACATTCAGGCCATCAGTCTGACCGCAGCATTACGATGCAGGCAGCCGAAGCGATAAATGTCGGGGGGGAAAGACAGCCACCTCCAACAAGATCAAAGATCCTGTCGGGACCGCGGTCAGATTCTTAACCCTACTTTGGAGGCAGTGCCTGCGCAGACATTGCCGTAGGGATTAGCTATCCCTTTCCCACTGCCTGTTCATGGCGGTTCCCCTGCCATGAATTTGCAGACGGAAAGAGACTTTTGGGCCACAGCTTAGTGGCCTGGGACAAATGTAGTGCCCCCCCCCCTCCCCAAACATCCATGCACCGTGTGCCAGGCACCACTAAAAAAATCTGTATTTTCAGAACTCATAAACTGATGTTTGGAGAAAAATTGTTGAATTTCCAAAATAGATTTAAAGCTGTTATTTGAAATATACTGTGTTGGGGTGATTTATTACTAATATGATTACCTTGATGCCACAGTCTTTGAAGCTTTCCATGGCTGTTGTGGTACCCAATTTGAGGCATTCCAAATTGATAAAGTATTTTTTCACATTACTGCTGCTGCACCGAGGTCATCACTCCTGGTACTCTTGCACAGAGTGACACTACTAACATAACTTGATCAGTTATGAGTAGTTCATTTTCTTTCAGATTTAATATGTGTATTTATTGCATTTAAAGTAGTAAACTATTATAAGAAATTAAAAAAACAGTCAATATAGTTTGTCAATTCTAGTTTCACAATCCCTAAACGCAAAAGGAAAGTTGTAATTCAACACTTAAGAAATGTCAGTGACAGTAGGTAAAAGCTTCATAAACAATATGGGACCGAGGGCAAGACGACAGATGTACACAATGCAAGGAGCAACAAAATGCTGAGCTTCTGGGGATTTTTAACCTGTGACCTTTACCTTTGACACCTGCTGTGGCCTCTCTACAATTCAGGGCTGAGTAGTGAGTCTTTGCCCCATATATTTACAATTAAATAAACAAGCACTGGTAAAGTCAGTCGGTCTGGCTTACATCGTGGCTCTTGACTCGTGCAACATAAACTAAAAGAATTGCTTCTTGTATACAATGCATCTGTGGGATACAAAAATTTTTGGGAGCTAAAATAGTCTCCTGTGCATTCCATTGGAAGGATTTCCTAGAAGGTGAAATTATGCGGCAAACAGCGCAAATAATGAGGTGAGAGAGAAGTACTCCCCTAGGAGTAGCCAGCGAGATCTCAAGGTATATTTTATAGAAATGATACAATAGGTCTTGCAGACAGCTCCACTGTCTAGCCAGACCTACAAAGAGCAAGCAGTCTGTAGTCTTATCATTGTAATGAGCAGAGAGGTGAAATATGAGGGCCAAAGGAGAATGTTCTAACCTCAAACAGATTCGACAAACAAAGTAACCATACTCTCTGTGAGGGTTGAAAAGAACATTCTTCTGAGAAAAAGGTGCAGTCTTTGTAGCCACGTGCAAAGGGAAGAGGGTGAAACAGGTAACCCTGTGGCTAGTAATGCAGTTCACCACCTTCACAATGAGGTATGAGTTGCCACCTAAATATGACATTACAATGCAATACAATTTATAGGTGTGGAGTTAAAATCAGATTCTTGCTGGTGCGGTTCCATGCTGTAAAAAAGTGGTACTGCAATGATGTAAAAAAGTGGTAATGCAATGCATTACTTCCAAACCCAAATAGAATGACCAGGTTTTTAAAAACAATAACTGGGACCGTTTACAGAAATAGTGGAGGTATTGACAAAATAAAACCACTTAGGAAATAATGTTAAAATAAATTAAACTATTTAAATTAAAGATTTTAAAAATATGTAAAATATTTTTATAATCGTATTTGAATTTATAAATGTATGCATCATTATTTTCCAATTAAATATTATGACATAATTTTTAATGAATCCTATATCTCACGTTTAATAGTTAATAATGGATAAAAATATATATTTTGGTTCAGGTGGAAATTTAATGTTCTTATTTAAACTTCAGAAAAATGCAGTTTATTTTATTTAATATTTTCCTTAATTAAAGATTTAATTAAATATTTAGTTAAAAATTAAGTTAAAAGTGCTGGCGCATTTTTCAATTTTAGGCTTCATTTAAAGTCAAAATATACATTTTAATTTACATTAATATTTAACAGAAAAATATTTTGTCGAAATTATTTTAGGTAAATAAACTTGTTCTACTTTTCCCTATACTATACCATAGGCAGACTTCACAGTTGGGGAGGAGCTCTCCCTGTAGTAAAATACAGGGAGAGCTTGAGAAAAAAAAGAAATTTATAATAAATTAGTTATTATATTTCCATGTGAAATATTAATGTAAATTAATTTTACATATGTATTTTACTTGTTATACAAAATGGTACAGCACTATTTGTAATACGGCCTTGATTGCAAGTTTGTGCCCCTCCTGCCCAAACACCGCAGCCACTAGAAGACAACAGCGCTGATGGTCTTCCGACCGCCGTATTACGTGTTGAACACAGGGCCAGAGGTGTGGCTACAGCGGTCTTGTGGCTGTGGGCAATGGTTTACCATATCGATTGATGCCTGTGTGTACATTTCGACTGCACATGTGTTGAATGTACACATATGCATGACACGTGGAAAAATACCACTTACCACCTGCCGGATTCTGGCCCATATGTGGCCAGTCCAGGCAAGCGGTATATGGTACAAAATGGGCTTACCTGTATTTTGCTGCAAACAGGGTCATATTCTTCGGGGGGAAGATGCTGCTGTGAAGGGGGGACTTAGAGAAAGGGATCCACGACGAACTATGACGGGTAGGACAGGAGAGGGGTGAGCATGCACCCCAAATACTTTGTTTACGTCGACTTGAAGCCTGCCGTTCCACTACCACAGTCACCTCGTTGGAAAGCCAACTTGTAATACGCACGGTGGTGAAACTCTGCTGTACCACTATATGGCAGCTGATTTTCCCTTACCGCGACCCAGGTGGTCTGCGGTTCAGCCGCAGTCTTTGTAATGATTCAGAAAAGGGGGTGGTGATGAACAGAGTGTCTGATTTAAGCAGACCACTCTTACCCAGTCCAAAGATCAGGGCTTGATCCATCACCGTTATTTAGCTCACTGCACCATCCCAGCTCAGAACCTGGCTATATGCAAATCAGTCTGTCCCTGGCCCAGTGCATCATGGGAACAGGGCAGACTAAACTACCAAGCCAATTCTTCACCAGAAAGGAGACAAGCTTCCGGGGACCGGTTTCTGGCATTTCAGCCGTCGTCGGCCCGGCTTGCTTGAATCCTGATGGTGCAGTGAGCAAGGGACTCATGTCTGAGTATACCGTGCCACAACTATAGTGGCCAAAAACGATTCAGAAAAAGGGGTGGTGATGAACAGAGTGTCTGAATTAAGCAGACCACTCTTACCCAGTCCAAAGATCAGGGCTTGATCCATCACCGTTATTTAGCTCACTGCACCATCCCAGCTCAGAACCTGGCTATATGCAAATCAGTCTGTCCCTGGCCCAGTGCATCATGGGAACAGGGCAGACTAAACTACCAAGCCAATTCTTCACCAGAAAGGAGACAAGCTACCGGGGACCGGTTTCTGGCATTTCAGCCGTCGTCGGCCCGGCTTGCTTGAATCCTGATGGTGCAGTGAGCAAGGGACTCATGTCTGAGTATACCCTGCCACACCTATAGTGGCCAAAAACGATTCAGAAAAGGGGGTGGTGATGAACAGAGTGTCTGAATTAAGCAGACCACTTCTTACCCAGTCCAAAGATCAGGGCTTGATCCATCACCGTTATTTAGCTCACTGCACCATCCCAGCTCAGGACCTGGCTATATGCAAATCAGTCTGTCCCTGGCCCAGTGCATCATCGGAACAGGGCAGACTAAACTACCAAGCCAATTCTTCACCAGAAAGGAGACAAGCTTCCGGGGACCGGTTTCTGGCATTTCAGCCGTCGTCGGCCCGACTTGCTTGAATCCTGATGGTGCAGTGAGCAAGGGACTCATGTCTGAGTATACCCTGCCACACCTATAGTGGCCAAAAACCATTCAGAAAAGGGGGTGGTGATGAACAGAGTGTCTGAATTAAGCAGACCACTCTTACCCAGTCCAAAGATCAGGGCTTGATCCATCACCGTTATTTAGCTCACTGCACCATCCCAGCTCAGAACCTGGCTATATGCAAATCAGTCTGTCCCTGGCCCAGTGCATCATGGGAACAGGGCAGACTAAACTACCAAGCCAATTCTTCACCAGAAAGGAGACAAGCTTCCGGGGACCGGTTTCTGGCATTTCAGCCGTCGTCGGCCCGGCTTGCTTGAATCTTGATGGTGCAGTGAGCAAGGGACTCATGTCTGAGTATACCCTGCCACACCTATAGCGGCCAAAAACGATTCAGAAAAGGGGGCGGTGATGAACAGAGTGTCTGAATTAGGCAGACCACTCTTACCCAGTCCAAAGATCAGGGCTTGATCCATCACCGTTATTTAGCTCACTGCACCATCCCAGCTCAGAACCTGGCTATATGCAAATCAGTCTGTCCCTGGCCCAGTGCATCATGGGAACAGGGCAGACTAAACTACCAAGCCAATTCTTCACCAGAAAGGAGACAAGCTTCCGGGGACCGGTTTCTGGCATTTCAGCCGTCGTCGGCCCGGCTTGCTTGAATCCTGATGGTGCAGTGAGCAAGGGACTCATGTCTGAGTATACCCTGCCACACCTATAGTGGCCAAAAACGATTCAGAAAAGGGGGTGGTGATGAACAGAGTGTCTGAATTAAGCAGACCACTCTTACCCAGTCCAAAGATCAGGGCTTGATCCATCACGGTTATTTAGCTCACTGCACCATCCCAGCTCAGAACCTGGCTATATGCAAATTAGTCTGTCCCTGGCCCAGTTCATCATGGGAACAGGGTGGACTAAACTACCAAGCCAATTCTTCACCAGAAAGGAGACTAGCTTCCGGGGACCGGTTTCTGGCATTTCAGCCGTCGTCGGCCCGGCTTGCTTGAATCCTGATGGTGCAGTGAGCAAGGGACTCATGTCTGAGTATACCCTGCCACACCTAGACTGGCCAAAAGCGATTCAGAAAAGGGGGTGGTGATGAACAGAGTGTCTGAATTAAGCAGACCACTCTTACCCAGTCCAAAGATCAGGGCTTGATCCATCACCGTTATTTAGCTCACTGCACCATCCCAGCTCAGAACCTGGCTATATGCAAATCAGTCTGTCCCTGGCCCAGTGCATCATGGGAACAGGGCAGACTAAACTACCAAGCCAATTCTTCACCAGAAAGGAGACAAGCTTCCGGGGACCGGTTTCTGGCATTTCAGCCGTCGTCGGCCCGGCTTGCTTGAATCCTGATGGTGCAGTGAGCAAGTGACTCATGTCTGAGTATACCCTGCCACACCTATAGTGGCCAAAAACCATTCAGAAAAGGGGGTGGTGATGAACAGAGTGTCTGAATTAAGCAGACCACTCTTACCCAGTCCAAAGATCAGGGCTTGATCCATCACCGTTATTTAGCTCACTGCACCATCCCAGCTCGGAACCTGGCTATATGCAAATCAGTCTGTCCCTGGCCCAGTGCATCATGGGAACAGGGCAGACTAAACTACCAAGCCAATTCTTCACCAGAAAGGAGACAAGCTTCCGGGACCGGTTTCTGGCATTTCAGCCGTCGTCGGCCCGGCTTGCTTGAATCCTGATGGTGCCACTTGTAATACGCACGGTGGTGAAACTCTGCTGTACCACTCTATGGCAGCTGATTTTCCCTTACCGCGACCCAGGTGGTCTGCGGTGTGCTGGCGGTGGCGGCGGTTCAGCCGCAGTCTTTGCAATAGCAATCTGCCCTCCTCATAATACAGGGGTTGAACCACCGAGATCACAGCGGTTGGACCACGAGTACAGCGGTTCACAGGCTGCCAAACTCGTAATAAGGCCCTACATCTTTTATTAATTTAAATAAATAAATAAAAATTCATGTAAAATATTTTTTATGACATATATATCCAAAAATAAGTTCCCATCTAAAGTAAAACTTTTTTTATAGTGCATTAATATATATTAAATTTGATGTTCAGAAATAAAAGTAATTTAATTATACTTTAATAAAAAAGTATGTTATGAAAATATTTAATTAAATAATAAATCTATCGTATTTTTAGAGTGTTCGGCATTAAATTAGATGTATTTATATTCTTAACCATTTTAAATATTTTCATTTAACGTAGGATTATTGCCTTGATTATTTTCTGTGGGAGGGTGTTGCAGCAACTGGCCATTTGGTTGAACTTACTAACACTTCTTTTTGGCACTATTACCATACACTCCTAATTTGGCTCAATCCCCTTTTTCTGGGCTTGAAGCTGTGTACGTCTATACTTTTGAGTAACTTTACTTGGACTTTGTGAATATCTATAAGTAGTAAAGTTACTCAAAATTAAATTACATATATAAATTACTCAGAAGTGTTAACCCTTTGTGTGCTCGTGATGGAACCGTTCCGTCACGAGTCTCGGGTGGGCTGTGCTGGTGACGGAACGGTTCCGTCACGGCCCGCCTGCCGCGCCTGCGCTGACGTTCTAAAGAGCGGGCGGGGCCATGACGGAACCGTTCCGTCACAAGCACAGCCCACCCGAGGGCCGTGACGGAGCGGTTCCGTCATTAGCACTGGAGCGCCGTGCGGCCCCGCCGTCCCCTTAGCGCTGCGGCGGAATAGCCGCCACAGCTAAGAGGTTAATTGACCTTTGTGAATATCACACTGCACGCGGGCCCGACAAAGGAGCAGACGGATGCACCGTGTGATCTGTGGACAGAAGCAAACTCGAGGACCGGGCGGGAATGGTCGCCCTCCCCCTTCTCACATGGCAGTCACCAGACTGCATCATCAGGAGTGGGGGGGGGCAAGGTTCATGTGTGTATTTATTTATTTATGCGTTTTTATATGGCACAACCCAGGGATGTCAGAGCACTTTACAATAGAGCGAAGAACCTGTACAGAGGACAATCTGCACCGAGCAGTCCAAGCAGCAGCAAAGGAGACCAGAACACAAACAGCTGGTGCCTTTGCAGAGGCGTCCAGGAGGGGTGCCTGAGTTGACGGTGGCCAGAAAAGGTGCGTGCAGTAACTGTTGCAATTCCGTTCCGCTGCTCTGCAGGAGTAAGTATGATCATGCAATGGCGGACACGAAGGAGCTGGCCGACACTGAGGAGAGCGAAGGAGGCTTCTCCGACTTCAGCGACTCGGAGCTGCTGCTCGTGGACCTGCCGGACACGCTGCCCGCACCGACATGGCAAATGTCCCCGGATCGGAGGGCGAAATGACAGCGGCGCTCCAGACCGTGGACCTGGGCGGGCACGACATGGAGAGCTGCGTGCGGCAGTACGGGGCGGCCCGGGACTACTACCGGCTGCCCTCCTACAAGATCGTCAAGGAGATGGTACTGCTGCAGCGGCTGAGGCACCCCAACGTGCTGCAGGTAACGGGGGCTCTCGGGCAAGCAGGGAGTGTGTGCGGTGCATGGCTGCACGGACCGGTGAGCTCTCCAGCCACGGTAGAGAGCGCAGTGTGGCAACAGTGGGAAAGCCTCCTTCAAGCTGCTGCTCGAGGCAGGGGAACCGCGGGACATCCAGCTCTTGATTTATAAAGCGGCCCAACGTAAAGCGTCAGTGACCGACAGTCAACAAACCAGCACGGACTCTCATGGACCTCTTTACTTTTTCTTTTGTCCTGGCCGCCATTTTGCTGCTGCACTCGGCCGCTATTCTCTGAACTCTGACCCGTCATCTAGTCCATTTCCTCATCCTTTACCCTTTTCCCTCGTTTCCCTCTTGGCGATCCCCCGACCCCACTTAATGGAACTCTGCTATCCTGCTTTTTTTTCTGGTCTTGACCTTAGAAAATCTACTATGTGTATATATGTATATAGAGATAACTCTAATCACTGGTATATGCAGTAGACCTTTGTACCATTCCTATGTGACTCTTAGAGTATATCCAGTCATATATCTGTCCTATGTATATAGAGATAACTCTAATCAATAGTATATGCAGTAGACCTTTGTACTTTATACCATTCCTATGTGACTCTTAGAGTATATCCATTTGTATCTCTTCCTTGAGTGACTTTACTACTTGTACATTTGCAATTTTTCTTTCTATTTGTATCTCCTCCTTGTGTGACTTTACATCTTGTACATTTGTAATTGTTTTCTGTGTGTATCTTTTATGTAACGCATGTCATCCTAAGTCCTTATGTTTTTCAACTGGTTCTTATGTAAAGCGCTCTGACACCTTCTGGTAAAGTTCGCGCTATATAAAATCTCATTAAATAAATGAAATTAATTTTTAAAAAAAAATTCTCACCTGACCTCTCGCTCAAAAGCGTAACGTATTTAATTTTGGTAAAAGTATGGGAACTCCAAGACAGAAGTTAAAAAATAAAAACAATGAACAACATGGGGAAACTCAGTACTACTTGTTACGCTTTTTAAAAAGCAAAAAAGTTAATTCACTTATGCAACATTTCACACTTTTGAGACCTTAACACACTTTCTAAATATAGGTGTGTGCTTTCAGTTCACCCACCCACCGACTGCCGTACGTCAGTCTCTAGACACAAGTTCAACATGGCAGATGCCTGCCCCCTTCTCTTCTGTACGCCCATGGTGCTGCAGTTCATCAGTACAAGACCTTTGAGCTGCACCACGAGACCTACATGGCACCAATCCGAGAGGCTGATTACACATTTCTTCGAGTTTATCTTTTTATATGCTGACTCTTGAGTCCTGGGCTATGCAAGACCAGCAGATGCTAATAATAAACACTGGCAAACACAAATCTGTGCATCAGCAGAGCCCTGGTGAGTTAGTGAAACCTTCAACCAGTGATGCATTTTTTCCATGTTTAGTGGCCCTGTTTTCAAGGTATGAACTCCAAGTCATCATAGCTCCCGTAGGGGACTGTCACCATTTTAAAGCCAGGCATGTAAATGTGCATCCTAGGTACTTCCATAAAGCTTCATGCAGTGGTGCGTGTACACATCTACTCGAAATGTAGCTCCGTGACACGTTGATGAAGAGCAAGCTGCATTTCTCAAAGAGCGGGTATCAGATAATCCAATATAAGGCTGAGTGGGTGGTTGTGGGAGGGGACAGGTTAAGAGCTGGGTTGAGCCTGAGATGGTCACCTTTGGCCATCCTAAGGCAGGGTGGGATCTGGATGGTATTCGGGGAGTCCAAGGGGTATATGTCTGGAGATGGTATTATGGCTTGTAAGGCATGCGCAGGAAGATCTAGAGTTCTGGAGGTGGTGAGAGAAGGAGAGACACACGTTGAGTATGAAAAAAGGCTAAAATCTGGAAGAGACCACAAAGGGAGCCTAAGTCTTCCTGCATCCTTGACCAAGTGGCTACATGAGAGATAGGCTAGAAGCTGAGGTGAGCAGGGAGGGAGCACAGATGCGAAGGGGAAATCCAAATATCCTCAGAAGAGGGAGGAAGAGAGAGACATTGTTGAGAATTGGTGAAAGGATACAGCCTTTCTATGAAAGGTTGGAGAAGTTGAAATTCAAGGGATATTCACCTAGAAAATTGTGGAGCGCCAGTCAAATGGGTGGAAGAAACCTACATTAGGAACAATTTGGGTGCTGAATGAAGAGGAAGGCACACAGAGAGCCCACAGCGGACTGAGAGCAATGTTCACTCTTCGACGAAGGAAATGGTACTTGCTCCAAAAGAAGAGGCCTGCTCCCAGGAAATACTATCTGAATGTCAACATTTGAAATGACCAATTAGCCATCCTTCTCCAAGGTGGTACTGATGTGCAACATAACTGAAACAATGTCACCCAATGCAGTTCTATTTCATTATTTTCATTAAACAATACATGAACTGCCAAGCTAGTCCAAGGGCAGAGGAAATCATCATAGGAACCAAACAAGAAAAAATAAGATACAATTGAAATGCACTACCACAGGAAAACACACATAAAACTACAAAGTCAAACAATTAAAACTACCCAGTAATACAGGCTGCAGAACTTAGAAGTAGCCTGAGCATGAGTGATTGGAAGACCCGCCCCAAAAGAAGGGGCTTCAAGGCTTTGCAGAACACTAAGCAGGGGAGATAATCTGATTGAAAGATGCAAATAGTTCAGAATGCATGGGAGGCAGAAAAGAAAACCTGCCCAGAGAATTTAGAATAGTGGAATTTGGGCATTTTCAGGTGAAGAAGGGCCATATTCAACCACTGTGTGAAACATCAGTTAGCAAAGTGCGATGAAAATAGGCACAATGTGCATACTTGCAGGTACAAGAAAGGAGATGGGACATAAAGTGAAGAAGATCTTTTAAAGAAAAGAATGATGAAAGCTGAGAGGGAAAAAAAGGGATTAGGCTGTAGAGTTGAAATCACTAAGAGACTTGATTCTTCTGGGAAGCGAAAGCTGAAATAAGTACGCAGAAATCAGGTAACTGACAAGTAGCTTAAAGTTTGGAGTAGAATTAAGAGTTAACTGAAGAGGTTAGACCAAGCAGGAGAGAGCCGAGACAGTGCCATTAGTGGCTAAATCAGATATCCATGGAGATACAAGGAGGACTAAATAGAGCATTAATAAAGAGGAATTACATTTCAGATGCATTGCGCCTCAGGTTGTGATAGGACATCAAGCCTTCAATAACCATCACTAAGTTGTTGACGCAATGAATTTCAATGCAGGGGATATAAAGTTATATATCATACACATACTGATGGATCGAGATGCCATGTTCTATCTTTCCCACACTCTTCTTATGGGTGTTAAAAATGATCACTGCCACAACTGAACCTTGACGTGCCCCAGAGAGCAAGGGTTAGCCAGCGACCCGAAGGAACCAATCCAAATAAACTGAAAGTGCAGGGAAAAAAGACGTGAGAGCCCATCCAGTACCTGCTCCACAAGCTGAGTGGGTTAACCATGGAGGTTGTTATGGCCTCATGGCCACCAGTATCAAACACCGCGGTAAGACCCACTGGGAACAGCAAATACGCACCTCAGTTTTCCAGCGCGTGTCAAGTGAAAGTCATCACTTGATCATGGCTGACCTTATGGTTCACCAAAGACAGAAGCTACATCGTTGATCCTCACCAGACTAAGGGAGGAGAGATGGTTTTGGAGTTGAAGTGCTTAAGAGTTTTCAAGGTATTTGCCTAAGAAAAGCAGGTCAGTGATTGACCCAAAGCTACAGAAGTCATTGAGGACCAAAGAAGACTTTTAAGAAGGGGGAGAACTTTCATGTACTTCTCAAAATTAGGTGAGATGCCCAGGAGAAAAGATGCATTGAGCAATGGCAGTTAAAGTTAAGCAATAATTGTTAAGCAATATCATTATGTTTTTTTTTTTTTTAGCAATCAGTATTGCTTCTGGGTCCCTATTTTATTAGGTTATTAAGGTTTGCTTTATTCAAAGCAGAAAATATCAGTCAAGGTTGAACCAGCTAAGATTAATGTCCTTGGGTTCAGGCACCATTAATTCCAGTTCCCAAAGAGAAGCTCTTATGGATCTGGTTCTTAACAGAAATTAGTGGTCCCACATATGCACCATGTATTGTTATGCATCCTCATCTTACTAGCAGGCAGACTTGGGGTGTTGTCGAGCCAGCCTGTGTGGATAATCGATTCTATAATGTTATCCACATGGTAATTTGGTTTAAACAGAGCGTATAATTGTTTTTTATGTCTGGATTGTAACATTACAGTGGTCAAACCTAGCCATTGCTAACAATATATATAGAATAGGATTGGGGTTCATCCTTTTCAACCATTGGTTTTCTTCACCCAGCCTTTTTAAGCTATTTACTTGAGACTTTGTCAATCAATTCTTGACTTGGCCCAGTCGAGTATTCATCTCTCACCAATCTTTTGAATATTTGAGTGGCGCATTCCACCTCCACACAAGTGGTTGTATTGACTTGTCGGAGGAACTACATTACGGCTATAGCCCTCTCTGACCATTTCTGATTGCTCCTTTCCATATGTCTCGTTTAATGTCCTTGCAAGACATATGGGAGTCTTGCTCTAATGCTGAACGCATTAGCAGTCAACCCCAGACTTTTGGTTTACCAATGCTTGCTTATATCCGCTTGTGTTCAAAGTGCATTAACTTACTGGCATCATGAGGCAGAGCCACCTGGGCTAATAAAATGCTGTATCTTTCAAGGAATCAGTACTTTAATGGAATATGAACATTACACGTTGAGGGCGCCTTGATTGGACTTTTATCCAGAAATAAAAAAGTAAAGACAAGCAACCATTGTTTGAAATGTATATGAACTTAAAATTGCAAATTATTTAACAATTTTAAGGAACGATATTCTAGTGGTGCCCGTTGGGAGCAAATAGCTGTGCCCCTTAATTTCTGCTAACCCGTAGTAATACCTTGAGTCTATTTCAAGGACTGTGTATCCTATAACAGTGTGACATGTTGTCAAGGCAGAAGAAGTATCTTATAGGAGAATAGGAAGGAGTAATAGGAATGAAAGGGGGGGTAGAAGGGAATCAAGCCCAAGTGAGTGTGATGTGACTCCTTGTCCGATAACATTGTATTTATGAGTGGTGCTATTGGCAGTGTAGGCGTCAAGTCGGCTCCACATTTTAGAAGGATAATTCAGGAAGGTTGCCTGATTCATCTGGGTATTGTGAGTACTTCGTAAGAAAATAAGTCTGCAATGAGATTCTCTTAGCTGATTTCCATTTGCACAGATTAAGTTTAATTGCAATAAATAATATAAAGATAAGTAGGTAAGGTTCATTTGGGATAAGGGAAACTTGTTGATGCTATATTGTTATGGCTGTCTGACCATACTGGGATCAAATCGCTTAACGCCTTAATAGAGAGGAAACATGTATGGAGTGTGCACATCTGGAGGAGCTGGTCAAGGAGAACGCGTTCCCCTGGGGTGTAATGTTTAAGTGATGAAATTGGAGGGAGATGTTAGTGAAATTGAAAGGGCTTTGGCAACACAGGTGACCGTCATTTGAAATACGCGACAAAACCTATCTGCCCTCCGAGACAAAGAACATTCATGACACTTTTAGTGATCAGATAAATTATGCTGTGGTCCGCAGATTACACACATATAACCTGCAGATTTTAGTCCTGCAGACATGTGAAAACTATTTTTGCAGGTATTCCTATATTTTCATCATATTGAGTCTACTCCTTCCTTCGATTAGGAAGCCCCTCATTCCTGTGGCATTTTTGATTACTGTATGCAATGATTTATCTGTTACTGGGAGACTTGCTTTGTATTTTAACACAGAGCCAGCAGGGGGCGTGGACTCGACCAAGGAGCATCAGTGTCACTATAGTTAGATAATCAGAGAAGGAAATACATTGGAGCCAATGCACAACGGTTACAAATACGGGAAATAGTATTAAAGGACTAAACTTTTAAAAGCTCTTACACGCCTTTGTGAATTGGTACATACACGTGAAACACACTATTAGTAAAAGTGCAAAGAGGGCTCAGTACTTTCTATTTGTACTAACTGTGTATGAATATTTCCAGAATATTCCATTTTATTCCCTTTTCAGATGCTTTGGGGCTAAAACACAGAGGTGTGTAAGTACGTGAAAAAGTTCTATGAGAATACTGCTTTACGTACATCAAAACGCCTTAGTGATCAGCCCCATTGTGTTTATTGACAGGCGAGTCCACCAACCAGCGCACCTGTGTCCGTCTCTAAGGCAGCAACCCCCTCAGAAAGAGACAGAAAGGTAAACTAACTGACTGTGGTCAAAACACACAAATGCTGACATTTACCCTCTCTGCTGAACGGCAGATAAATGCTGGGAAGAGACACCTCTCTGGAAGTGTTACCGAGAAATCTGACAAGTACCCACGTAACTAGCAACCTTTCGCCGGAACGCTCACCCCACGACATTTCCTCCTCTGAAGGCCAAACAGATTCAGGGAAATCCAGGTCCAGTGGAACGTGCCCTTCAGATCCGTCAATCTGTCTTTCATGTGTCTGGCACGGGGCCAAGTAAAATGAAAGGAAAAGCAGACGCATTCTCCCGTGTCACCAGAGAATGTTTGGAACTTCCCTGGTTTGTGAAACACAGGCCTTTCTGACATGTCAAACAGTCAAAGCGCCTTTCTGACTTGTCAAAGCGCCTCTCAGGCTTGTTAAAGCGCCTACATCTTTCTTATAAAGCAGTCTCGTGTAGATCTTTAGCCCCTATGCAAACGTCACCTGCAATATCTACCCGGCACTAATTACATTGCCACTCATTTTTACTCCCAATGCAACCAAAAATAGGGAATAGTGTGGCTCACTGGTTAGAGGTGACAGACCCAGAAGCAGAGGTCGGCCCGGGACCAGGGTTCAATTCCCGACGCGGCAGGGCGTTGGGCCAATGTCAGCGGGCTCGATAAATCTCGCCTCGGTACCACTCTAACCATGGGTCCCACTCAGCAACTCTGGGCAATAGCTTGCTTAATCTCCACAAACGGCCCCATCAACCCCGGGGATGCCTGGCTTCACCTTGGGGGTGCCCCTTGGGGGTGCCCAGTAGGGACCATCTCACAGGGAAAGCCAGGACGGGTTCCCCAGCGTTATACAGCGCCAGGAAACCTACGGGTAGCAGTGCGCTTTACAAGCTCAAATACATTTACAATAACTTGCGCAAACGGTGTCCTCAATTTTCACATACATTTCTCATGTTTTCCCCACTGTCCGTTCAGCTCTACATCATTGCAAGTGCTAAAACGTTAGAAATACATTTTGCATCCATTTATCAATACTACCAGGTTCTAGATGAGGTCCATATGTGCATAGTACCACTAAATAAAATACCACGTGGAGTCAATAAAACGTTTTTTTGTAATTTGTTGCTAGCCCAACATGTTTTCAGAAAACGATCTTCAGGGCAATAGCCAAGGGGTGACAGACCCCCGCTATCAAACTACGACATTACCCCCTCACCTGGTCCTCTTCGTACCAGTCCAGGCGTACTGAGGCATCCGGACGCAAAACAGACCACTCACATGCTTTTTTTGTACTCCTTCTACTTACATAGTAGGAGAAAGGCACCAGCATCCCCCAATTCTCACTTTATTTTATGTTTCAAAATATGTTATATTTTTGTGGTCTGTCTCATCTGGGGCAGAGGGATTTTCAGTGCTTAATTTGTAAAACAAAAAATAAGGACCAGGGCTGTCATTAGGAGGCCTCTGCAGCTTGCACCACCCATTACACCAGCCAGCCGGTGGCAATACAAACACACCTACGAACATCACACTCCAACTGTGGCCCTTCAGACTATTCCAGGCCCCCAAAGCTATACGAATGGCTTGGGTGGCTGGTATGAGTAATTTAAATGTCTACTGAATTTATAAACAACTGTTGTTGTGTTCATCGCTAAGAAACCCAAACAGCGCCACCATGTGGCAGACTGCCATAAGACCCAGTGTTGGCAATTAAGTACAGGTGTCGAGTACCGGAAACCACGGGCTCAAATTAAGCACTGATTTGGTGACTGCTGATGCACTTTCTGCTCATGTGCTGGGGTGGGGCGGGGAGCTTCTGCATGGCATCATTGGCTTTCGGGCCGTTTAGGGACACTGATATTTTCCCCGCCCCAAGTGGGTGTTCTATAATACGGCTCGCTCAGGGAGGCACCGAGGTATGCGGAGAGATATCTCACGTGAGCAGAGATTTTCTCTCCTAACGCCACTTTAAAAGACGCTGCTTTAGCATATCTTATTGCTCTTGGCACAAGATGGCTGAAAGAAAGGTTACTGAAAAGCAGCACAATATTGATACTCCAGTGGAGGAGAAGGTTTTGCAGATCTATCAATACGATTTTCAGAATTTGATGAAGGAAGCAATGGATGCTGCTATGGCGGAATCGCATGCGAAACACCAAAAGGAGGTTCAGGATGATTATCCGGATACTGACAAGAGGGGTAAATTTGTGCAAGCTCTGCAGATGTCAGATCTCCTTCAGCATATTAGAGACTCTTTAGGCTTTGAGGAGAAACCACAGGATGCCGAAGATTTTTACTCGCAGTACCGTTGAGCACAGGTGGATGATCTACTCCTACATGCCGTTCTTACGAATATGCCGCTGAAAGAATGGTGGGACACTGATAAGACCTCTATTCCCTGATTTTTGAAGAAGAGGTATTTGTTGCAAGGTTTAGAGGAGGAATTTCCTCCAATTCCTACAGTAAACAGCATATTGGCTTCTGTGGCTTCCTCTTCCAATCTGGTATCTGAAGATGCTGCGATTCATGATATTGTGGACAGAAAGGTGGAGGCTGGTTTTAAGCGATCATGTGCTGCAGCCCATTTATCAATCAAGACAAGTTCCTACAGGGCATATGCAATGCAAGTTCTTCTGAGGGACTTTCAGAGAATGTTTAATTACATACAGTCTAAGAAGATCCAACTGTTCTTCTGACACATATGGGACCACTGTCTACATTTCTGTCAGATGTTTCCTTTGACACTTTATGGTCCACTTCATCATCTGCAATGGTAAACATTGCTAGGCATCACATCTTTTGGATGAAGTCCTAGAAATTAGAGGTGACAGAGATGTTTTGTCCAGAAATTACCTTTTGCTGGGTCCAAATTGTTTGGGGAGCATCTGAATGTTGTGGTACAAAAAGCGGCAGAGGAAAAGAAAATCCTACGTCACTTTAAACTTACAATGGGGAAGAAATTATTTCTGAAGAAACAACCAATTAAACCCCAGGAGAAACTTCCCTTTTATGGCCAGCCCTGTGATCAAGGGATGTGTTTGCCACCAAAACCTGGCCCCTTGTTTCATCAGATATAGTATAGTCTCTTCCTATAGTCTAGTGGCAATGCCAGTGTTTGGGCAAGATTATCGCCTGTTCTCTCATCGGTGGGAAGAATGGATTTCAAATCAGTGCTTCCTGACAATCACAAAGGTCGTTTATGTAACCCAGTTCGTGAACATTCCACTCAAGGGGTAAAGGTTTTGTTGGAGAAGGAGGCTATTGTACCAGTTACCCCCGTCAGACAATGAAGGGGTTCTACTCTACTCTGCTTTAGTTGCTGTTACCAGACAGCTTATTTCGACCAATATCAATCTGAAACCTTTGAACAAGTTTGTTCTGGTAGAGACTTTCCCGATGTTTTCCCTCTAGTCTATAATCAATTTGATAGCAGAAGACAATTTCTTGGCAACAATGGACTTGCAGGATGCTTACTTCCATGTGTGCGTTCATCAAGCCAGTGAGAAGTATCTACATTTTGCAATAGGAATGCTCCGTTTCCAAGTTCTGCCATTCAGTATGTGACGTCTTCAAGGGTATTCTCGAAGATATTGACACTGGTAGTACCATTCCTTCAATTGAAAGCTTGTGGTATATATCCATATCTTGATGACTGGTTATTCTCTGCTTCCTTTTCTCTCAAATACAGGCTGATGTGGAGATGGTTATCAATTTTCAGAAGTCATCTCTTCTGCCTACACAGATCAAGACGTTCATTGGAGCCCAGTTCAATACATTGATGGGGTGGATTTCCCTTCCTCAATCCAGAATCACAGCAATACATTCAGCTATTTATTTTGTACCAAATTGTATAGAATTTGTAAGACATACACAGCCCGACGGCCAACAAATCAAGAAACGGAAAACATACTGAAAAAAATCAAAAGCAAATATCTGCACAGTTCACCCCACCCACATTCTTGCAAGATGATACATAGTGAGCCTGGAATCCAAATCACCCTGTCCATTCACTACTGATACATTCTGCTATTCTTCACCTATACAGTCCCCCTGCGAAGTAAGCGTGAGGTTGGCTGCGACTTCAAGGGCTCACAACAGCAACCACAGGTGTAGTCTTCACATGAAGCCCATTGTTAATCACCTTCTTGTTCACTGGTCACCGACTACTCTGAACTTCAATACTCTGGCGCCAGTGACCTCCAAAATCAGAGATGCATTGGAGTTGTGGTTGGAAGAAGCTAATCTTTCAAAGGGTGTTCCTCTTTGCTATCTTCCGCCATTACACTTGACCACAGATGCCAGTCTATGGGGCTGGCGAGGGGCAACATTGGGCGACCTGGAGATCAAAGGGAAATAGTTTCAGGTACAGAGCAGACAATCCTCCAATTGGAAGGAGTTGGCAGCAGTTTGGATGTGCCTGCAGTCAAGTGGAAAGTGGCAGCGTTGTGGTACGCATGGACAAGCAAGTTGCCTGATGTAATCTGAATCATCAGGGTGTTACCAAATACGTCAGTCTGAATTCCTTGGCAACCCAGATATTTTCCTGGGCAGAGTTTCATCTTGTGGCTCTTAAGGCTGTATATATCCAAGGTCACATGAATTTTAGGGCCTTCAGTCTAAGTCCCAACCTGCCATCCCTCATTCATGTACCATTTAGCTTTCTCCGAATTCAATTGGATTTTCCGTTTATTTGGCACCCCTTAGATAGATTTATTCTCATCTCCTTGGAATGCACTGTTACCAGGGTTTTGTTGAGAGGAGTGGAGTCCGCGGGCGTGGGCAACAGATGCTCTATCAGTCCCATGGCTAAAGGGGCTTCTGTACGCATGTGTCTTGATTCCCTCCTCTCGAATGGGCTTCAAAAGGTTTGGGAGGAGAGGACATCCGTGATTTTTGTAGCGCCTTTTTGATGATGGAGACCGTGGCTATCCCTTCTGATATGACTTTCCAAGGGCGTCCCACCCCTCTCCATTTAGCAGTCCTACCACTGTCTTGTATAAAAGATCTCAGATTTACAGCCAGGAACTTGAGAGGATGAATTTACAGCAGGTGAGCTGTTCTGCTGAAATTGCAAAAGTAATCCAGGAGACCTAGAAGCCATCCACTTTAGCATCTTATCAAAAGCATTAGGGTCCCCAGAAGTGATGTGGTCTCAACAATATGATCCCTTAAACTAGATACAATACAGGGTATTATTGCATCACAGCGCTCTAACATACAGTGAATGTTTAGCACCAACAAAAGGCTTGCGGAAGCCAAACATTAAGTACAATTGAAAATCCGGAGATAAAGTTGTTAACGCAAAATTACATCAGGAGGTAAAGCAGAGTGGTAATGTAATTATTGCTGCATCTCTTTACCTCTAGGTTTAGTACTAGTTGTTGGTCTTTAGACCAAGTTAAATATTGTGTATGTCTACCAGACCTTTACCTTCAGAGAATGATCTTGTTCGTCGCGAAAACTTGGCGTCCTCTGCGTCCCCTGTCCTTACTGCAGACACACTTTTATGATGTACTTGATTACACTGCTGCATCTTGAACCAGTCCTTGGATTATTAGAATATGTGAGGGGATCCCCTTGACCCTTTTGGGGAGATTTGTTTGCTCACTGAGTCTGCTTGCGAGGTGGAACATGGCGCTTTACACTTATACTGAGCAAAACTAAATGGACGGCTTGTTGAACATTGCAAGCACTCACCCCCAGTCAACTGATCTGGGTTAATCCATCATCATTCTTTAGCACATTCCGCCACCCCAGTTCAGACATGGCCATATGCAAATCAGTCTGACCCTGTGCCTCATGGGAACAGTTCAGACCGAACTGCCGAGCCATGTCTTCCCTGGACCTGAAACAAGCATCCTGGGACCGGTTTCTGGCTAATCAGCCGTCATCAGCAAGGGTGGGGGTGAGTGTTCAACCCTCCGTCCATCATCCCCTTTGCTTTTTCTTTGTTCGTCTTACGTTGGCAAGATATGCCCAGACGTAGGTCCCTTGTTCACTTTGCCACTGGATTCAAGGTAGCCTTATGCACCGAACACTCATAAACAAGCCGGGTGGCTCAGTGAGGTGAATGTCCGCCACTGAAACATGCAGAGCTCTGCTTCCACGATTCACGTGTTAAGATCTTAGCTGCCTTCCGGGGTGGGTACACGGAGTATGTTTCAATTAGGTAAACGTTGCACCTGTTACATACAATGATTAGAAACAGCAGAAGCACTGCATTGAAATCAATTGTTATTTGCGTTTAAATGCCCAGAAATGGGAAAATTATATAGAACATGAGCTTTCGCACATGTGGACTTTACTCAAAAACAGCAGCCTTGCCACTAACTCACAAAATGCAGTCAAAATGTACTAGATACGCTTGATGCTGCAGACTGGGCACTGAAACGAAGTTCAGACAGACTGGGCATGCGCATCCTTTTCCTCTTCCCCTACCAGCAGTAAACAGGAAACAGCTAAGCAGGAGCAGGTGGAACTCATTGCTAGCTGCAGCGAAGCAGGAAATAGCTGCGTGCCTGCACGGGCGCAGAAGAGTCTCTCCCACACTTCCATTGGCAGTCTGCAGTGCCTGGTCATCCACCGCTCCCTCCCCCACTTCCTGTCCACCCACGCAGCCTCGCGGACACAAAGGCCTTCAGGGCTGCGCGCGACTCCTCAGGGCTGAGCAATCCTCCCACCTCTGCGGGAATGTGAGCGTGGTTGCCCACGGCATGCGGGGGCGTGGGCCTGGCCGCCCCCTCCCAGCATGAGTCAGGAAGCCGGCTGGCTGTGCCAAAATAGTACTGCTCAAGGCAGGCGCACGCACTGGAGTATTTCTAGGCACTACCGTGACACAGCGAAAAGGAATCCGGCACATCCTTTCCTGTCAGCTGCCTTCAGCCTTTCTGTATTTTCCAAACATCTGTAAAGTCATATGAAGGCTTATTAAAAGCTCAGTCTCACGGTTGAATTCTTCCAAATGATTTTCTCAGATGACGAAACTATTAAATCGCAGGACTTTGGACAAATAAATTGTTTTATTGGAATTGAGAGAGCGCAAACTGACCAAAATGTAGAAATACATCACACTTACACGTAGTAAGCACAAATCATGAAGAGAAATGCCATGAGTGCTGATAGTATCCAAAGTTATATTCTAAAATGTGTAGTTAATATAGAAGTTTAAATAGAAGTGGAACTAATACAGAAATGTGTGAAGTAGTAAGCTTTTATTAAACGTGATTATTCCTGAATCCATGTTGTGTAGCTGCTAAATGAAAGATGGCATACGGAAACGTGGAAATGTGGTAGGCCTCAGGGCCTGAGCAAGGCGGGAGGGGGAAGGCGATTAAAATGCACAATATGGATTGCACTAATGTTTAGTATTAATGAGTAGGCTTTTTGATTTATAGATGTGTTTACCGAAATCAGTAGAATATGAGTACTAACATGCTGATAATTAAAGAAGAAGTTGAATGCTATAAAATGTAGTAGAGCTGGAAAGCTTTAAATGTTGATTTATACGTATTAGTTTGGGTCGAGGAATGTTGTAATGCGGTTGGAAAACCATGAGAATTGGGATTAGGCTGCAGATGTCTGTCTGGAAGAGAAAAGGGGGTATTCAATTATTAATATAATGAATAGAAGCTTGTTCAAGAAATGGACCAGACATGGAGGAGGGTTCCGGAATGTTTAGGGGGTATCAGCGGGCCGGAGACGAGTCTGAGAAGCAAGGTCGACTCTAACCACAAGGCCTCATCATGGAAAAAGCCAGAAGCTACACCACGTGAGGGGCGTCTCACGAGGGGCGTCCTAAATGTTGTTGTATTTTTGTATTAGGGACAGCACCCCTGGGTGGAGTTAGAGCAGACGCCTGAGGACCCTTTAGAGAGCGGATGGGTAGGCAGAGAGGGGTCATGACTGGAGAACTATAGGTTTTCACCAAGAGTTCGAGAGTGGGTGGCTTCCTTTGGGAGTCATTCACTGCTGACACCTTTGATAGATTGAGACCTGGTTAAGTAGGGATACCATCTAGAGCAGGGTAGGGAAAGCCTAACCTGTACTTTCCTTCCGCCTGTAAATGAGCGATAGATTTCAATACGTGTCTATGCTAACGGCACTATTGTTTTTAGAACTGGTATTGATAGTTTCCGTTGTTCGTCTGAGGGCTTTCAGAGAACACGTGTATGTAGTGGGGCCCGTGTATTTGGTGAATCTCATCTTGAGATGCTTGTATCTGCAACTTATAATAAATCTTTGAAAGCTAGAAGTTGTTTGTGATCCTTCGAAGCAGAGTCCTTTACTGGGGGAGCTAACTTGGTGACAGATGCACTTTCTTTCCTCAATGACAGGCAATAAAGATTCAGTCGACCTGAACGGGGTTTTAGATCGATGGTGATAAGGTATTGATCAAAATCTCAACCCTTCCAGTTGGTAGCTATAGAGAATGGTTGCCTTCTTGAGGAAGGTGATCTAGGCCAGGTTAGATTACCCCAAGCCCCCTAGAGACCGATGATCGGAAGAACCGCCGGTGGAAGAAGGACCGGATGACGTGAAGCGGAGAAGCAGCAGTATCGGTCGAGAGTGAGTATAAAGGGTCATGCGTGTTAAGATTGCGGTGTTTTATATTGTATCTATGTTGTAATGTTTGGCGGAGTTGAATGACTGTAGAGAGACTGTGGAACAGGTTGTGAGCGCGCGCAACCGGTGGAAATCTTAGGCTCAAGGAGAGCTTAAGTGGTTCGGGTGTATCGGACACCCAGAAGTAATTGTTAACCAGGGTGAAGGGGGTCATGAGGTACCAGTGACTACCCGAGGGACCAGATAGGGGGAGTGAGTGCGCGAGTAACAGACGCTGGTCGGAAGTTACTGTGTGCGTAAAGAACCTATCAGAGTGACGACAGACATCTCGTCAGTTGTGTTGATAATTACAGATAGACTGTGGACGTACAGTCGAGGGAAGTGACCGCTTGGTCGGAAGTAGTCATTTTTCGGAGTATGAATGGGACGCATGCATGACCGCGAGGAGAGCTGAGAAAGGAGGGGTGCTGCTGCGAAGCGGAGACTAGTGACGTCAGAAGGTGCCGCGCTGGGATTGGCCGGCCGGTGAAAGACCGCGCTGCGATAGGCCAGCTAGCAAAGCCGCGCTAGGATTGGTGGATTGTCATCGGGAAGTAAACAGAGTATTCAAGCTGGAAATCTTGCGCATAATTATGAAGTGTTTTAAATGGTTAAAAGCGCTGTTTAAAAGAGAACGTAGGGGATCGTATGAAGGGGAAGAAGCCCCGCCGGAGGGTACGCCAGCTCATTACATGGGGGTAAATGTTGGGCTGCACACGATTCTGTGGATCTCAGAGTGGAGTAAGATGACAGATGGAAATGAGGAACTCACGTTCCCGAAGTACGGGACGTATAGACTAGAAGTGCTACACAGATTAAAAGCAATTATGACCTCTACGAGACCCTTGCCTAGACCAACACAGTTTGAAGCCCTTAATGCATGGATTAGGGCAGCGCATGAAAAGAACATGAACAGACGGCAGGAAAGAGTGAAACGCTCGGTAAGAGCAGTGCAGGATGCCAAGTGGGATGAGGATGCTAAAAGATGGAGGGCGCATAACATGGAAGTAAACAAATTGTATCCAGTGTTAGAGATGCCCGGAAATAAAAGCCCCCTAGAAGAGGATGACGAAAGCGAGACAGAGGATAGCCTGATAAACAGATTATTGACAGACAGGCCGCCTCCGTATAACAGAGCAGAAGGGGATGCCGAGAAAGGGGGGGGCAAGGCAGGAGAGCATGGGCCACTTCCCAGTTCCGAATGGGATCCCGCTGCAAAGAAAGAACTGTCCCAGCCTAGCCAGGTGCAGCAGGTGGTCGGGAGGTTTGTGGTGCAAAGAGCGCCAGAAATGGAGTGTGCCACATCCTACGCGTTACCTGATGCACTACAGGTACCTGTTACCATAGGTCCTATAGTATCGATATATGACCCAGAGAGAGCTAGAGGGGAGGAACGGGTACGGAGGGACAGAGAAAGGGCAGAGATGGCAAGGAGGAATGATACGATCAACTCCCCAAGCCAGTTGCCGATACCAAGAGAGTGGAGTACCCCAATACCCACGGCAGGGGATCTGGGGGACATTAGATACCCAGAGGATATGAGGGGACCAGGACGGAAATCCTTCCAAGAATTAAATGAGTACATGAAGAAGTGGGATAAGGCAGTAGAGGCTCACAAGAACATCATAACTGCAGAAGCTGAAAGGGAAAGACAGGACAGCAGAGCCCGGACTCACTGCGGGGCTGAAGAGAGCAGTCCGGAGTGGGACGGCAGGGAGAAAGACAGTAGGAGAGGCACCCATTGGGCCCGGAGTGAAGGTAGATCAGACCTGGAAAACGGAGGGGTGTCTCGCCCACTATGTAGTAATGAAGATAGAAGGGCTCGGGAGTACAGAGACAGCTTTAAGTGTATCCACTGCGTGCCAGACAATAGAGAGCAGAGCGGGAGTTGCGAAAGGCCGCACCATAGTCCCTGTGATGACGGACATGAGCGCAGCCCAGGGAATATGGGAAACCAAGAAGGATCGTATCAGATACTGAGTGATACGAGGCCAAGAGAGAATGGAGATAGAAGGGAGGATATCAGGGAGTCCTACTGTGAGAAAAGAGGAGAGAACGGACAGAGTAAGATAGGGGGTAACAGGCCGGTGTTCCATCACCTTCCAAGGTCGGATGGCCGAGCATGGGATCTGGAGAGATGGGAACAAGAGAGAGCACTCCCCAACTCTCCCGAACCCAAACGAAGGGCCCGGAGTTGGGATGGGAGAGACACCTGTGAACCTCCCTCGAAGGAGATATTACGAGCAGAAATAAAAGCCAAAAGGCTCGATGTCTCCAGCTTAAAGTCAGATCTGGATGACATGGTAGATGGTACCCTGCCCTTAGAAAGAATAGACATGTATGAGCAGGGTGAAATTCTGTTCATGGCAAAGGACGTAACTCGAAAGGCGAGAGCAACCCATGAGAAATTAGTGGAACTAGCAGGCAAGTACATGGTAGACCTGTCAAGAACCAAAGCCTTACAGGGCAACCACAGGCTACATTACACAGACCGAGACCTAGATGAGAGGCGAACCATCGGATTGAAAACACACATAAGGGAACTGATCACTGGAATAAGGACATGGAGGGCCCTAGATAAGTGGGAAGAGAGGTGGTCCAAGAGAGGGACCGTCAGGAGAAGCACACTTATGATGACACCAGGAGGACAGCAGGGAGTAGAGACATACCCTTTGAGGGAAGTCGCAAATGGGACCTATGTCCACGTCCCTTGGAGTAGGGGGGATTTGGCTGCCTTTACCACCTCTTTCCCTAAATTGCGGGAAAACCCAGTGGAGTGGTATAAGCAAGTTGAGAGATTCGTAAAAATCTCAAAGGTCCTATGGATAGATTTGAACACGCTGTTTGACATAGTAGTGCCAGGAGATTTGTGGACCGCGTGCAAGGTTAGCGCTGAGTGGCCCACCATAGAGCCCGAGAGAGATGCTAAGACTAATGGGCCGTCCGAGAGTGTGATGGCAAAATTCGAGAGGGTAATGACTTGGCTGAAAGATAAAGTGCCAATGCAAGACATAGATTGGGTAAAAATTGACCGAACAAGACAGGAACCCAAAGAGACAGTTCACGAATACTATGAGAGATTGCTGAAGGCGTTCAAACAGTATAGCGGTCTGGACGTAATGGATCCAAAGGACATAGGGCAATTTGTGTCCAAATTCGTCTTGGGTCTGAGACCGGATATTAGTTTAATGATACAGCAACACTTGATTTGTTGGCAAAATAAACCCCTAGATGAAATACTGAGGTATGCCAGGTACTGCTGTGATGAGATAGACTCCAAGGCTAAGAAACTAAAGGAGAAACTGATGGTGGTACAGATGCAGGCAGCAGGGAAAGGGGGACAGCAGCAACAGCAACCAGGTACAGGGACAGGAGGAAAGAAACAGTACAGTCAGAACAAGGGCAATGAGGAGAACTCCACCTTTAGACCCAGGATAGATATAACTGCCTTAAAGAAAACAACTAGGTGCCACCAGTGTAACGAGGTGGGACATTGGAAACGCGAGTGTCCCTATAATGTTGAGATAGGAGACCAAGAGGTAGAGGAGGACGAGACCCAGAGTGTGCCTGCAAGAGGGGTAACGCAGTACCAGGGAAAAGTGCTCAAAGGGGGGGGGGCACCTCCCCGAGCTCAGTTCCCGCAGCCACCCAGAGTAGGGACTATGGGTAAGACCTATAGACAGATGCCACTATTTGTCGGAGGAGAGGAATGCTATTATGTGGACCCACTAACTGGACAGAGGGTAGAAAGGGATGACTGCACCCTCGGGGCAGCTCTAGAGGTAGATCAGAGGGGACCCTATGTTGAGGCCGAAGTAGCAGGGTTCCCTACGACATTTCTAGTGGACACAGGAGCCACCCGTTCCACGATCAGGTCAGCCGCCGTGCCAGGCCTGCCTATGTCTGGAGAGACCATACAAGTGGTGGGGGTAGCAAACAGGAGAATGACCAGTCCTCTGACGGAACCCGTGCAGGTGAAAATAGGGAAGTACAGTGATGAGCACCAATTTGTGGTTTGCGATTCTAGTCCTGTATGTCTGCTAGGAAGAGACCTTTTGTGCAAGTTAAATTGCACTATATATTGCACACCACAGGGCGTGGAGGTATTGACTAATGATGATGATGCTGACTTCAAAGTCGCCAATTCCAGAATATGTGTGGAACTGTATCCCACTTTGACAGTAGACGAGCTACCCTGGGATCTGAGGGAGACCGTTGCTCCAGAAGTATGGGATTTCACTGGGGAAGAGATTGGGTTGGTGAAGGGAGTAGACCCAGTGAAAATTGTAGTGAAACCACATGCTGAGTTCCCAAGAACCCCTCAGTATAAATTGACACCAGAAACGATTGCAGGCATACAACCCGTGATTGAGTCCATGATTAAGCAGGGAATACTAAAGGAAATCGTGGGTAGTCCATGTAACTCCCCGATTATGGGTCTGCAGAAACCAAATGGGAAATTCCGGATAGTGCAGGACCTTAGAAAGATTAATAACATAGTCGTTTCGTGTTGTCCAGTGGTACCAAATCCATCAGTGATACTGTTTCAGATACCGTTCCAAGCAGAATGGTTCACTGTAATTGATCTTTGTCAGGCTTTCTTTTCGATCCCTTTGGACGAAGAAAGCCATTTTCTTTTCGCATTTAAGCTGGAAGGTCGCGTCCTAACATGGTGTCGTATTCCTCAGGGGTATACAGAGAGCCCATCGATCTTCAACCAGCTCCTGAAGAGAAATCTTGAAAGTCTAGTACTGCCCCAGAGGTCAGTTCTGGTCCAGTACATAGACGACCTCCTTGTGGCGTCAGAGACAGAGGAAGCTTGCAGGGAAGACTCTATTGCTTTGTTAAACCACCTAGCCGAAAATGGGCATAAGGTGTCCCCGGGAAAATTGCAGTACTGCCTGACGGAGGTACAGTACTTGGGACACAGAATTGAGAAGGGGAAACGGAAGGTGTCACCAGACAGGATAGAGGCCATCATGAAAATGAGTGCGCCTAAAACGCAGAGAGAAGTCAGGATGTTTCTAGGAATGGTGGGATATTGCCGACAGTGGATCGCAAACTTTTCACTGAAAGCAAAGCCCTTACAAAAACTGACGCACAAGGAGGTGAGTGATCCGGTACCATGGGACAGAGACTGTTTGATGGCATTCCTGCAGCTGAGAGAGGACTTGTGTCGTGCTCCGGCTCTGGGAATGCCAGATTACGATAAACCATTCTTGCTCTACTGCTGTGAGAGAGAGGGATGTGCGCTGTCTGTGTTAGTCCAAATCCATGGGAATGCCCGTAGACCAGTCGCATATTTCTCGGCTACTCTAGACCCAGTAGCCGCAGCGTTGCCCGGATGTCTCAAATCCGTTGCTGCAACAGGTGTCAGCATTGAGAGGTGTGAGAATATTGTTATGGGGCATCCGTTAGAGGTGCATGTGCCCCATTCTGTTGAATTGTTGATGACCAGGACTAAAACTCAGCATCTGACGAATAGCAGGCTCACGCGCTATGAGCAAGTCATTCTTGCTGCAGAGAACGTGACCCTCAGGAGATGCTCTGTTTTAAATCCTGCTACCCTAATGCCACTTCCAAATGATATTGAGGATGATGAAGAATGTACAGACCATGACTGCCTCGATGTGACTGAACTATGCACCAAACCAAGACCCGACATCGTAGATGAGCCACTGACCGACCCCGATGAAATTTTCTTTGTCGATGGCTCATGTGTAAGAGACGAAGTTGGGCAGTTAAGAGCAGCTTACGCTGTTTGTACAATTACTGGAGTAGTGGAAGCTGGATGCCTGGAAGGAGTACACTCCGCTCAGGTAGCCGAGATTATTGCCCTGACGCGTGCCTGCCTGGCAAGCAATCAAATCCGAGTCACCATATACACTGACAGTCAATATGGTTACGGGGTAGTTCATGATTACGGGCAGTTGTGGTCTCAAAGAGGGTTCATGACCTCTTCAGGCTCTCCCATTCGCAATGGAGAGTTTGTGCGCCTGTTGTTAGAGGCATTGCAATGTCCAGCAGGTATCGCAGTTGTGAAATGCACCGCACATACCAGAAATATGGACTTCGTGTCACAAGGCAATAGATATGCCGACGAAGTCGCACGGTATTGCGCGGAAACAGGGTATTCTTTCACCGAGGCGGAAGTGGGTGGAATAAATGTAAGGACTGAATTAGCTATGATATTGGAAACTGTTGGTACTTGGGACGAACTGAAGGAGATACAAGAAAATGCTCCTGACTGTGAAAAAGAAACATGGCAAAAAGCAGGATGTGTAGTGGGGGAGGCCCATTACTGGGTTTCAGCAGATGGCAGAGCCGTGTTGCCCAATGAGATGGTGAGCCCAATGGCCCGACAAATACATGGTCCTGTCCACTTAGGAAGAGATGCTATGCTGAGAGTGTTTAGACAGACCTGGTTCAACCCCAAGTTCAGAGTAGCAGCCGAAACGGTGTGCCAGCGTTGTGTGACGTGCCAGCAGTTGAATGTAGGGAAAAAGACCCCAGTTGCACTGAGCCACATAGGGAGGTCAGGAGGTCCATTCAACAGAATGCAGATAGATTTTATTGAAATGCCAAGGTGCAGCCGCCTCCGTTATATCCTGGTGGTTGTTTGCGTTTTCTCTAGATGGGTTGAGGCATATCCTACACGCAGGTGCGACACCCTCACAGTAGCTAAGATATTGCTCAGGGAGCTTATCCCGCGTTTCGGGGTGCCGGCCTCTTTGGAATCAGATAGGGGAACGCATTTCAACAGCTCCCTTGTGAAAATGATTTGTGCAGCTTTGAATATAGACCAAAAACTGCATTGCAGTTATCGACCAGAGGCTTCAGGAATTGTCGAGCAAATAAATGGCACCATCAAGGCCAGAATTGCGAAGGTGTGTTCATCAACATCCTTGAGTTGGCCTGATGCGCTGCCATTGGTCCTTATGAGCCTCCGTAGTACCCCGGATAGGAGAACTGGTTTGTCTCCTCATGAGGTACTGATGGGAAGAGCAATGAGGTTACCTTCTGTCCCAACTGCTGCATTGATTAGCATCACAGATGATATGATCCTGGACTATTGTAAGGGGCTGTCTGACGCCATTCATTCTGTGTCCCTTCAGGTGCAGGCTGCCGAGGTACCATCGTGCCAGGACCCTTGTCATGACTTGCTTCCTGGGGACTGGGTCCTGGTGAAGAAGCACGTGAGAAGCAGCTGCTTGGATGTTCGTTGGCGTGGGCCCTTCCAGATCATCTTGACCACAAACACAGCCGTGAAAGTGGGAGGCCTGCCCAATTGGATCCACGCGTCGCATACGCGGAGAGTTCCAGCACCTCTGATAGAAACAGCTCCTCTCTCGGATAGACGTCCAGCAGCGGACCGAGAAGCCATAGAGGGGGCTAGCCAAGCTGTAGAGGTGCCAGCGGAAGCAGGGAACGAGTCTGACCAAGCTGAGGACGGTCAGTACAACAGCGAAACAGACGACGCTACTGAAGGGGAAAGTAGCTGGGAGTACGAGTCAGACACTGACAGGTCTGACAGAGAGCGTGAACCAACGAGAAGAAGACGGAGTAGAAGGGTACGCGGAGAAGCTGATTGGCCGCAGAGAAGGAGCTCTAGCCTAAGGTCAACTCTGGAGAGAACCCTTCCTCCGATATCAGAAGACTCAGACCCAGAGGACGGTACTCAGGGCGCTGAAGCACCGGAGTTGAGGAGGTCAAGAAGAGGGCGGGTGCCTAACAGAAGATACTCCACCCCTGAGTGGACATATCTGGTGACAGATGGCTTCGAAACCAGTGACGGGGAGGATCAGAGCGGTGGTGGTGTCCAGTTCTGAGCCCATCGTGACAGTGGAGATAAGATTGTTAGTGCCCGGTGTCGAACAAGAAGGGTCACTGACATTCATGCTTCCCCGTCCTCCCCGCCTCAGCAAGATAAAGGACATGTTTCTCACAGAATTGCAATTCCCTGATTTTGGTTCAAAGATATCAGCCGCAGAAGAGCACAATCTTCGTCTGGAAATATTGAACTTTGCTGTCGAAGCTGCAGGCGAGCGCCTGATAGTGGATGCTTAAAAGACTTTGTAAATAAGCGTGAAGAAAAGAAGATTACCTAGCGCCTAGGAAGCAGAGAATCTTAGGGACTTTCCCTGAGTGGATGGAGAAGGGCTAGGGTTGTCTGTATTGAACTATGAAGAACTTTGGCGGAAAAGGTTGTCAGCTTCCAGTTGCGTGGTTCTCAAGACAAAAGGAGTAAAGAGACTGTAAAGGAAAGAAAGAAAGAAAGGAACTTTGTGCAGAGTTACGAGAGAGCCACACTATCTGATGAAATGGAGGCTGGTACTCAGAACCGCAGAGCAAAATGTATAATAGGTACACTAATAGTAGGAGTGATAATATTAATTGCTTTAGTAGTGACTGTCTCCTATGTAAAGGGACGTGAGGAAGAGGCAAAGGTAACTGATGTGAAATCTGTAGAGGCGCTTACACCCACCGTTGCTGGTGGGAAAGGGGAGAACACACAAGAGAAAGCGTTATTAGCTGCAGAAGCCCGCAGGTTACATGTAGATGAGTCCCAAGGTGACTTTAGGTCAAATGCTTATGCAAAATTATTGTATGAATATGTGGACGCCATGGAGGTCAAGGACTGCTATGTCTGCATGCAGTTGCCGGCGTCTGTAGATGAAGGCATTCGTTATCATCACCTCCCGCTGACATATGGTATTACATGTAGCTTGTTGCTTAGTATATTTTATGGGAGAGATAGCTTTGAATACTATTTTTCCAACTATGACGCAGTGTTGCCAGAAGTCCCAAATTATAAACAGATGAATAAATGGGACTACTGGAAGAGCGAAGACAGGTTGGCAAAGTTTTTCATTCCTTGGATTACTTTAGATACTTCACATGCCCGCAGAAATAACCTGACATGCAAGGTGTCAGAAGTCGAGAAAAAGTTCATAGGGCAGGTGGATGATCGGAATAGGAGACAAAAGATTTTGAAAAAATCAGGACAAGGGAAAACAGATTGGACCGATGAAGAAAGGGTGCACAAAAGAAAAGGTAGTAGTGGTCCAATAGCTTTAGATAGAACGCAGAGAGGAAAGTTATGTCTTCACAGAGCCAAAACGTATTACGAAAATGTATACGTGGGAGAAGTTAGCTGTGAACATGCTTTCAATCTAGAGTATTACACCAAGGACTTCCTGAAAGGAATGCAAGTGATTCCAAATGTATATTTCGTATGTGGAAGAAATGCCTACGTGAAGCTGCCCGATAATTGGTATGGCTCATGTTACTTGGCAATTATCTTCCCTAAAATATACCATGCCCAAGACTTAGAGATCATCGAGGGCAAGACATCATCGAGGGGAAGGAGAGATGTAGGAGGTGTAGAAATGGTTGGAGATGTCTTTGGAGCTGTGTTCCCTTTCCTAGGATTAATTCTTAATGATGTTAAAATTAGACGGCTAGCAACAGTCGTAGACAGGTTGTCTGCCAGTACTGCTCAGTCCTTAATGCTGGTAGAAGGAGAGATGCAATCGATAAGGGCTATGGTTCTTCAGAACCGTCTTGCCTTAGATGTCCTATTAGCAAAAGAGGGCGGAGTCTGTAAGGCTTTGAAGGTCCAAGAATGTTGTACTTACATTCCAGACAATTCGAAGCCCCTTGAAAAGGTTATTAGGAACATAACTGATATTCACAAGGAGATCGAAGACTTGAGCAGAGAAAATGTCTGGGAAAAGGTGGGCCAGGGGATAAGTGACGCAGGAGGTTGGCTCACCACCTTAGGCAAAAGCTTTGTGTGGAAAATACTGAAACCTATCATCATAATATTGATCTGTGGGATCGTGTTGTGGGGATTGGTGAGGGTATTCAAATGGTACAGATCAAGAAGGTCAGAGAGGGCTCAGAGAAAACAGCTGCAGAGATTGGCTGCCATACAAGATAGTCAGTACCGGAGTCTGAGGGCTCTGGAAACACAGAAACGAGTTATGCTAGCAATCACTGCAGTTTGAATATTAATGATGACCCCGAGAGGTCATCAAAGGGGGGAACTGAGAGAGCGCAAACTGACCAAAATGTAGAAATACATCACACTTACACGTAGTAAGCACAAATCATGAAGAGAAATGCCATGAGTGCTGATAGTATCCAAAGTTATATTCTAAAATGTGTAGTTAATATAGAAGTTTAAATAGAAGTGGAACTAATACAGAAATGTGTGAAGTAGTAAGCTTTTATTAAACGTGATTATTCCTGAATCCATGTTGTGTAGCTGCTAAATGAAAGATGGCATACGGAAACGTTGAAATGTGGTAGGCCTCAGGGCCTGAGCAAGGCGGGAGGGGGAAGGCGATTAAAATGCACAATATGGATTGCACTAATGTTTAGTATTAATGAGTAGGCTTTTTGATTTATAGATGTGTTTACCGAAATCAGTAGAATATGAGTACTAACATGCTGATAATTAAAGAAGAAGTTGAATGCTATAAAATGTAGTAGAGCTGGAAAGCTTTAAATGTTGATTTATACGTATTAGTTTGGGTCGAGGAATGTTGTAATGCGGTTGGAAAACCATGAGAATTGGGATTAGGCTGCAGATGTCTGTCTGGAAGAGAAAAGGGGGTATTCAATTATTAATATAATGAATAGAAGCTTGTTCAAGAAATGGACCAGACATGGAGGAGGGTTCCGGAATGTTTAGGGGGTATCAGCGGGCCGGAGACGAGTCTGAGAAGCAAGGTCGACTCTAACCACAAGGCCTCATCATGGAAAAAGCCAGAAGCTACACCACGTGAGGGGCGTCTCACGAGGGGCGTCCTAAATGTTGTTGTATTTTTGTATTAGGGACAGCACCCCTGGGTGGAGTTAGAGCAGACGCCTGAGGACCCTTTAGAGAGCGGATGGGTAGGCAGAGAGGGGTCATGACTGGAGAACTATAGGTTTTCACCAAGAGTTCGAGAGTGGGTGGCTTCCTTTGGGAGTCATTCACTGCTGACACCTTTGATAGATTGAGACCTGGTTAAGTAGGGATACCATCTAGAGCAGGGTAGGGAAAGCCTAACCTGTACTTTCCTTCCGCCTGTAAATGAGCGATAGATTTCAATACGTGTCTATGCTAACGGCACTATTGTTTTTAGAACTGGTATTGATAGTTTCCGTTGTTCGTCTGAGGGCTTTCAGAGAACACGTGTATGTAGTGGGGCCCGTGTATTTGGTGAATCTCATCTTGAGATGCTTGTATCTGCAACTTATAATAAATCTTTGAAAGCTAGAAGTTGTTTGTGATCCTTCGAAGCAGAGTCCTTTACTGGGGGAGCTAACTTGGTGACAGATGCACTTTCTTTCCTCAATGACAGGCAATAAAGATTCAGTCGACCTGAACGGGGTTTTAGATCGATGGTGATAAGGTATTGATCAAAATCTCAACCCTTCCAGAATTAATGTATCATTCATATTCACCCACCCTTTCCACCCTAAGCATTTTTTAAACTCGATTCCACCCTGGTACATTATAACATTTCAATAGCATACATGTATTCAATTCGTCTACCCAAAGCATTTTTGATACACGATTCCACCCTGGTACATTATAACATTTTAATAGCATACATGCAATTAATTCATCCACCCTCTCCACCCAAGATATTTTTTTGGTATCTCATTAGCTATACATGTGGGATTAGCATAAGGCTACTTTGGAAACAGAGTTGTCAAGGCAGGATAAACAAACATGTTGATGAAGGGCATGTAGTCTGAATGATACAACTCAGTAATTAACACAACATAATAAATGTGGATGTGCATATGCCATGAGAGAGGAAGTGTGCTAATAATTTGAGACATCTCAGCTAAGCATTGCAAAAAGTAGTGAATTGACATGATGATCATTGCCTTCAGTGTATTGATGGGAACAAGGTTTGCCCATGACTTAAAAATAATATTTCAGCTGCTAAAATGCAATAGGATGATGCGGATGACAAATGAAATCCCAAAACTAGAAACATGGGGGGCCATCCCATCGGATAATGGGACCGCCCGCAATAAGGGCGGGCGTGCCGTGGGGGGTATTAGGATGCGCCCGCCACAGTGGCGGGCGCATCCTGCATTTTTAACATTGTGGCGGGTGGTGCTCTCAGCACCGCCGGGGACAATGCTAAAAATGCTTGTCGTGCATGTGCATGCACAACGTGGCAGGCACCGCGTAATACTTGCCATGTTGTGCATGCACATGTAGGGGGATACCATAGGTACCCCCCATGTGCCTCCCACACCCCCCCATCATCCTGGGGGCCCGCAACAGGCCCCCAAACAGACCAAGGCACCCTCCCGCCCTCATCCTAATATGGTTGGCGGTGTCTCGCAGACACCACCACCATAGGAAAGCACTTTTTCCACCGGTCGCGATGCGGCGAACGGACTTTCAGTCCGCCGCGGACCCCCCAGTCATCCAATGTGGTGGGGGGTCATTTTGTTGAGGATGGCGGGCGGATTGCCCCCGCCATCCTAATGGGCCCCATGGTGTCCAACTGGAGTGATATCCAAGCATTGATTGTCCTTTGCTATGCACTGAAGATATTAACAGTCACTGAGCTAGGGCTAGTTCCGGAGGCAGATGAATTTATACCGCTTGTGGTACCCAAGAAGGCAAATGGGCATTGTAGCATCATAATACAGATGATAGGAATTGGTAAGGCCAATAGGTCTGGATTTCATATTCTGACACATGCAAACAGAGGCGTCCAGAAATGCATTAGCACTTTAAAGCCAGGCCTATTAACTTTGGTAATGTTTGCTAAGAGGAAATGGGAAGTTAAAGAGTGAAACAGGAGATAGATGCAGGATTGAAGGAAAGAGGTGCAGTGGATAAAGAGTGACTGAGAAGAAGAGGAAAGAATGCGAAAGCATCGAAAGGACAATTAGAGAGGAAGCAGAGTGAAAAAGAAGAGGAAAGCAATAAGGAGGGTATTAAAAGGGCAGAACACCTGACGGCAGTGCAAGAGCATAGAACTAAAAGGGAGCAGGGCGAGAGCTTGTGCATGCTCAACATTCCACTGAAAAGCCAAGCTTTAAAATCACAAGGCAGTTAGTTATTAGATGACAAAATGTCATAGATGTAACTTGGAAGTTGGAGACTCCACTATTTAAGATGGATCTTTTACGAGAGCCAATCAGGCGCAGTCAATAGAGGGAAGGGAGGGGCCCAGGCGCCCTCAAACATGCCGTCTCTCACAAAAGCTGAATTTCTTCATTCTTCAGGCCAACAGGTTGTGCAAAGGACAGTGTGTATCCAGGTCTAACACTTAGCATCAGCTTACACTGTCCCCTCGAATCCGGGCCTATGCTCACTGTGAACAACCCTTACACTGTACTTCATCATTGTGTAACTACATTGTAAACGATGGCAGACAATGGCCCTGATTCACAAAGGTAAACGTACACTTTTGTGTAAGTTTACAATTGCTTGCTATTCACATAGGATGTTACGAGTGGTGGTGTCCCCTCGCTCTAATCTATGAAGCAAATTTTGTGGTGGCCATTTTAATCCCAGTCTATTCTATTACATGGGTTGTTAATTTTGCACAGCAAAACTCTCACGGGCGGGCTAATCTGGAGCTGGTTTGGGATGAGAATGCAAGCTCCACATAAAAGTAAACAAGCATTTGCAATGCAATATGTCTCGTATTAGGAAAGTTTGAGCTATTGGTATTTAGGTTTTGTTTTTTAAAATAGCGAAATTAATAGCTTTGTCATTTACCATGCCAATAGTTATAACTTTCGCAAATGTGACACCTATAGCATTTGTAATGCAATATGTGTTGTATTTACATGACTTACATGTATTGATATTACAAATAACAATGGTTTTTAATTTTTTAAAATAATTAATACTTAAATAAAAGTTATTGTAATTTATAATGGCAATAGCTTAAACTTTTGTAAATAACATTTGTGAAGATTATGTTCAGTGTATTTTATTGTGACGAAAATCCAAGAACATATGTCAAATATTAACATCTTTTTGTTACATTTGTAATAAAGCTTGAAACATTGAGATAACATATTTGAACCAGTTGTTGTTGAATGGTTGCACAGATTGATGCTGTAGTGGAGCTCAGTGATGTTGTGGTGCCACTGAGTGATGCTGTGGTGGTGCTGAGTGATGCTGTATGCTATGCTATGTTTTGTTTTGCTATGCTATGCTATGCTGTTTTGTTATGCTATGCTATGTTTTGTTATGCTATGCTATGCTATGTTTTGCTATGCTATGCTCTGTTATGCTATGCTATGTTTTGTTATGCTATGCTATGCTTTGTTATGCTATGCTATGTTTTGCTCTGCTATGCTTTGTTATGCTATGCTATGTTTTGTTGTGTTTTATTATGCTATGCTTTGTTTTGCTATGCTATGTTTTGTTATGTTATGCTATGTTTTGTTGTGTTGGTATGCTATGCTGTGTTATGCTATGCTATTATGTTTTGTTATGTTTTGTTCAGCCATGCTATGTTTTGTTTTGTTAAGCTATGCTGTTTTGTTGTGTTTTGTTATGCTATGTTTTGTTATGTTATGCTATGTTTTGTTATGCTATGTTTTGCTTTGCTATCTTATACTTTGTTTTGTTATGCTATGCTATGTTTAGTTTTGCTATCCTATACGTTGTTTTGTTATGCTATGCTATGTTTTGTTGTGTTTTGTTATGCTATGCTATGTTTTGTTGTGTTTTGCTAGGCTATGCTTTGTTACGCTATGCTATGTTTTGTTATGCTATGCTATGTTTTGCTCTGCTATGCTTTGTTATGCTATGTTTTTATGCTATGCTATGCTTTGTTGTGTTTTAATATGCTATGCTTTGTTTTGCTATGCTATGTTTTGTTATGATGTGCTATGTTTTGCTGTGTTTGGTATGCTATGCTGTGTTTTGCTATGCTATTATATGTTTTGTTATGTTTTGTTAAGCAATGCTATGTTTTGTTGTGTTTTGTTAAGCTATGCTGTTTTGTTGTGTTTTGTTAAACTATGCTGTTTTGTTGTGTTTTGTTATGCTATGTTTTGTTATGGTATGCTATGTTTTGTTATGCTATGTTTTGTTATGCTATGCTATGCTTTGTTTTGTTATGCTATGCTAAGCTTTGTTTTGTTATGCTATGTTGTGTTGTGTTTTGTTATGCTATGCTATGTTGTGTTTTGTTACGCTATGCTATGTTTTGTTATGCTATATTTTGTTATGTATGCTATGGTTTGTTATGCTATGGTTTGTTGTGTTTTGCTAGGTTTTGTTATGCTATGGTTTGTTGTGTTTTGCTATGTTTTGTTATGCTATGTTTTGTTATGCTATGCTTTGTTATACTATGCTATGTTTTGTTTTGCTATGCTTTGTTTTGATATGCTATCCTATGCTTTGTTTTGTTATGCTCTGCTATGCTTTGTTTTGTTATGCTCTGCTATGTTTTGTTGTGTTTTGTTATGCTATGCTATGTTTTGTTGTGTTTTGCTAGGCTATGCTTTGTTATGCAATGTTTTGTTATGCTATGCTAGGTTTTGCTATGCTATGCTTTGTTATGCTATGCTATGTTTTGTTATGCTATGCTATGTTTTGCTCTGCCATGCTTTGTTATGCTATGCTATGTTTTGTTGTCTTTTATTATGCCATTCTTTGTTTTGTTATGCTATGTTTTGTTATGTTATGCTTTGTTATGCTATGCTTTGTTATGCTATGCTTTGTTATGCTATGTTTTGTTATGCTATGCTAAGCTTTGTTTTGTTATGCTATGCTATGCTTTGTTGTGTTTTGTTAAGCTATGCTATGTTTTGCTATGTATGCTAGGTTTTGTTGTGTTTTATTATGCTATGGTTTGTTGTGTTTTGCTATGGTTTGTTATGCTATATTTTGTTATGTATGCTATGGTTTGTTATGCTATGCTTTGTTGTGTTTTGCTAGGTTTTGTTATGCTATGGTTTGTTGTGTTTTGCTATGTTTTGTTATGCTATGTTTTGTTATGCTATGCTTTGTTATACTATGCTATGTTTTGTTTTGCTATGCTTTGTTTTGATATGCTATCCTATGCTTTGTTTTGTTATGCTCTGCTATGCTTTGTTTTGTTATGCTATGTTTTGTTATGGTATGTTTTTTATGCTATGCTAAGCTTTGTTTTCTTATGCTATGTTGTGTTATTTTTTGTCATGCTATGCTATGTTGTGTTTTGTTATGCTATGCTAAGCTTTGTTTTGTTATGCTATGTTGTGTTGTGTTTTGTTATGCTATGCTTTGTTGTGTTTTGTTATGCTATGCTATGTTTTGTTATGCTATATTTTGTTATGTATGCTATGGTTTGTTATGCTATGGTTTGTTGTGTTTTGCTAGGTTTTGTTGTGCTATGCTTTGTTGTGTTTTGCTATGTTTTGTTATGCTATGTTTTGTTATGCTATGCTTTGTTATACTATGCTATGTTTTGTTTTGCTATGCTTTGTTTTGATATGCTATCCTATGCTTTGTTTTGTTAGGCTCTGCTATGCTTTGTTTTGTTATGCTCTGCTATGTTTTGTTGTGTTTTGTTGTGCTATGCTATGTTTTGTTGTGTTTTGCTAGGCTATGCTTTGTTATGCGATGTTTTGTTATGCTATGCTATGTTTTGCTATGCTATGCTTTGTTATGCTATGCTATGTTTTGTTATGCTATGCTATGTTTTGCTCTGCCATGCTTTGTTATGCTATGCTATGTTTTGTTGTCTTTTATTATGCTATTCTTTGTTTTGTTATGCTATGTTTTGTTATGTTATGCTTTGTTATGCTATGCTTTGTTATGCTATGCTTTGTTATGCTATGTTTTGTTATGCTATGCTAAGCTTTGTTTTGTTATGCTATGCTATGCTTTGTTGTGTTTTGTTAAGCTATGCTATGTTTTGCTATGTATCCTAGGTTTTGTTGTGTTTTATTATGCTATGGTTTGTTGTGTTTTGCTATGGTTTGTTATGCTATGGTTTGTTGTGTTTTGCTATGTTTTGTTATGCTATGTTTTGTTATGCTATGTTTTGTTATGCTGTGCTTTGTTATACTATGCTATGTTTTGTTTTGCTATGCTTTGTTTTGTTATGCTATCCTATGCTTTGTTTTGTTATGATATGCTTTTTTGTTATGCTATGCTATGTTTTGTTGTGTTTTGTTATGTTTTGTTGTGTTTTGTTATGGTATGCTATGTTTTGTTGTGTTTTGTTAGGCTATGCTTTGTTATGCGATGTTTTGTTATGCTATGCTATGTTTTGCTATGCCATGCTTTGTTATGTTATGCCATGTTTTGTTATGCTATGCTATGTTTTGCTCTGCTATGTTTTTTTATGCTATGCTGTTTTGCTCTGCTATGCTTTGTTATGCTCTGCTATGTTTTGTTGTGTTTTATTATGCTATGCTATGTTTTGTTATGCTATGTTTTGTTATGGTATGTTTTTTTAATGCTATGCTAAGCTTTGTTTTCTTATGCTATGTTGTGTTGTTTTTTGTCATGCTATGCTATGTTGTGTTTTGTTATGCTATGCTAAGCTTTGTTTTGTTATGCTATGTTGTGTTGTGTTTTGTTATGCTATGCTATGTTGTGTTTTGTTATGCTATGCTATGTTTTGTTATGCTATATTTTGTTATGTATGCTATGGTTTGTTATGCTATGGTTTGTTGTGATTTGCTAGGTTTTGTTATGCTATGGTTTGTTGTGTTTTGCTATGTTTTGTTATGCTATGTTTTGTTATGCTATGCTTTGTTATACTATGCTATGTTTTGTTTTGCTATGCTTTGTTTTGATATGCTATCCTATGCTTTGTTTTGTTATGCTCTGCTATGCTTTGTTTTGTTATGCTCTGCTATGTTTTGTTGTGTTTTGTTATGCTATGCTATGTTTTGTTGTGTTTTGCTAGGCTATGCTTTGTTATGCAATGTTTTGTTATGCTATGCTATGTTTTGCTATGCCATGCTTTGTTATGTTATGCCATGTTTTGTTATGCTATGCTATGTTTTGCTCTGCTATGTTTTTTTATGCTATGCTGTTTTGCTCTGCTATGCTTTGTTATGCTCTGCTATGTTTTGTTGTGTTTTATTATGCTATGCTATGTTTTGTTATGCTATGTTTTGTTATGGTATGTTTTTTTAATGCTATGCCAAGCTTTGTTTTCTTATGCTATGTTGTGTTGTTTTTTGTCATGCTATGCTATGTTGTGTTTTGTTATGCTATGCTAAGCTTTGTTTTGTTATGCTATGTTGTGTTGTGTTTTGTTATGCTATGCTATGTTGTGTTTTGTTATGCTATGCTAAGCTTTGTTTTGTTATGCTATGTTGTGTTGTGTTTTGTTATGCTATGCTATGCTATGTTGTGTTTTGTTACGCTATGCTATGTTTTGTTATGCTATATTTTGTTATGTATGCTATGGTTTGTTATGCTATGGTTTGTTGTGTTTTGCTAGGTTTTGTTATGCTATGGTTTGTTGTGTTTTGCTATGTTTCGTTATGCTATGTTTTGTTATGCTATGCTTTGTTATACTATGCTATGTTTTGTTTTGCTATGCTTTGTTTTGATATGCTATCCTATGCTTTGTTTTGTTATGCTCTGCTATGCTTTGTTTTGTTATGCTCTGCTATGTTTTGTTGTGTTTTGTTCTGCTATGCTATGTTTTGTTGTGTTTTGCTAGGCTATGCTTTGTTATGCGATGTTTTGTTATGCTATGCTATGTTTTGCTATGCTATGCTTTGTTATGCTATGCTATGTTTTGTTATGCTATGTTATGTTTTGCTCTGCCATGCTTTGTTATGCTATGCTATGTTTTGTTGTGTTTTATTATGCTATTCTTTGTTTTGTTATGCTATGTTTTGTTATGTTATGCTTTGTTATGCTATGCGTTGTTATGCTATGCTTTGTTATGCTATGTTTTGTTATGCTATGCTAAGCTTTGTTTTGTTATGCTATGCTATGCTTTGTTGTGTTTTGTTAAGCTATGCTATGTTTTGCTATGTATGCTAGGTTTTGTTGTGTTTTATTATGCTATGGTTTGTTGTGTTTTGCTATGGTTTGTTATGCTATGGTTTGTTGTGGTATGTTTTTTTTATGCTATGCTAAGCTTTGTTTTCTTATGCTATGTTGTGTTGTTTTTTGTCATGCTATGCTATGTTGTGTTTTGTTATGCTATGTTTTGTTTTGGTATGTTTGTTATGCTATGCTAAGCTTTGTTTTCTTATGCTATGTTGTGTTGTTTTTTCTCATGCTATGCTATGTTGTGTTTTGTTATGCTATGCTAAGCTTTGTTTTGTTATGCTATGTTGTGTTGTGTTTTGTTATGCTATGCTATGTTGTGTTTTGTTATGCTATGCTATGTTTTGTTATGCTATATTTTGTTATGTATGCTATGGTTTGTTATGCTATGGTTTGTTGTGTTTTGCTAGGTTTTGTTATGCTATGGTTTGTTGTGTTTTGCTATGTTTTGTTATGCTATGTTTTGTTATGCTATGCTTTGTTATACTATGCTATGTTTTGTTTTGCTATGCTTTGTTTTGATATGCTATCCTATGCTTTGTTTTGTTATGCTCTGCTATGCTTTGTTTTGTTATGCTCTGCTATGTTTTGTTGTGTTTTGTCATGCTATGCTATGTTTTGTTGTGTTTTGCTAGGCTATGCTTTGTTATGCGATGTTTTGTTATGCTATGCTATGTTTTGCTATGCTATGCTTTGTTATGCTATGCTATGTTTTGTTATGCTATGCTATGTTTTGCTCTGCCATGCTTTGTTATGCTATGCTATGCTTTGTTGTCTTTTATTATGCTATTCTTTGTTTTGTTATGCTATGTTTTGTTATGTTATGCTTTGTTATGCTATGCTAAGCTTTGTTTTGTTATGCTATGCTATGCTTTGTTGTGTTTTGTTAAGCTATGCTATGTTTTGCTATGTATGCTAGGTTTTGTTGTGTTTTATTATGCTATGGTTTGTTGTGTTTTGCTATGGTTTGTTATGCTATGGTTTATTGTGTTTCGCTATGTTTTGTTATGCTATGTTTTGTTATGCTATGCTTTGTTATACTATGCTATGTTTTGTTTTGCTATGCTTTGTTTTGTTATGCTATCCTATGATTTGTTTTGTTATGATATGCTTTTTTTGGTATGCTATGCTATGTTTTGTTGTGTTTTGTTATGTTTTGTTGTGTTTTGTTATGGTATGCTATGTTTTGTTGTGTTTTGTTAGGCTATGCTTTGTTATGCGATGTTTTGTTATGCTATGCTATGTTTTGCTATGCCATGCTTTCTTCTGCTATGCTATGTTTTGTTATGCTATGCTATGTTTTGCTCTGCTATGCTTTGTTATACTATGCTATATTTTGTTATGCTATGTTTTGTTGTGTTTAATTATGCTATGCTTTGTTTTGTTATGCTATGTTTTGTTATGCTATGCTTTGTTATGCTATGTTTTGTTATGCTATGTTTTTTATGCTACGCTAAGCTTTGTTTTGTTATGCTATGCTACGTTGTGTATTGTTATGCTATGCTATGCTTTGTTGTGTTTTGTTATGCTATGCTATGCTATGTTTTGTCATGTATGCTATGGTTTGTTGTGTTTTGCTATGTTTTGTTTTGCTATGTTTTGTTATGCTATGTTTTGTTATGCTATGTTTTGTTATGCTATGCTTTGTTGTGTTTTGCAATGTTTTGTTTTGCTATGCTATGCTTTGTTATACTATTCTATGTTTCGGTTTGCTATGCTTTGTTTTGTTATGCTATGTTTTGTTATGCTATGGTATGTTTTGTTGTGTTTTGTTATGCTATGCTTTGTTATGCTATGCTATGTTTTCCTATCCTATGCTTTGTTATGCTATGCTATGCTATGTTTTGTTATGCTATGCTGGTGAGGGTGAGTGAGGGTGAGTGAGGGTGGGTGAGTGAGTGAGGGTGGGTGAGTGAGGATGAGTGAGGGTGGGTGAGTGAGGGTGGGTGGGTGAGGGTGGGTGGGTGGATGAGTGAGGGTGAGTGTGTTAGGGCGAGGGTGAGAAGGTTGTGAGGTTGTGTATCCTATGATTTTTTTATGCCATGCTCTGTTTTGTTATGCTATGCTGATGAGGGTGTATGAGGGTGAGTGAGTGAGGGTGAGTGAGGGTGAGTGAGTGAGGGTGAGTGAGGGTGAGTGAGGGTGGGTGAGGGGGTGTGAGGGTGAGGACGAGGGTGTGATGGTGTGTGAGGGGAGAGGGTTGGGAGGGTGAGAGGGTGTGAGGGTGAGGGTGTGAGGGTGTTTGCGGGTGAGGGTGAGGGGGGTGAGGGTGTGAGGGTAAGAGTGTGTGAGGGTGTGAGAGGGGGTGTGAGGGTGAGGGTGTGAGGTTGAGTGAGGGTGCGTGAGGGTGTGTGAGGATGAGGGGGGTGAGGGTGAGCGGGGGTGAGGGTGAGGGAGGGTGAGCGGGGGTGAGGGTGAGCGGGGGTGGGTGAGGGTGTGTGAGGGTGAGAGTGTTGTGAAGGTGAGGGGTGTGAAGGTGAGGGGGTGTGAAGGTGAGGGGGTGTAAGGGTAAGGGGGTGTGAGGGTGTGTGGGTGGGTAAGGGGGTGTGAGGGTGGGTGAGGGGGTGTGATGGACATACATGCACTCGGCAAAATCCGCCTTTTAGCTTTCTGGTTTAACGGCAATGGGTCTCTCTACGAGACCTAAAAAGGCTCACGAGAGCAAGGCCAGCAAGTTCGGGAGCGCATTCCTTTGATGTCTGATGGGGGGGCGGGGGAGCGCCTTCCTTTGAAATGCCAAAGTCTTAGAAAGGCACATCGCTAACAGCGTGATGGTGGAATGGGGACGGTTCTACATAAAAATAAGCACCCAGGAAGTTGTATGATGCGAATAATGGGGCACGAGCCCGTTTGGCGGGGGAGGAGGCTGCAAGCACGTCTGTGTGGAATGAAAAGTGCAAACATCTGTAGAGCACTTCCGAACTGAAGCAATAAGGGGGTTGAATGGAAACAGGCAGGACAGAGGCTTGTGATGGGGAGAGAGGGTGCTAACTGGGACGGGGTAGGAAAGGGGGGAATGGACGGGGGAAAAGGCAGGTAAAAAGATAGATGATGCGGAGGGCAGACGAGAAGGGGCGGGTGAAACAACCTCTCGGCATTTCTGTGGCGGGGGGTGGGCGGGGGAGCAGCAGCCTTTTGAAAAGTGCAAACATCTGTAGAGCACTTCTGAGCTGAAGCAATAGGGGGTTGAATGGAAACAGGCGGGACAGAGGCTTGTGATGGGGAGAGAGGGTGCTAACTGGGAGGGGTAGGAAAGAGGGGAATGGAAGGGGGAAAAGGCAGGTAAAAAGATAGATGATGCAGAGGGCAGACGAGAAGGGGCGGGTGAAACAACCTCTCGGCATTGCTGTGGAGGGGGGTGGGCGGGGGAGCAGCAGCCTTTTGAAAAGTGCAAACATCTGTAGAGCACTTCCGAGCTGAAGCAATAGGGGGTTGAATGGAAACAGGCGGGACAGAGGCTTGTGATGGGGAGAGAGGGTGCTAACTGGGACGGGGTAGGAAAGAGGGGAAGGGACGGGGAAAAGGCAGGTAAAAAGATAGATGATGCGGAGGGCAGGCGAGAAGGGGCCGGTGAAACAAGCTCTCGGCATTGCTGTGGCGGGGGTGGGCGGGGGAGCCGCAGCCTTTGAAGTCTGATGTCGAGGCTCAGACAAATGGTGGTGTGCGAGCGGCTTCCTTTCAAGTCTGATGGGGGGAGGCGGGGGAACAAATGGTGCGCGCGCGCTCGGCGCACATGCACTGGCCATAATCCGCATTCCAAAGCCCTCTTGGTAGGATTTTCTGGTGCCCCTCTATATCTCTCGCCAGCTGTGCGCAAGCGCATTGGCAGGTGAGACCTAAAAATTGTAAGTTTCCATTTGTAAATCAGGCCCATTGTATTGATTGTAGACAGTGCTTTAAATGGAAAAAAATAAGGTACTCAATGGGGCGTATCTTCAGTGTGAGTGTTTGGGGTGTTACACCCTACCTAATTACAGCTTTTTCTGATGAATAATTGGATACAGGTGCTCTCAGTCGGGTATAGTGAGATGTCTATTGGATTTCTCTTTGGATCTTTGCATGAACCCTCTGTCAAAACCATTTTTTTTAATTTTACAAAATATTGTTTCTCCCACTTAGTACTCCTACCAGTTTGCATCCCTCTCCTTTTCCACTGCCCGTATGCCCCTCTCATGCTCCCTGCTTGAAATATAATGTATTTAAACATAATATGCAAGCGTGATTGTCGGGAAATATGATGCTCACACCCCCATAATCTTAAGGAGCAAGGTACGCCCCCATTAAACTGAACTGGAGCGTGGCTACAAGCGGGGTGAGGCATAATAACAGAAAAACACTTCTACTGAGTATTCATTTTGGCCTTGCATTACCCTTGATAGTTGTCTTAAACTTTCCATATGTGCAGATGAACAGCTACATATGTCACATGTGGTGTGAAGACCTTCTGGGAGCAATAGAAGGAGCTTTGAATACAGCCAAGAGTGCTCGTCGGTTTGGCTGGCCGTCAATCTGACATACACACTTGGATACTTTTCAGGCTTTTCCTTGGCGATATCCTAGTGCTCAAGGGCACAGGATCCCTGTCCCTGCTGGAATGCAAAATATTCCAACTCCACTCAGTCCCAGCGCTTGAGCTACCTGGATAGCTATAGAGGAGACAGGTCGGGGGATTCCCTCCTTGCTCGTCACCTACCCAGTCGGCCTTTAGACAGATTTTATTTGGTCTTTCCTTGTTGTCTCTTCCCCTATCCTCCCTTTCTCACCTTCCCTGTCCCCTCCCCTCTACGCTCCATTTATGTTGCCCTCCGTGTTCCTTAAATGTTTCCAATTGAGACCTAGCTATTTGGCCAAAGCCCGGTGGAGCTACCTGATAGCTATAGAGGAGATGGGTTTTGGGACTTCCCCCTCGACCGTCACCTACCCAGCCGGACTTTGGGCAGACTTTCATTCGTCTTTCTGCCGTATCTCCTCCCACCCCTTTGCCCTTACCCCCTTCCCCTCTACATTTCACGTATCTCGTTTTCTATGCTCTTGTAATTGTTTGTCTAGCAACTGATGTAAATCGGAACTGATGTAATCTTGTAATTTTGTGGAACCTCATGTAAAGCGCTCTGATACCTCCGGGTCTAGCCAGCGCTATATAAAACTCTTAAAATAAAATAAATAAAATGAGAGAAGCGCTGGGATTGCGTGGGGTCTGGGAGCCTGTGCTCCTGGGAATTGTAGTGCTTAGACGGGAGCAGGAGCACAAGATCGCAGTGGCCGACAGGAAAGGTAAGTATATATTTTAAATTATTATTATTTATTCCCACATCCACTTTGTATTGGCAGCAGCCGCCGCTGTCCCGCAGTGTCAGATTGGGATCAACAATAGGAGCGGGCAGTACAATAAAGGCGGTCCATTATTGGCGTTGTGACCTTTTGTGAAACACTGCTTGGTTAGTATTAGGGGACTCATTTTTTGTGAAATGTACACTAAATTTAGCATTTTAAAACCTGCAAGGCCAGTAAAATTGGTCTACATTAAAAAAAATAGCTGAACTCCAAAATCGGAAAACCTACTTGTAGTCTCAATGCATTGCACAAGATAGTGGGATACCCTCGCCAAACCAACTATGTCTGATATTCTTATTATCACATAATTCAGAAATATATATTAAAAAGAGAGGTGAAAAGAGTTAGATTGTGATCTGTGGGCCCAGAACCTATAATGGCAAAGTAAACAGAAAGATGTTTCCTGACATGATGATTTACGTCACAGCTGAGTCACAGAATAGAACCTGTAATGGGCAATAGTAAAGAAATACATAGCCTACAAAGCTGCATTCTGGTGGCCTGAATCATAAAAAACAAAATGAAAAATCAGTGAAAAAGACATACAATAAATAGCACATTAAAAGTGCTGCAAGAGGTCTTCCCCATACAGAGAAAGGAGTCTTGGGTCTGCAAAATTAGGTTAGCCATTAACAATGACAATCTCGAACGAGTAACAAAAAGCTCTCCATTGAGGTTCTAGTCTAGAACCTAATACAAGCATAGTAAAATGGCATACAAAGTAACACAAAATAAGGCCATATCTTAACTAAAAGTTATGAAATAATGTTTCTGGCTTATGGAGGAATGAGTTCCGTGTCTGCATTCTGGACCAGACCCCTACTACAGAGATAGATTGAAGTGGCACAGAGAGTACTACAGTTTTGGTGTAGAAAGAATCGGCTAAAATGTGCATAAAATGGTTCCTACCTGTTCCTTGCTGCTTCATGTGATGTGATAGGCTGGGTACCCACTGCAACCCAGGATGCCTTGGTCACATGTGTGAAAGGAGTCAGTGCAGCTTTGGGTCAGAGGCCTGCTGGGTCTAGTGCAGACCTTCCTTGATGTGGTGAGGCTGGGATGGGTGAGGCATAAACGGGGACAGGAGGCCTACTTTACTCAGACTCTGTATACGTCAGCCCGCTTTAGTCAGTTCTTGGGGCTGGGGGATGGGGAGATTAGATGGGCCTCTAGAGTTGATGCGTTGTCCCTCTGGTCTTCCTGGTTCAGGAGAGTAAGTGAAACAAAGACCACTCTGTAGTTCACAATGGAAGTTCTGGGCCTGCTTTCTGCCTGGGCCTCAAGAGTTGCACTGGGCCATTGAAGGTTTTGGCCTAAGCCTGGATTCTTTCCTCCTAGGCAGGGCAGGAGCCAGGAGAGATGAAGAAGTGGGCAGAAGTGCAGCAGTCTGTAAAAGCAGTTCTCCTGTCAACCTATGGGCTAGCCTGGGCTGGGCAGCTCTTTGCTTTGTCCGCCTGCTACGACCTCTGGACAAGATGATGCTGGTAGTAGGTGCTGTTTATCTGGGAATGCATGTTCGCTGCTATACAGAGGATATGGAACGTGAAAATTATGGCAGGGCACTTGATAAATTAGAAACACAAATGGAGAGGTGGATCACCCTACCCCTATTGATGGCTAGAAGCGCCAATCTCAAAATGGTAGTGCTGCCCACATATCTGTATTTAATCTTAACCTCTCTTTTCAACTGCCCAAGAGTGTATTCACTCAATTAAGGACAATATTGTTAAGACTAATATGGGTGGGTGAACAGGCACGAGTTTGCTTGGAAATACTTACCAAACCAAAGGAAGAGGTTGGGTTTGTGGCCCCTGGCCGTATAGGTCAGAGGCCGAGGCACACTATGTGCATTTTTGATACCACTCACCACCTCACTGCAAACACGTCCGACAGAATGATGGTTGCTTAAGAGGGAGCTATTGTTAAAGGCAGGGGAAACCCAATAAACCCTTGTAGGCTTGGGCACAGAGTAGTTAAAGTCAAGGGGTGCTACAAGGGACTTATTTCAAACAGATTTCAAAACCTTCATGAGTCGTACATACGTAACAAACTCTTATGTATCCACAGGATAACCGTCTTGCTTCAAATGTAGCAAATATATTGGTGGAAGGCGAAAGGGACATATAGAGCAGGAATCGTATTGAATGTTCAAAAAGTTTTCTCTTTACTGAAACAGAAGTAGGGAGACAGATACAAATAAAGTGAAGCAAAAAAGGTCATGAAAAGAGATCAATCAAATTTACACTTCAGTTCATAACTGAAAACATCAACTCCAGGTATTTAAAGACACAACCAAAATTAATTGATAAAAAAGGTTGCGAATTGGTGACAAGGCAACAACACAGGAGATGATGGAGTGTCGACGTTTCGGTCTAGGTAGCATTCGTCAGATAGACCATCATCAGGACGGTGTTTTTTATGCAGAAAAAAACTCCCTGTACAAAACAGATAAATACAACATAATCAATAAATGTCTTTAAAATTAAAAGTACATCGGAGCAAATACATTGATAGAGAAATACATACTCTATACGTCAGATAAAACTCATGTATCCATTACATATCCCAGAGGTCACTCCTTCCTAGTAACCCCTGAGAAGCAGTTTCTAGAATGAAACTAAGGCAGTATAGACAAAATCAAAAATCTGAGTGTCTTGGTCTGATAAATCTTATGCGTTAAAAAATCATGTAAACATATACAGTTATTCCTAAATCAAAAAGAGGAACAGCTACTTATAAAAACGGTTTGTCAGCATGCTTTAATTACCAAAATGCAGCGCTGTTATTTGACGTTTGATACCTCTAACACAGATCGGTATTAGTAGCATCATGCAGCCAGATCTATATTATAACTTAGCGCTGCATTTTGGTAATTAAAGCATGCAATATGCCATAGAACACTCAAACAATTCGCCATTAATCTCCAACAGGAACCCTTGGAATTATAGCCTTACGTGCAATCTGGCAACCAGCTTCAACGCGTATTCTTTTGATTTAAGGTATGATATTGTGTTCAACTTATCATACGTATTTAATTTAGGGGTATTGACTCCAACCTCTTATAGAACTCCATTTATTTATTTCCAGTTGAATTTCCGTGTCGGACATTCCTGCCACACGCCATTGCTGTTCCTGCACTCATATGCGACATCTTTGCCATATGCTACTGCTGTTTTCATGCTCATAAAAAATCCACTGTTGGATTCAAGGTGACAAACCAAATTAAGTTTTTGACTGATGTTTTGATATATGCACTATTTTCTACAATGCAAAGTAAATGGCAACTTCGAGTATGTGGGAATTTTAAAATGTTTGTTAACTCAGCATGTTGATGTTTAATGATAATGCTGACAAACCGTTTTTATAAGTAGCTGTTCCTCTTTTTGATTTAGGAATAACTGTATATGTTTACATGATTTTTTAACGCATAAGATTTATCAGACCAAGACACTCAGATTTTTGATTTTGTCTATACTGCCTTAGTTTCATTCTAGAAACTGCTTCTCAGGGGTTACTAGGAAGGAGTGACCTCTGGGATATGTAATGGATACATGAGTTTTATCTGACGTATAGAGTATGTATTTCTCTATCAATGTATTTGCTCCGATGTACTTTTAATTTTAAAGACATTTATTGATTATGTTGTATTTATCTGTTTTGTACAGGGAGTTTTTTTCTGCATAAAAAACACCGTCCTGATGATGGTCTATCTGACGAATGCTACCTAGACCGAAACGTCGACACTCCATCATCTCCTGTGTTGTTGCCTTGTCACCAATTCGCAACCTTTTTTATCAATTAATTTTGGTTGTGTCTTTAAATACCTGGAGTTGATGTTTTCAGTTATGAACTGAAGTGTAAATTTGATTGATCTCTTTTCATGACCTTTTTTGCTTCACTTTATTTGTATCTGTCTCCCTACTTCTGTTTCAGTAAAGAGAAAACTTTTTGAACATTCAATACGATTCCTGCTCTATATGTCCCTTTCGCCTTCCACCAATATATTTGCTACATTTGAAGCAAGACGGTTATCCTGTGGATACATAAGAGTTTGTTACGTATGTACGACTCATGAAGGTTTTGAAATCTGTTTGAAATAAGTCCCTTGTAGCACCCCTTGACTTTAAGAGGGAGCTATGCACTAAACAGGAGAGAGCAAAACAAGAGCACCACCCTACAAAAATGGGTCAAACACCGCATAGGTTCTCCATTTCACAAATAGATTCACTATTAAACCTGGCACTAAATAATGCATATATAATTACAACAAAAGGTATCCAGGAGTCAAAAGCATGTTTCTCTCTTAAACAAACCGCTACACGACAAAGAAGAAGATTGTGGGTTGAAAAAAGTTGGACATAAACACCATTCAAACACACATACATGCAACATACAGTCAGGGTGAGAATTTTTCCCATCAGTTGTCTCTCTGTACCACCATTATTACATCATTTGGGTTCTCCTTACCCAGGAGTTAGTGCACATACAGTCACACTAGTTGTAAGAAAGGGACTGTGTGAGTAAGGAGACTGACGTTGGTTATTTCACTGAGTGGTGTCAGTATGGTGTAGGTGTGATGTTACAACTGAAAAAAAGCAGTGCAAGTGAAAGTAAGTGAAGTGAATAAAATTAGGTGAAACTGAGTAGAATAGGTATTTTTAATATTTTCTCTCAGACCCCTAAGCTTAAAAACAAGTGAAAAGTGAAAAAGAGCAGATTTGACATAATATCTACTCAGCGAGTGGTCGACATCTGGGCTATACTGGGGAGGCCTCCGCAGTATAGCCCAGAGGGACGTTGGGAGACACCGACGGAGAGAGCGGTGCTCCTTATTTACCTAAGCTGCAGCCAGGTGAGGTGAGGCGCCATCCCCACAGAAATTGGATTGTGGTGTAGATTCTACACCTGACAAACAGGTGATATAATTCCTTTTACTCTTTTTCACGTAAATGTACAGCAGTAGCAACATCTAGGTCCTGATGAATGCATAGGATCAATTCCATATATATGCAGAAACATGTCGACCACTCGCTGAGTAGATATTATGTCAAATCTGCTCTTTTTCACTTTTCACTTGTTTTTAAGCTTAGGGGTCTGAGAGAAAATATTAAAAATAAACTATTCTACTCAGTTTCACCTAATTTTATTCACTTCACTTACTTTCACTTGCACTGCTTTTTTTCAGTTGTAACATCACACCTACACCATACTGACACCACTCAGTGAAATAACCAACGTCAGTCTCCTTACTCACACAGTCCCTTTCTTACAACTAGTGTGACTGTATGTGCACTAACTCCTGGGTAAGGAGAACCCAAATGATGTAATAGTGGTGGTACAGAGAGACAACTGATGGGAAAAATTCTCACCCTGACTGTATGTTGCATGTATGTGTGTTTGAATGGTGTTTATGTCCAACTTTTTTCAACCCACAATCTTCTTCTTTGTCGTGTAGCGGTTTGTTTAAGAGAGAAACATGCTTTTGACTCCTGGATACCTTTTGTTGTAATTAGTTCTTCTGTCAGGGGCATGTATCCACTACAGAGTCACTAAAGTAGCCCTTGGACCCTCATTTAAATAGTGTGTGTTTCAGGACTAAATAATGCATGCCTGACACCGACACGCGAGGTGGGCCCACAGGCAACAGTAAAGAAGAAAGCCCTCACTAAAGTGAGGGACTTACATAAGGGGAACACTTTCATTTCCCTGCCGACGTTTAAGGAGATAGAGAGCATATCTCAATTACAAACATGGCCATAGTATAGAATCAGACATGCATAGAAGTCAGTGTGGCGAGACTCCCCAAGAATAACAGGTCTTTACTAAAGTAATAGAGAGAGAAAGCACGGGGTAGCATTCATGTAATCTGAAATCAACAAAACATGCCCCAATGAAATAAGTAAAGCAAATCAGCTCTGGATTAGCAACATTGGCTTGAGCACATGGACAAACTGTTCCAGGCAGGTAAATCCTATCCCCCTTTTTTTTTATTTCAAAAGGTTTTATTAAAGAGATTTTAACAAAACATGTGAAGTGAAGGCAGTACTGTCTTATGCGCCTTAAGGTTACAATGGGCATAAGGTTGAGAAAGTTAGGTGCATGTTACATTCGTTGTCTGGCATGTTACTGGCTTACATTGGCACTCGTCGTTCTGCGTACAGCCCTCATGCGAGGAAAGTAAAGAAGAGAAGAAAAGAAAAGGGATAGGGGAAGGAGAAGAAGGGAAGAGCGGGCAGGAAAGTGTGGCGTGGTCGTTCATACGCCGCACACCATGTATGAGCTATGGGGAGGCGAGTGGTCTCTGTCTAAGGTGGTTTGTGCATGCCCAGGTAGTTGTCAAGGGGGAGCCACATCTCGCCTTTTTTGGTGGAGTGTGGTGAGCTGTCCGCTGTTATGTTTTCCGCCCCTCTTAGGAACGTGATCCAATTCAGCCAGCTCCTAAATGTTGCCTTTCCTCTGTCCTTCCAGTTCGCCAGAACGGTTTTGACCGCTGCTGTCAGCAGGAGGTGGATTAGGTCACTATCGCTTTTGGAGTCAAATCCGTGGGACAGGAAGGCGGCTACTAGTCCTAGGAAGTCGTGCTGAATTGGGTGTCCCATTATGGTATTTATGAAGACTCTTATGTCGTCCCAGAAAGACTTCAGTTTGGGGCAGTAGAGGATGAGGTGAGCGAGGTCTCCTTTGTGCTTATGGCAGTTCCAGCACTTGTCGCTATCTCTGAGCCCCATCGCTGCCAGTCGGGCCGGGGTCCAGTATGCTTTGTGGAGGAGCCAGAATTTAGTTTGGGCTAGTATTGGGGATACCTTGTTTTTGGTTGCTGAGGTCCATAGTCGGGCCTTATCTTTCTCACTAAACTGTCTGTTGTGTTGCGTTTCCCAGAATTCCAGAACTTTGGTATTTAGTTTTGATGTTACCGGGCTGAGGAGTTTGTATAGGTGCGATGTTTGGTGACCAGTCTTATTCAGATTCGCCATATATAGGAGGATTGATGGTGACTCCTTGCTAGTTCCTGCTCTTGTGATTGCTGCCTTTATATTTAGGAAGTTATAAAATTCAATATCTGGTAGTTTGTGCAAGAGTTGAAGCGTGTGGAAAGTAAGCGGGCATTGTTTTTTTCTAGCTGGTTGATCGTCAAGACTCCTCTTTCGTACCAAGCTCTGTTGTTTAGTACCTTGTCTTTGTATCTGATTCTGGTGTTGTACTAGATAGATTATCTGTTCGTGTTTCTAATGCTCCTTGTCATCTTTTTGTCAACCTTGAGAAGGGCGATCCTGGTGTATTTAAATATAATGTTGTTTGCTTCAGGGTGTTTATTAGCAGTAAGTATTGCTAAGGGGTCGAGGCCTGAAATGATTTCCCTTTCTAGTTCCAGCCAGACCGGTGTGTATGCCTGGTCTGGTGATACCCAAAATTTCCCCTGCTTGGCTAGGCATGCAGTCTGGAAAGTTTTAAAATTAGTGATGTTGAGACCCCCCTAGTGTTTTGCTTAGTCTTAGTTTTTGCAGGCTGATCCTGGACCTTTTGTTTCTCCAGAGGAATTTATTGATCAAATTGTCTAGTTTCTTATGGAAGTCCTCTGTGGCTAGGAGAGAGAGCATGCTGAGCAGGTAGTTGACCATGGGTGTTACCTTCATTTTAATTGTTTCCACCCTGCCCCACCAGCTGATGAATTTTGGTGACCATGTGTCCAGCTTCCCTTTTATTTTGTTTAGCATGGCATTTTCGTTGTAGTCCAGTGTTGATTTTAGATCCTTACCAAAGTGTAGGCCCAGGTATTTTAGGACGTTTTTTTGCCAGGCCAGCCCTGAGACCCCCAGAACTGCCATGGTTGTGTGTACGTTTAGGGGTTTGCATTCAGACTTGTCCCTATTTAGTTTATATCCATAGACCTGCGCGTATTCCTCGATGGTGGCCATCAGGGCCGCTATCGAGGGGCCCGGGTCCTGTGTCGTTATTAGTATGTCGTCGGCATAAGCCGCTAGTTTAGTAGTCCTCCCCTTGACTGGGATTCCTTTTATATCACTGTTGTCTCTGATCATGGACAGGAGTGGTTCCAGGCAGAGTAGAAACAATGCAGGGGAGAGTGGGCAGCCTTGTCTGGTCCCTCTGCCCAGGGTTAGGAGTTCAGAGGTACCCCCATTGACAACCACGCAGGCTTTGGGTTCTCTATATAGCGCCATTACCATTCTTATGTATTTTTCTCCTAGGCCAAACTTACGCATGCATTGCTCAAGGAAGGGCCAGGACCCTCTGTCAAAGGCCTTCTCTGCATTGAGTGTGATCATGGAGAGGGAGAGGTGTGGCGCCGCGGCCAGGGTGACTGACTCCGGAATCTGGGGATCACGGTTCGATCCCCAGGGCCGGCGGCAGATTAGCCCAGCACCATGTGACTCTGGGCAATAGCTTGCTTAATCTTCCCGACGGCCCCCAGCGCCTGGAGACCCTTACGGGTGATTGTGCGCTTTACAAATGTGGATTATTATTATTATTATCATAACTGCTGGTTCCGCGATGGTGGAGGCATGGTTTATTAAATGGCATAGGAGTTTCGTGTTGTCTTGGGACATTCTATTTTTGAGGAAGCCCACCTGGGAGTTATGGATTAGATTTGGCAGCTGTGTTTTTAATCTACCCACCAGGATCTTTGCGTAGATCTTGCAGTCCACGTTGATTAGTGAGATGGGGCGGTAGTTTTGCGGATGCTGAAGGTCCTTGCCTTCTTAAGGATGACTATTATGTTGGCTTCGGTCATTGAGGTAGTCATCCTACCTTCCCGAATGCAGTGTGTGAATACTTCTTCCATTGTGGGTTTGATTAGACAGAGAAATTGTTTATAGAACACTGCTGTATAGCCGTCAGGTCCAGGGGCTTTGTTGTCCTTAAGCGCCGCTACCGCTTTTTCTATCTCTGTCCCCGTTATGTCTTGTTCTAGCAGCGATCTTTGTGTGTCGGACAGTTTGGGCAGGGTAAGTTTACCTAAGAGGTTACCTCCCCCGTCCCCTTTAAGGTTGGTGTCCTCTCTGTAAAGGCCCTCGTAGAAATCCTTAAATACCTTGAGTATTCCTTTATTGGATGTCTGGGATTTCTTATTAGTGTCTGTTATTGCTGCAATTGTATGCTGTCTCTGCTTGCATTTCAGTTATGACGCTAGGGCTTTCCCTGCCTTGTTTGCTGAGCATAGGTTCATGGCTTTATATCTATTTATCCACATGCCCGCCCTTTCGCTTAGGATCTTGTTAAGTTGGTATTTCTTTCTGGCCAGGACAGTAAGAGTGTTCTTGTCTGCTAGGTTGGTTATATGGCTTGTTTCTAGGAGTTTGATCTGTGTTTCGAGTTCTAGTACTTTTTTATTTCTTTCCCTGTTCATTCTAGCTTTGATGCTGAGTAGTCTACCCCTGATAGTGGCCTTCATTGCATCCCAAAGGGTGTCCCTTCCGATGTCCCTATTGTCATTGAATTCTTTTATGGCTCCTTCGATTTCAGCTATATTGGCCGGGTTCTTAAGGATGTCACTGTTGAATCTCCATCTACGGCTTACTTGGTCGTTGTGTTTCCCACTGAGGGTTAGGGTGACATGCGAGTGGTCTGAGATTGTTCTTGGACCTATTTCTGTGTGGTCTATGAGGTGTGTATGTGAGGCTGAGATGAGGATGTAATCGATCCTGCTGTATGAGTTGTGCGGGTGTGAGTAGAAGGTGTAATCCCTTGTTTCTGGGTGTTGGAGTCACCAGGGGTCCCTAAGTTGGAGTTTGGCGCATAGGTTCCTCAGTGTGTTGTTTGCTTGGGCGCCGTGTGTGACTCTCTGTGGGTGTCTGTCAATGGTGTAGTCTAAGATCAGGTTGAGATCCCCAGCCACAACACTCTCCCAGAAGGCTTTGTCTTCACAGTTGGGCCCGTAGATGTTAGCAATGTGGATCGACTCCTCCCCCCGTTTGAGGGTCGTCACTAGGAGTCTCCCATCTTCATCTGCGTGTTGTTCCTGTACCAGTAGTCTGGCTTTTTTGCTTATCAGCGTTATTACCCCCCTCTTTTTGTGCACTGCCGGGGAACATAGGGTCTGCCCTATCCAGTTCGCCATGCGTAACTGAGCGTCTGATGCTGACATTTTGGTTTCTTGTAGTACGTACACATCACATTTTAGTTTGTTTAGATGTTCTAAAACTTTCCTCCTCTTTACCGGGTGGTTCAGCCCTTTAACATTGAAGGAGGCTACCTTTAAGTCTGAAAGTAGCTGGCTATGTGGTGCCTGTGTCATATCTTACTGTGCTTATCGCTCTTTTATGTGCTGGTCTTGTATGTGTCTGGGTGCCTTGCTATACTTACTTTTGTAGCCTCCCAGACTGGCATGCTTGCCGGTGATGACAGGCTTAGTAATAGGCTGTGTCTGTCCGCCAGAGAGAAGTGGGGAAGGTGTTGACGGAAGCTCAGGAAAACGGAAGAAAGAAAAGAAAGCACGGAAAACAGGATAAAATGAGCAATGCCCCCCACTCGACCCCCCACCCTCCCCTCCCCCACCCCCACCCCCAAACCAATTGCATTGCAGGCGTGGATCAGCAAAGTTCCCTCCCTCCTCCCTCCCCGAGGATATGTGGTGAGCGAATACTCTAAGGACCAAAACGGTTGGTAGGCTGTAAACACTAATATGGTATCTTCTTTCTCCACCCCCCCCCCCCCCCCCCCGCCCCCCCTTTCCCGCCTGGCCTAGTGTCTGAATAGATATCAAAAGCAGTGGTCAAAGGATATGCTGGAGGGTCTGCTGCTACTTGGCTTTGTCCACTGCTTGTCCACTGCTTGTCGTAGTTGTTCTGTCTTGAGGTAGGACGGTTGAATGAGGTATTTGAAGTGTTCTGAGGTAGGACGGTTAGGGTCTTATTTGCGGTATCGTATTGACCGATATTGTATTTACCATGTGGAAATCCGGGTATGTTAGCCCTATTTGGCCGTGGCACCTTCTGTCTCTGTGCTGTCCGTTGAGGCTCTTTGTTTCAAGTCACTCAGGTGGATTTGAGCCACGCTTATCACTACTCTTCTTAGCTTAGGATCTCTACCTCACCACTACTTTTGTGTGTGGCTGTTCTTATGGGCTTGCAGTTGCCCCCGAGAGCAGTACTCCGGTGTAGGCCAGATGGTGGTTCCCTGCAGCGCTTTTGGTTTTCTGTTGTTTTGGGTATTTTGTTTAATTTGCGGTCCCGTCAGACCTGGCCTGACCGATAGCCTGGTTGGCAGCTCCCAGCACTCGATCTTCCCTTTTTCCAGCGTTGCAGGTGCTCGCGATTCGCTCTCTGGTCCGGTGTGGGCGGGGTAACAATGATAGCGAAGGAAATGGCGGCCTCCGTAGCGCTTTCATTTTCTGGCATATCAGGGCTTTATGGGCATCACTTTTGTTTTGTAGTTCTGTTCCGCTTAGGTTCACCCGCAGTCCCGGTACTCCGTTCCCGCGTTCTTCCCTCTTCCCATGTGGGTGTCCCTTACAGACCCTGAGGTTTCTCCCCAGGCGCTTCCCCCCGCTGTCCTTCGTGGCCCCCGTCTTCTCAGGAGCCGACTGTTTTGCGGCGCTTACTTGTGTGGCTTACAGACTTTACTAGTCGGGTCGGGGGTTATCGTCCCCTTAGGACGTGCGGGTGATCGTCTCTGCGTTCGGCACAATGATATGGTGCGGCTTAGCGAGGCAACACAAAACATCAATGGCGGCCCCCTAGTACACTTTCGGTTTCGCCAGTTGTGTACGCTGATATCCGCTCTCGTTAATCAGCCAGCCAGCTTGTTCACCGGCACTTACTTGTGCATTTGCAGGTCCGGATGGGGGCTCTGGTCTATCCTCGTCCTGGTTGGGTTTCGGGTTCTGCACGAACCCGCTCCAGCGCTCCCTTCGTCTCTGATCTCCTTTTTATTGTCTGGGCGCCATTTTGGTGCGCCTCTCTTCTTTCTTCCCCTGGAGGAAAACTGGCAAAAACTCCCCAAACGAAACTGCTTGTGTCGTGGTTTCAACCTCCGGTGCCTGTACCTCGGGTTCCGACGTATTTATTTCTAGTTTAGGCTCTGATCTGTTCTTATTTCGCTGTGTTTCTTCGCCAAAATTATCCTCGGGGATACAGAGGTAATGGACCAAGGCACCCGTCTGCTTTGCCATCCAAGCCACGCCCCTATCCCCTTTAACAGCCAGCTAAAGAGGACACAATACTGCACAGAATACATTACCCACAACTGATGGCCTTGTAGGACATCACCACTCCAGACACCTGCCTCAGGTGCAATGCAGAGGGTGCCACTTTCTTCCATGTATGTGGCAGTGCTCTGAGACGGCAAAATATTGGTGGGGTGTATTTTATTTGCAGACTAATAATAATAATAATAATAATAATAATAATAATAATAATAACTCACCCGTAAGGGTCTCTAGGCGCTGAGGGCCGTCGGGAAGATTAAGCAAGCTATTGCCCAGAGTCACCTGGTGCTGGGCTAACCTGCCGCCGGAGCCGGGGATCGAACAGTGATCCCCAGATTCCAGCGTCAGTCACCCTGGCCGTGGCGCCACACCTCTCCAAATGATTTGGAGACACTTGCCCTGCTGGTTGCCCTAATGGGTTAAGTAGTGGAGGTGACCAAAAACTGCTGGTGACACTTTGCGTCAATGTCCCTGCTGCTGGCCTTAAGAAGGGTTGCCGTACAGTGGATGGAGGGGGTCGGGGGTGGGGGGGCTCCCCAAACATTAAGATTGGTGCTATGATATGATATATTGTTATGAAATGAACAGTACCCAGGCATGGTTCACCCAGCAGTGAGACCACGCAACCTTTGGATCTATTGAACATACCATATGAAGGCAAGCGATGGCAGCAAAGAGGGAGCTGATATGGAGTACGTGGAAGGCGAAGAAAAGAAATATTGAGGTACACCAGCAAAAAAAGTCATGTAGTAACTCTTAGAGCTCCAACAAACTACAAAATAACAGCTGAGATGGTTAAATGTCTTCTACCAAATTAGGAATTGGAATAGTTACTGGAGGGTATGGCTGCATGTGTTGCAAATGCTAACATACTTCTATTATTCATGCCAAACCAAGTTAAAATGTATGAATCAGAATGCTATTATGAGTATTCAGTACATTAAACTTAATCCAAGTTTATACAAAAAATAAGTCCCGTTACATTTGTAAGCAGTGGCACCTGCTTAAAAGTGCCAGAAGTCACTTAACCTACTATAAATGTCTTGGTGCGCTCTATTTGTTGGGGAGGGTGATGCTTAGCTTGATTCACTTAAGAGCTATAAAACACAAGCAGGGTCTATGAGTGCAGAGACATTGCACATTTATACATAGGTCCTGATTATGTATCAGGCAGATCAGAATTTCTTATGGAATGCCACTCCGCCTGATCCTCAGAGGGACCACATTTTCCCAGGTGTTAGAGCATAAGACCTGTTTTTATCATACACTTATTCTGCCCTGATAAATCGCAGGAAGATTTGTCTGCAGCAGCAGCCAAGTCTCTTACCCCTTCTATTTTATCTGGCAGAGAACAAGATATAATGTGCCAGAACGTAGCTTCCTTTTCCCTCCCCTACTCCCCACAATCGCCTCCTTCCATCCCTTCACAGAGGTCTTAGCTTACCTTTAAAGTCTGCTGCTCGAAGCAGGTGGTAAACTCTACGGAATGACAAATCTGGTGTGATTTTACAGCTGGTAAAATCGCTCCTCTATGGTAAATCCCTATAGCATTGGATATAACTTGGAATAGTACAATAGTGCTGCAGTGTTAATGCACAGTAATGTTATTTTCATTGCAGATTTAATGTTTGGGCATACCCATCACACTTAGGGCATCAAGAACATGGTGATGGAGAGAATGCTTGAATTAATATAAGCCACTGGCAATTTATTCAGGCCACATACATACCTGGCTGATGAGCCCTAATTCTGCTGAGGCTCCAGAAGAAAGATGTGAGGCAAAACATCCAATGAATGGGGCCAATCAGGCACGTGGGGGAGTAGCATGAGCGGCAGCGATGCTGCCGGAGTTCATCTTCGCTAAGCTCCCTTCAATAGACCCAACACTGCCCACTGCCACTTTGCTTTGTTACTGATAGGAGCCAGCTGACTTGGAAGATTTGCCAACTATGAAAATCCTACTCCAACAACTCCCCTACTCCTTTGATAGTGTCTAGGGGTGGGTGGAATTTGCGTAATCGCGTTACGCAAATCTCCGCGAAACGGTAAAAAATCTCTGCGAACACGCAGAAATTCCACGAACACACGTAATTGCTTGTTCGCGATGCTTTTTTACTGTTCGCGATCGCCGTTTGCGTGTTTTTGGGGGGGAAATATCTCGCCAACACGCATATTGAGAGTGCAAACAAGCAAAAAATTTCGCAAACTCGCGGAACGCAGAATTTTTGGCAATTTTGCGTTACCCGCGAAATTACCCAAATTCCACGAGCGGAACGGAATTTACTGCCCAGGCCTAATAGTGTCCTAATTTTAACAGATGGGGTTTTGAGGTTTAATTAATGAACCATTTTTGTATACATCCTACTGCCTTCCCAGGTATACCTACTTTTAGCACATATTTTCTGAATTTTGATTTGTGAAATGTTGATGCAGCTCCTGCCTTGTACATAAAAACTCTAGAAATATTGAACCCATCACATTGTCGGCTTTTTGTGTAGGCTTATTAAACAAGCATTTACAATGCAATGGCCTCGGCTTTGTTAAAGTTAGAGCTATTGGAATTGCAAATGGCATTTTTTTCATTTTTCATTTAAAAAAACCCATAAATAAATGGTATTGTCATTGACAATGGCAATAGGTGAGCATTAGAGAGTAGTAGAGAGTATTAGCGGACACAGAGCCACACACACAGAAAGCCACATACACACACACACACAGACACACACACACAGACACACACACACAGACACACACACACACACACACACACACAGACACAGACACACACAGACACACACACACACACACACACACACACACACACACACACACACACACACACACACACACACACACACAAAGCCACACACACACACAAAGCCACACACACACTCTTACCCAACATAGTATACGAATGGGTTTACAATGGACATTTAGCAACACTACTAGTGCCTTAAAAGTTTAATCCTACAGAACCCTTGAGTTTATGAAGGAAACAAGCATCAACAGCCCCTATCAATCTCACCCCAATTAGGAACAAAAGTTGAGAGCACAACACTACAAGTGCCAAACAATCTGCTGAAGAAACTCCTTGCGGGCATTAAAGGTCTAATACACCAAAAAGTGTGCATTCACTGTGCTGTGCAACACAAATAAAAAAGACATCATATGCAATTGGAGGAATGTTTACGTGAAAGGTGGAGAGTTAGGCTAATGATGGCCTAGGAGGGCATGAGTTTTGTAAGTGTCCAAGACTGTTACAAGTTCTTAAATGTGTCAGCAGTTGCTTGGCTGAGGTGAGCAGACTAAATGTAAGACTAATGGGGAAAAAACGATAGAGTGTGGAGAGGGTAATTCTGTTAAAGTATGAAACTGTGTTAGTCTATTGTAAAATATCAGTTTATTTTGTTGCATAGTTGTTCCTGTTAATTTATTTAACAATAGTAATATAACTCTTTTCGTGTTTACTTTTGCCTCTATTTAGTCATGAGAATAAACAATATTTAATGGGACTTTGAGAGACAATGTGCTTTAGGTCATAAAGAATCTGCACAACGACTTTCAAACAAAAAAAGCAGAACAAACAAGTGATTTTGTTTCTCAAAAGTAAGGTACAACTACACATAGAAAACACTTTCACAGAAAAGTATGCAGATGAGTTCAGATATGTTCGTTATGTTTGATTCAGAATTATTCTAATAATTTGAAGATGAAGCGCCAAGTTAAAGAACAACCTCAAAGAAAAGTGAGATTATCCCGGGAGATTTTAATTTGGAGATGTAAAAGATTGTCCTCTTGTGCTTCCCTTATCAAGTGAGGTCGAAGCACACCTGCCCTTGATGTACTCATTTTATCTCCCAAAAAAGCTCAAGCAAACATATCTGCCATGGAAATGAAGGCAACACCTGGCACAAAAAGCTGTCGATTTCAGAGCTGTATTGTTCTAATTTGCACTGAGGGGTAGATTGTCTTTTGATCTATCTATACATAAGTGTTTCCTAAATTTACACAAACAACTAATACAATCAAAGGGTCCCATCCTATAAGACTCCCTGGTAAATACGTACTACTACTGTACTGTTAACAATACCAGGTAGAGATCATGTATGCTACCTACCTGGGCACTCTTCATAAGGAAGCACGCCTTTCTAACCATGAGAGGCTGCTTTTCACCTGGAAAGATAAAAACACTGGCATCGGAAGATATCATGACAGTGGTGACAGTTGGAGCAAATAAAACTACTTAAGTTTTTTATGGAAGGGCTCGAACAATTACATTAAAATTGCAATATCCCTCTTTATTATGTTTGGGGTCATATTATCGGCGGATACCACCCCAGTCATGTGGAATCACAGACTGCCCGACCGCTGCTGTCACCATTCACTTTCAAAGGAAGAGGATCTGCTGCTTGGATTCAACAAGGGGAAGAGGTATACTCCTGAAAGCAATAACCCCAAGAAAGCGAAGATCCACAAAACAAATCACAGACATCGTTCATCATCAGATGTTCCCCAACAGTTCGTCCAAACAGATCCCCCCCAACATCAAGCGTGTGTCAATGACACTTACCTGACGACTGAGCCTCCGCCATGCCCGGGCACTTGGCCATTTCCCAGGGAAAGTCAGCTCTAGCGCCTCTCTCCCTCCTTGCCTCGTGCACCCCCAGATGGCTTCCGAGTCTCGGCTCAATTTTCCCAGCAGCGCGTCAGTATCAGCAACGTCTAACTCCATGCGCACAACGGCGCTTCGCTGGCCGCAGCCCCCAGCTGACTGAGGGCTTCGCAACCTTTCCTGAATTGGTAGAGGATTCCGCCCGGAAGTTCTACTGCCCCGGAGCTCAGTATTGTTCGGCTCGTAAACATTTGACAAACAACTAGAATGCTCACCGAACAAAATAAACATGCAAGCATTGGCCGTCATGCCTTGAAAAATAAACAAACAATTAAAATGGTGGCATTTTTTAAAGCTAAGCCCCGACCGAACAAAATGAACATGCAAGCATTGGCCGTCATGCCTTGAAAAATAAACAAACGATCAAAATGGTGGCGTTTTTAAAAGCTAAGCCCCGTCCTTTTCAGACCGTAGGGCGTGTTTTTTGTTGAGTGACTGAAGGCATCACTGAGAGAAAGGACAGCAAAAAACACGCCCCTCAATCCAAAACGGACCGGGCTTAGCTTTAAAAAATGACATCACAGAAACCTCTTCTCCAACGGCTGGCCGCCGTTTAGGCAGCCAGCCAATGGAGAAGAGGGGCGGGTTCAAGCCTCGCTACTCTGGATACATAAGATCTCGCCAGCGAGACTGCGCATGCGCAGCCTACGCTAGCCGAGACCTAAAAAGCAGTGCAGGGGTGTGTGAGACCCACCCAAATAAAAATAATAGTCCACTGCAGCACCACAAATCCTGCCTACCACTCAAGCACATATCCATGGTGGGAAACTCTTGGAAGCCTGAAGAGAAACTGAAAATGAGATTGCATAATGATTTGGGAGTCCTAGAGGCGGGTGTCTAAAGAAAAGCCCTATGAGCCATAAACAAGGGCGGCATCAGTGGTGGCCTCAGAGTCATTCAGTTGCCTGAAAAGGGGCTCCAGTGGCAAATTTCACAAGCTGGTGAGCAATTCATATGCAAACAGCGAACGCGCGACAGATTTCACATGATCTGCACTCGTAACCGTACATGCAATCTCATAGGTGGTTTGAATGGGCAGTGGCACCCACCAAAATGCTAGCTCTCCTGAATTTGGGCAGAAGTGGAAGCGTGCAGATAGGAGAAACAATTTTTGGCATTGGTCTTATTGGATGGGATGCATTAGTGCGTGGGTTATAGCATCAAATGCCTAATATGGCCCAACAGAGCGAATGAATGAACCCGTAGAAGCTGTGTGGTATGCAAAAGAGGTTCTCCATAAAAACATCGAAAGCCAGTGGGATGTGCTTAGGGGTTTGTAGGATGGTAAGAAGACTTGAATGATCTGCATGTTTGATATGACCTACTGTCAGTGCTTTAAGTTGTATGAAAAAACTGGAGGGCCTCTCAAAGGGGCGTGGCCTATGAAATTAAGGACATGGCTTAAAAAACCTAAGTTAAAAACCTGTGCTTAACAAAGTGTGCAGCCCGACTGATATTTTGTTGTTTCCGTCATTGCATCCAAATATATAGTACAGCAAGTAGCATTAAGCCTGCAAGCCTGGACTATTGGCTTTGTCAGTGGTTGTTAGTTGCATAAGTTAAATAAGCAACAACTATGGCTTCATTGAATATAATATTGAAAATGCTTCAGTTCTGTAATGATGAAAACCTACAACAAGTCTCTTCGAAAGTTACATCAAAGGCAGTGAAGGGTGGTAATGCTCCAGAGATAAGATTTTTATTTTACCCTGAGGGTGAGGGCAAAAATGGACAGCCCGAGAGGGACCCGTCTCAACGCATTCTTTTTAGACTTGCCGGTGCTGAGCACCGGCAGGACCCAGCCCACTGAAAACCCGCAGGACCCAGCCCACTGAAAACCCTGTTGACTGTGACACACGAGGGCAGTGGGGCTAATGTTGACGGATTGACCTTTGGTGCTTATTTATTCTGTTTGCTCTAGATACATATATTATGTAAATGACTACAAAGTCTCCTGATTCAACATGCTCTATAATTTTCAGGTCGAGTTTACTAGGCAGCGCATGCGCTGTCTGCTGAAAGGCATTTCTGGCTCACTCTGAGCATAGAAGGACCCCGTCCATTTCTTGCCAATAGTAAGCAGTCCTTGCCACTCATTTGCCAGCTTTTTATTTGCATACCAGATTCTCAACAATGTGTTTGTCCCTACCATGGAACCTCTTTATCATGTGTGTGTTTGTCTGGTGTGTGGTCGGTGTTAAGGAACTACTTTTCACTTTTTGTGTACGTGCTCACAGAAAGTGTATGTATTTTCGAGCTGTATACTTTTGTCTCCCATCATGCTGCTGGCTGTCCCCATGTGCTTCTCTCTGTCCCCTTCTGTTGCTCTCTTTGTTCTTCTCAGTGTATTATCTGCCCCTCCCCTCCCCTGTGATGCTTCTGTCTCCCCAGGGCTGAACTTGGAATCCAAAGCAGCCCTGGCAATTTTGACGCATCAGCCCCCACTGCTGCTTTTGTTACTGGGGGCTGATATGGCAGCACCGCTGCAAAATCAGCCCCCAGTAACATAAACATAACGTGTATTTGTAAAGCGTACGTTCACCCATAGGTCTCTTGGCGCTAAATAACCGATGTTCATTGTCACCCAACTCAATGGTACTCATTTTATTGACCTCAGATGGATGAAATGTTGAGTGGACCGGCCGTTATTTGAACCTGTGACCATGAGGTCGAACACAGGCCCCTGCAGGGGGTGCATTAGTCCACTGAGCCACCAGACCCGGCTTAAACGGCCGTCACCACTGCAAAATCAGCCTCCATCCTTCTAGCCTCCCTGGGAAATGCCCGATACCCGCTACGACCAATCTGGTCCTGTATTTCCAGAGTTATCACCAGTGACTCCTGAGGAAGGCGTTTTTTCAGCCGAAACGCGTGTCGAGTTTTTATTGTAATTCTACTATGACAACTGTGTATGAATTGTTTTACCTGTAATTTTTATGATTTATATATGCTGTGCATTTATTGTGAATATAATGTGTTTATGTTTCTTTTATTGTATCATATAGTTTCAACTTGTTGCAGTTACTATATGATTTTTATCTATGCTAATTAAACATATATTTTTTATATATATTCATATTTCATTGTTCTTTTCTCTGTATAGTTCAGACTAATTGTTCACTAACTCTTGCTGACGGCCTAGGTTGTTTTTCCCATATTGGTTTTTACCCTGCCCTAGGAGTCTGCGTACCTTACTACCCAGGGGGTCCTTGTTTAATTCTCACCCTGTATCTCCCCCCACCATTTCTGTGTTGCTTCCACATGTTCAGGCCTGCACTTGTTGCTTGCATGTCCCCACCCACCTGCATTCCTTCCGAGTACCACCATCCATACCCTGTGTTTATTCGCCCCCCGCTGCTTCACCCCACTGCTGCTTACACCTCCTGTTCCTCTACCTTTGCCCTTTTTTGTTTGTTTTTAGTTACCGTTCCAAGTCGGATCAATAACTAAACACAAAAAGCATCTGTGTCATTTTGTAGGCAAGCACATACGTTATGCGCTCGCTGAGAAAATAAAGTGGGCACCCACATAAAAGTTGTTTTGTCTTGCTTTACTTAAGCCATGCTGCACCTATCAAGGATGCAGTTGAGTGTGGCTAAAAACCATTGGCAAAGTCAATAGGTCATAATGGCCAGACCTTGGTTTTGCCAATACTTGTTTCTTTGTGTCTATTGTCCGACTTGCTATGAAGAAAATAGCATTATAAGATTACATAAAATAGCAGGCACTGCAGCAAATCAGACTTGGCATTAGTGTTGCAATTAGGACGCAGTGTAATTTCATATCTTCCCAAAGACTATTTGCAGAAAATCAAATATGTTTCTACTCAGAGCTTTTCCACTTCTAAACTAATCGTCCTAAATCATATAATCCCTGTGAAACATGTCACTGCACAACAGGAAGAGGCTGATATCCTATAGCATCATTCTCGACGACCCACCCTCATCTTGGGCAGAGTGAATGAGCCTCCCTTTTATCGGCTTTAACCATAATTGGGTCTGCAAAGCCACAGCTTTAGATGAGATGGTGATGGGGGGATATGATTGCTGCTAATTCTCTCCAGAGTAAACAAAGGAGACACAAGTATGAGATTTTTAGAAATGGTAATCAGCAGCTTTTTCTGATGACTAAGTTTCATAGGATGATGTGTTCATGCTCTGAAAGCTTCCCACCGGAGGAGCTGCGTTGTGGTAAAGCCGCGTTGATGAAAAGTGGTTGATGCTGATGTTTCGAGTACCACAACAGCAATTTAGCTACAACCTTAGGATGCATGCTACCGACTCACCCGGCAGTCGCCTTATTACTACTGAACTACTTATATCGACTTGGGTACAGACACACTTAGATCTACTTAAATGGTGTTGTTGTATACTAATAACTAGAGAACTACCAGGAAACCAATAATTCCCCATAAATTACAACTAGATGAAAATTGCTTGTAATCATGTGTCAGTATCAAGTGACTATTTGTAACCTTTTTATGGCTCTTTTAGAGTCGAAATAAAGTATTTCTGGACTAACTAATTGTAATGTTACACAGATAGTACAAAACATGCTAGTCTGAGATAATTCCACCTTACCAATTCTGTTGTCATGAAGACATAGCGTGTGGGAGGTGTTGTTTGTCGGAGACGCTAAGCGATCAAATGTCAACCCGAACATTAATACCAGATCTTAGACCTAATATCAATGCAACAAGTTGCAGAACACACATGCAAGCGACCTTGTTAGATATCATACTTATGGGTGGTATTGAGCATGGGTAGGTAGGCTGCTCTCTTGGTTATGATATGGAGTATGGCCAGTTGGATACAAGAGTTCTGAACAACAAGAGGAGATATAAAAGGAATGGTTGCCTATGTGTATTCTTGTGCAAATGTAAAAACTATCACGCACACTTCAAGCACATAGATTAGAATAAGAACTGTTGCCCAACAGCTGAGAGCGGAGTCTCTGAATTTGGTAAGTACGAAATAAAAGCTATATACATAAGAGCCCTGGAACTAAGGAAAATAATATCACATTCAGGCACGAGGCATACACAAGGGAAAATATGGTGGCAACACTACTGAGGAGTGTCTACCCTATAGGGCTAACATTTCCTAATATCCTGATGTGTTCACACTGTGCAAAGTGATGGTGGAATGTGTAGGAGAGTCAGCATAGACAGCAGCAATCACTTCTAGAAAGTCTCATTATGTTCTACTGCATTAATGGGACCTCAAATTAGTCTCAAGGTCTGGCCCATCAGTAAGGAACCCATTGATCCTGATAATGGCACCTGGGATAGTTTTAGCGCAATGACCCCAGAAGTCATCTTCCTAAAATCTATGAGTGGGCTTCCATGTTAAGCATGAGCGGATTTTGCGGATTGGCAATCCGCGAATTTGCGGATTTGCAAACTCGCAATCCGCAAAATCCGCGAATTCCCGCGAATTTGCGGATTTTTTTTTTTTTTTGTGTTCGCCCGTGTTTCTGCCAGTTCGCGAGGGTTTTTACAATTTCGCAATTTGCGAACTTACCTGTCGGGTCGCAAGTTTTGCGAACTTGTTGTTTCTACGTGTCCAACCTGTTTGGGACACTCTTCTTCATCACTGCCACTCTCTGTCACCACTGCCACTCTCTGACTACTCATGCCACCCTCTGGCCCACCCATGCCACCCTCTGTTTCATCACCACACCCTCTGGTTGTCCAGTGTACATTATTTTTGGCAAAGCAAAGCACACCTTCCCTGCCTCAAGTGACCTGAATTAATTTGGGGCTGATTAATGTGTCACAGAATATTTTTTTAGCTGGCACCTGCTTCCTTAGTGCGCCCTGATTAGTGATCTTTTGCACTTGCTAAGTGCTTTCATTGTTGCAAATTTAGTTACAACACCTGCCCTGCCCCAACTGACAATAATGAATTAGGGGCTGATTAATGGATTTTAACTTCCAGCCTGGCTCCTGCTTGTCTCCCTTAGCTGTAATTCAGGACCTTTGTGGCATATGTGTAACTATTCTGAGGTTCAGAGCAGGGTCACATAATAGTTGCAACTGGCAACTGAACTCTGGAGGGGCCCCTCAGGAAGCACTACAGGAAATGGCTACTAATGATGAGCCTGAACTTTTGAACCTGGTAAGTAGTTACTTTCAGTTTTGCTAAAATCGTATTTCTGCAATTTCGCACTTATTCGCGGGGCGCGAACTCACGCGAACAGTGCGAGCAGTGCGAGCAAAATCCGCTGCTCGCGGATTTGCGGATTTTTCAGGAAATTCGCAAATCTCGCGGATTGCGGATTTCCCGAAAATCCGCAAAATCCGCGAGCGGAACGGATTTTCCGCCCATGCCTACTTCCCATATGAAAATACCTTCTAATGCATAAGATTGGACACTTCCTAATGCACTAGATAACTTTGATGAAGGTGGGAGGTATACTACAGCAGTTTTCTCTCCAAGATCCTTAATTTTCATAAATTGTAACTAAATATAAATTTGTATTTACGGTTTTCTGGCATTTTGAATAATCACAGAATTAGGATTGTCTCCAGTATCCTGACTCAAGACAACATTTAGCCCTCATGGCAAGTTTTCCATAATCCCAAAGCTGGTAGATTTGGGAGTCTCTGCCTGAAGAAGGATTAAAAGATATGTGGTAAAGCTACATTCTTGGGTTTTTCTAAAGGCACATTTGACCGGTGAAAACCGGTCATCATATATCTGGGGGAAAGTCTTCAAATGTAGAAAAAACCTTTGTCAATGGTTTGTAAACACTGATTTCTGAGGTAATTTTTCATTCCTTCGGTAAAAGCCCATAATGGTGTGGTAATACTGAACTTAAATGCAAGAGTGCGCAGCTCCTTAGACAACGTTTGGAGAAATAAAGGATTGAGAGCTAGTGGATTGTCAGGTCAGTGGAATAAACTCCAATAGAAGCAAGTGCCCCCGAATACCCCGAAAGGTGGCATGCATCAGTAGCATAGACACCTCCGCTCTGAGTCAAGGGTGGATTTCAAAGAACGAGGCAGAGTTCCTGACAAACAAAAATCCTAGAGAACCCTATTTCTATACCTTACCTAAAATTCACAAGGGCACCCTCCTTCCACTAGGAAGACCCATAGTGTCTAGGATAGGCTCTCTATTGGAACCTTTGTCAATTTTTTGTTTACCATTTCTAGAAACTATTGGTCAAAAATACACCGTCCTTCGTTCAAGATACAAGGGACATATTGAACTTGATTGCCTTGACTAATGTCGAGAGACCACAGATTGATTTCTTGGTCACCCTGGATTTAGAGGCCTTGTAAACTAATATCCCCCAGAAGGCCACACTTGAAGTTGTCGGAAGTATCCTGAGGTACAGGAACTGGGCGTCACCGACACCAATAAGCATCATCATGAAGTGTGCAACCTTAGCCCTAACAGAAACGTTTTTCAGTTTGAAGACCACCTGTTCCACCAAATCCAAGGGACCTCGATGGGCAGCACCTTTGCCCTGAGCCTGGCTTGCCTTTACAGACTTCGAAGAGCAATATATTCTGTCCCATACCCAGGGGCGGATTGGCAAGGCGGGCATTCGGGAATGGGCCGAAGGGCCGGTGCCTCAGTGCCCTCTGTGGGCCGTTTTTTTTTCTCCCCTGTCCAAGTCCACAGAGAGTGGACTAGGAAAGGAGAGAAAAAAAACCGGCCCACAGAGTGCATGAGACAGAGACTGAGAAAATGAAAGCAGCCTCGCTGTGCGGCCAGACAGCGATTGTCAGCTGTGGGCTCTCCTTCACCCCTACCCTGCCAAGCAATCAAGCTGAGGCTGGGCTGGGGAGGGGTGATTGTTCGCAATAATCGGCCTCCCTGGGGGCCAGGTGTTTCTCAGGCCTTTGAGCCATTTGCACCTCGCCCCCTGGCGCCCATGCAGCCCAGAAACGGTGTTAGTCTTAACACCTCGCCCACAGCCCTTCACATTCAGGGCATAGTGGGCGAGGAAGAATGGGTCTTGCTGTGGGGGCCTGGTGATGTTTGATATTTTTTTGTTTTATTTATTCATTTATGCGATTTTATATAGCGCGGACTTTACCCGAAGGTGTCAGAGCGCTTCACACTAGGAACAGCAATAATACATGAGGGAAATTATAAGTGGACAAATTACAAAAGCAAACGTTAAGTTACATGAATCAAAAGTGAAAATAGTGAGCAACCAAAATGCAAGAGGAGCAAATGATACATTACAGGAGGAAAAAGAGATATGTGTGCAGGTTACAAAAGCGTACAAAATTCAAGTAGAGGTATAATACTGCAATTAATGGCAGACACTCAGCACAAGAACAAACGTTACGTAGGCAATGGTGGCACTTGTGCAAGTATCTAAAGCAAACAAAAGTGAGAGGTAGCAAACAGTGTGTTACAAGAGAAAAGTGACTTGTGCAAGTTACAAAAGGGTACCATACACAGGTACAAGGGTAATACTACAGTAAATGGTAAATACTCAAACTGCCAAAACACACTGGGAAGGCACTTCCCATGCACCAGCTTCACCTCAGCCTCCCCCCTGGCTACCTGGCTACCTTGGATGACCCAGAAAGCTGTGTTTTGTGCTCCCCTGCCAGGACATTTTCCCAAGGCCTGGAGGGTTGATTAATTTACTAATTGCAGGGGCCTTACCTCTGTTCATGTGCTCCTGAGCTGAAGGTCTGGGGAGGGCTGAGTAGGTTAGTAATAGCAGGGGCTTTGCTGCTTTTCAGGTGCTCCTGTGCTGGAGGGCTGGAATAATTTTGTGACAAAAAGGGGCCTTGTTATTTTTTTTAGTTGCTCAGCATGTAGGCCATTGTCACATTGGCCCTGTGTCGTGTGCAAGAACAGTATCCTCCCACTTTCATTCCTTGTCTGTGCAAATGGTGTTTCATGAAAGGGCACGCCCCTTGAATGTGGGCCACGCCCCTTAAATATGGGCCACGCCCCTTGAATGTGGGCCACTTTTTTCGTCAGTGCCCGGGCCGAATTGTGATCCCAATCCGACCCTGCACATACCAATCCTCATATTGAGAGCATTGTCACATGGCATTGATACATCGAAAATATACTCATTTTATGGAAAGGAAACAGGAAAATGGCCACAACATTTGTTTGGTGGATTAACAATCTAAAGCCATACCTAAAATTCACTGCCAATGTCTCATAGAGAACTTCCCTTTCTAGATCTATTGATCAAACTTTCTGACAGAGAATTGAATATTAAAATGTACAAAAAACTTACAGACAGCCATAGTCTATTACTGTTTGGCAGTTATCACCCAAGGGCTCTACGGGACAACCTTCCATATGGCCAATTTCTGCACTTACGCCGTAATTGCAGTAACATAAGTAATTATAAAGAACAATCCAATGACCTAGCAGAATGCTTGGCTAGATGTGATTATCCACTGAGATACAGCAAAACTGCACAAAAGAGAGAACGTAACAACAATAGAGAGAACCTCTTAGAACCACGAGAGAGACCCCAAACTGATGACTTGATGTGCGTTACCACGTATAACCCAGAGTCTAACTACATTAAGAAAGTAATCAAGAAACACTGGAGGATCCTGCAAACTCACATTCAACCCCCAAAGATTTGCATTCAGAAGAACAGCAAACCCTAAAGATATGCTCATCAACATGAGGCCAAAGACATCCGCGACTCCTGTGCAGACACAACTTTGGAATTTGACTCCGTTGGTTGGCCACCATCCCTTTGGCCATTGCAACATCTGTCCCTTAACACAGCCGACAAAGAAGGTCCAACTTACTAACACCCTGACATGAACACAACAAAAGCACACCAACTGCAACACACACAATTAAATTTATCTGATTACTTGCCAATGCCAGTTAAAATACACAGGGATGACCACTAGAGCTGTTAAGGTACGAATTACTGAGCATCACAGTCATCAGGTGCAGAAAGACCAATACCAAGATGTGTGCCCATTTCACCACTGTTGGGATACCTCTGATAATCTCAAACGGACTGTCCTGGAGGCACACCCCCAGATAAGACAAGAAGCACATTTCAGAAAGGATCAAGTATGGATTTTTAGAGTGCACAAACATAGGGTTGGTTGTAATGATGATATCCCTTGGGGACAACTCAATAAATAATCCTGTACCCCCAACATTTATGTTCTACCAAAGATTGCATAGTCACTCCACACTGTACTCCTAATTGGAGAGCCTTGCCCGCACCATCTAGGTGCACTGTCTGCTGGGCTTTGTTTGATTGAGTGTTACAATAGGACACATCAATTCTCCTATTACACTCAGCAAATCGCAGGGGATACTCCATCTCCCTACAACCTCTGCATTCAACATGCTCTCTCACCCATGCTTACACCCAATGGTCATCGTCCGATTAGACATACCATGTGAGTCTATTAGGTCTTAATTGTTAATTGGGGACTGTGGAGCGGAAGCGGCACATACCTCCTTGCAGCGATGTCCGAGCGCGGGGGTCCTGTCCCCCGCGCCCGGTCAATTAACGTCCCGGTCACCCAGGACTCCTTCTCTTTTTCGTCCCCTGCAGGTACCGGCAACCGAGCTTGAAGGACCGGAAACACTCGCCAGCGATCCCGGAAGTGAAAGTGGGACGACCCCTAACGACCCGGAAGCAGCCGCCTCTGACCCCGGAAGTGGTCAGATAGACAACAACCCGGAAGGTAGAAAAACGCCCGAGAACGAAGGAGAGGCGTTCGGAGCAACCGACTCGTGGCAGGAGGCAGCGGAGAGCGACGAACCCCCGACAGAGAGCGGCGCAGCACGGCAAGACCGGAGCGAGGACGAGGAAGAGGACGTCTGGACGGAGGACTGGTGGCGTCCTCAGGAGGTGGCTGGAGAGCGGCCGCAACTCGGACGAGAGTTGCGGCGGGGCACGTGAGTACACGTCACCCTTTCTCAGTGCCCCCCTTCCTGTATATAGATGTATATAGAGTTGTACATAGCCTAGAGTTCACGAGCACAGAGATAGAGTATAGATTACCTTCTTTTCACGCACACTGTAATAAAGACCGAGCACTGCCCAGCACCTGACAACCCTCATCCCTCCCATCTCTTCCTTGCCTTTTCCATCTTCGCGGGGGTCCTGTCCCCCGCGCCCGGTCAATTAACGTCCCGGTCACCCAGGACTCCTTCTCTTTTTCGTCCCCTGCAGGTACCGGCAACCGAGCTTGAAGGACCGGAAACACTCGCCAGCGATCCCAGAAGTGAAAGTGGGACGACCCCTAACGACCCGGAAGCAGCCGCCTCTGACCCCGGAAGTGGTCAGATAGACAACAACCCGGAAGGTAGAAAAACGCCCGAGAACGAAGGGGAGGCGTTCGGAGCAACCGACTCGTGGCAGGAGGCAGCGGAGAGCGACGAACCCCCGACAGAGAGCGGCGCAGCACGGCAAGACCGGAGCGAGGACGAGGAAGAGGACGTCTGGACGGAGGACTGGTGGCGTCCTCAGGAGGTGGCTGGAGAGCGGCCGCAACTCGGACGAGAGTTGCGGCGGGGCACGTGAGTACACGTCACCCTTTCTCAGTGCCCCCCTTCCTGTATATAGATGTATATAGAGTTGTACATAGCCTAGAGTTCACAAGCACAGAGATAGAGTATAGATTACCTTCTTTTCACGCACACTGTAATAAAGACCGAGCACTGCCCAGCACCTGACAACCCTCATCCCTCCCATCTCTTCCTTGCCTTTTCCATCTTCCCTTACCGTCCCTTCCTCACAGGCCGTTTCCGTACCCCCTCACTCCCTGGTGTAGGTGGAAGTATTCCGACTGTTTGCTCGGACTAAAGCCCTTACACTTCTCTCCTTTTCCAAGCCTCCGAGGAGTCCCAGTACCATACCGAGGAGACTACTGGCGGAACAAGGAGAAGCAGGACTTGATCCACAACGACCTCTCCGAGCCTGGTCAGCAGCCGCATCAACCAGCCCAACCAACCCTAGGAATCCACACTGCAACCCTACCTTCATTGTGACTTTGTGCATCTGTTGAATAAAAACCCCTGACATAGCTCACTACATCCGGCCTCCCCGCCTGTTATTCCGGTCCGCCCGTCACCCAAGTCCACAGGGACGCATTGCATTCCCAAACTCCGACCGTACACCACAGGAGATATTCCATCTCCCTACAACCTCTACATACCACAAGCTCGCTTACTCTCATTACAGGATTTTATACTCCATGCGAGTTGCTCTAGGAATTACCACTTAATAATTATAAACTTTCTAGATTGCGGGGGCGCTAGAGGGCGCGCACACAGAATGGCCGCCTAACAGGGAGGCTCCTGTACCCTGGAGCATATATCCTTTACTTATCCTCACTTGCTGGAAGCTGACCGGTCCCGAAACCTGCTCGTTTGGTCGCAGACCCGAGTTTGGAGCGAATCCAGGCAGCGGTGTCTGTACGCTGGGCTGCGACTGTTTCCCCCGGTGCTGTCGCTGGAGCTAAAGAGGGAGGTGAGCCGGGCGGACAGGTCTAGGCGAGGCCGGGGATGACCACGAGGTGGTAGGCCTCGCCAGCGGACCCCGGTCGGGAACATCCGAGCCACTGTCCTCCTGACTGCGGAGTTGCTGCGTGAGCCCCCGCCCTGTGCTGCAGACTGCCACGGGTGCCTGCCTACTGCCTGGGGTGACGGGGGCTGACATTGCTGTGCTCGGACCCTGCCCGGAGCTGCTACGAGCGGCGGACCCCTGCTGCCGGGGGACTGGTTGACGACATCAACGAGGAGTGCTGGTGACTTACGTTGGAGGCGCCAACTGAGGGGTTCTGGCGTCTGCCCTGCGCGTACAAGGTCCCCAGGTACCGCACTGCAACGCTGCTGGCTGCAGAGACCGTGCTTGCCTGCTGTATATTTGAGGTGCCATCGGAGGATCCTGCTCCTGCCGCCATTATTGTGAGAGACCTGACGTGCGGCAGCGCTGTACCTGCTATGAGGTCCCGGATTGCTGGTTAGTGTACCTGCGGCTGTGGTGAGCTTGAGGGGTGGCCCCACATCACGGTGTCATTACAACTGCCCTCGCTGCACTGGGTCACGCTCCCCCTAGCCCAAATATTGATGGTGAGTCTGACCACGTTATCACGTGCCCGAGGTAGACTCCACTGACGGTACCGGACGGAGAGCACTGTGTGGGGCCGATTCTTGCTATCTACCGGCAATGGCTGAAGTCTTTTTTTTTTTGCGAACCTTTATTTGTAGTACATGCAGTTACAAGTATGGACCTACAACCATCCCGGCCGGCCGCTAAACAGAGCGAGAAAACCGCAAGCAGTATGTATAGTTGTAGCAGTTCGAGGCCCGGGGTCATAAAATAACAGTACATAGCTTGTAATCAGACTCAACAGCTTGAAATCAGGATTTAAGAGGTTCATTTTCAAATAGGAAACTAAGGAAGAGGTGTCGCACAGTTGAACACAGTCCCGCAATAGTGTACGAATCAGGATATCTACAAACAGTGTTAATACGGAGGAAATATTGGGGGATAAGATATACAAAGCAGGAGAAATGCAGACACAACCCCAGCGTGTAGCAAGTCTAAACCCCGCCCCTCAATACCAAACAGAACGCGAAGAGCAGGAGCGACAACGACACTAAAAAGAGAAGAAAGACTAAAGGGCCATGGAAACAAATACCGAACAAAACACCCAACCCGCAACCCCCCACCCTGCACACCCACAGAAGGCCATGGCCTACCCCCCAGCAGCGTGCCTGTCGCCCTAATAGAGACCCGAAATATAGAAAGATAGGGGAAAGAGGAAAAGAAAATAAGCGGAGGAGGGCCCTCATCATGCCGCCCGGCCCCGCCCCTCACCCCTACACCTCGGAAATCTCAATAAGGAAGCAATACTGTAATGAAGAATAACAAATCCCGAGCACAATAGCGATGAAATATCAATCGAACATACCCACTGCACCGTCTGCCAACAATAAAGCCAATAGACCATGAACCACATCATCCCTGACCCTGTCTGGCAGCGGTACCGCCAGAAGTCCACTCGTTAATCAATTTAAAGCACAGTCCTGAGGATCCAAACAATATGGGTGGGTCCGGTTGGGGCGCAGCCATAGAAGAGCACAACAATCCAAATCCATCTAAGTATAGACAGCAAATATCAGGCAATATCAACGCCGGTCCCGGGCACTTTCCAAAGCTCACAGATAACAACGCCATCCAAGAGAGGAGAGTCACACAGTTTGGCCACCGCCGCGACATAACCAGGCTAGTCCAAGAGGGAAAACAGCGCTCCATCCCCAGCCGCCAGTTGGACATGTGTCCCAAGGAGACATCCATACGAGCAATCAAGTCGGTCCGCGCAGGCACGGGAGCCCGGTCCTCAAGCGGCTCCCGGTGCCTCTGCGGAGCTGGAACTTCCTCCATGGACTCAGCAGCAAGTTCATTGGCAGTCCCCTGGAATCGGGCTGTGGCCGCCAGAGACGGCGAGACAGCAATGGCGTCCATTCTTTCACCCAGGTCCCAGGCATGGCAAACCATGGTCTCGTAATGGCTGGATTCTTGTGACATTTTATGCCTTGTTGGAGGTTTGTGGGCCTGGAAGCCCAGCATACCCAAGAGTGACATTGCCTCATCCTGAGACGCTAGTGGGCCACGTCTACTGCTGTCGCTCCTGACATGGGCGGGCGTGTTTTTGCTGGAGCATATTGCGGTGGGTTGTGCCGCCACTGCAGTCCTTTGGGGGGTCTGGCCTAACCACACAGGCTGGGGGTTTGGCCGCGGCACCACGATGGTCAGGCAAGACAACGGCCAACCGAAGCTATCCTTTAAGGCCGCAAAGAGGGGGCAGAGGGTGACAGTCGAGAAGCCCAATGAGAGCAGGACAGGTGCAGCTGGCAATGCCCCTTCCCCTGAAAGCCAGGATCTGCAACAGATCCTGCAAGAGATGCGCTAGGGCTTCGCCACTGTGGTGGACAAGGTGGACAGGATGTCCTCTAGGATGGATGCCCTAGTCCACAAAGTTAATCAGCATGAACAGAGAATCCCGGCTACTGAACAACGTATCTCTGACAACGATGATACCACGGCCTCCAATACCACTCAACTAGCCAGGATGGACAACTTACTGAGGGTCATTGGGGCTAAGGCTTGCAGCAGACGCAATAACATACGTGTCACGGGCGTGCCAGAATCCACAAATAAGGGCAGAATGGAACTGGATGTGGAGAAGATGCTCCTAACGTCCATTGGGGAAGAGGCGTTCTCCCCGCAGTTCATCATTGAGCGAGCGCACAGGTCCCTGGGCCCGGTGCCCAAACCGGGTGTGCCACTGAGACCCATAATAGCCCGCTTACTGAACTATTGAGATCGTGACACAGCCTTCAGAGCGACACGTGCAAAGCAGAATCTCTCGGTGTGAACTTCTCCATTCATCCCGACTTCACTCCCATGGTCCAGGAGGAAAGACGCAAGTTTATTGCAGTGAAGAAAAAGTTGAGTGATGCACAGATAGACTATGCCTTACTCTATCCGGCGAAACTCCGGATCACGCACCAAAGGAAGCAGCGCTTTTTCACTAGCCAGCAAAAAGTGGAAGACTACTTAAAGGCAATCAGGAGGGCGCAGAAAGGGATGCAAGAACATGACGCGGCGCGGGGAGATGGCTTAACAGAATCGGATGGAGAGCCTGAACTATTCTAGTTGTAAAGGCCACCGGACTTCGAGTGGCGGCCCTGCACTGCTGAGACACTGATTCCTATGCACTACGGACAGGTGCTGAGACTAAGATAAGGGACAGTGGCCTACTTCCAGTGGTAATGTACTCCAGGGTCCACTACCCACCCTTGGCCTCACTTGAGGGTGGTACACGCTAAGAGGCTAGAGGGGGGAGTTGTGGTTGTGTGCCCTTTGATGCTGTTCCCCCTGCGGGTATACCCCATACTTGGGTTTTGACTTTCTGAGGTTTGTTTAGACTGGGAGGGAGGGGAAGGGGGTAGGGATACAGAGTGCCTCCCCGGCAAGTTGGGGCTGCTGTGTAGAGTCGGGGGGAGGGATGGGGAGGGTATGGGTGGCTGCTGGCATGATTGGGATGCAGTAGAGGGAGGGGGGAGGACTCATGTTTACGGAGGTTTTTTCCTTACAGTAGGGGAGGGCCTGTTGTATGGAGCGTGTGGTTGCATATCTCATCTGAGCAGAGATGTACTTTTTAGAATACGATATGTCATGTTGCAATACTACAGAATGTTCTTTAATCTATGGCGGGGATGGGACTTGATGCGCAATTGAGTTGTATGTCATGGAATGTCAGGGGGCTTAATAATGCTAGGAAATGCCGAAATGTGATTGCATATTTGGATCGCCACCAGGTTCAAATCGCCATGCTGCAGGAGATGCACATATCACCACAGACTCGCACCACATTTGCAAGTAAATGGGCTAGTGCGCGCTCTTTCTCGTCTTACTCCTCATACGCAAGGGGGGTGGCTATCCTGATCAGATGCAACTTCCCCTTTCAGGTGGTGGGTGAGGTCTCGGATGCAGAGGGACGCTTTACTATTGTGTGGGGACGCCTTGGTCGCGACACTACCACTTTGGTGAACTGCTACGCCCCTAATGTGGATCAGCCCGATTTCTTCACCACATTGTGGGGCAAAATCCTCGACATAGGTTCACAGCATATCATCTGGGGAGGGTGACTTTAATGTGGCGCTAGTACCCCACTTGGATAGAGCAGATGGAGTGGCGCTTTACAAGCCCAAGTCCAGAAAAGCACTGGAGGGTGTGATTGAGGAGGGAGACTTAGTGGATAGCTGGAGACACCTACATCCATCCCACAAAGAGGGCATGCACTTCACGTCACTGACTGGTACTTGGGCACGGCTGGATTATCTTTTGCTGTCTAGAAGAATGAGTATTGGAGTGACTAGGGTGGAACACTTACCTAGGACATACTCTGATCATAGCCCGGTTCTGATACGCCTGCAGGTACCCGGATGGGACAACGCCCGACCACATTGGAGGTTACAACTTGCGGCGCTGCTGGATGCGGTGTTTCGCGCAGAGCTGGGCGAGGAGATCGCTGCATTTTTCCCTCGCAACAAGGGGTCAGTGGACTCGGTTACAACCATCTGGGAAGCGTTCAAAGTTACGGTTAGGGGATACTGTATATCGAAGAGCTTTGGAGTGTTGCGTGACATACAGCGCACAATACGCACCATTGATAGAGACCTGAAAAGTCTGGAGGCTAGGATGGTAGTGGGTGACACAGCTGAAGTACACACAGAGTTTAGGGCCAAATTAACGAAATATGAGGAGGAAGCGGCTAGGGAAGCTAAATTTAAAGGGAAATACTGGCAAGCGAGAACATATTGTGAGGGGGATAGACCTGGCAAGGCACTGGCAGTGCTGACCCGTGCTCCCCACACCTCCAACGTGATCCTCGAGGTCATAGATAACCAGGGCCAAACTGTTCGGGACGCGGATGGTATACTATCTGTGTTCTTGTCTCATTATCATGCGCTGTACACCACTGCCACAACCGATGACGTGCTATACGACGACTTCCTTGGGGAAGTAGCCCTTTGTTGGCTCATTGACGCTGACAGGTCCTTCCTCGCTGCTCCCTTTGAGCAGGATGAAATCAGAGAAGCCATCATGTCACTCCAAAATGGTAAAGCTCCTGGCCTCGATAGGCTACCGGAAGAATTTTATAAGGCGTACATAGAAACACCGTTTACTACGGTTACATGCACTGTTGATGCCTGGCGTCGCATGACTAAGATGCTGGGCTGCGCTATGCCATATTCCCCTCGCCTGCCATTAACATACCACCCTACACTTGTGTGCTCACAGGACGGCCTACACCTGGTGTCGGGCATGTACCGGCACGTTAGAGTGTCCAGAACGGGACATGAGAGCTCAGCCCGGTCACTCTTGGGCTGCCGATCTGGTGGTGGAGATCACTGATGACCAATGGACCTCCTGCTGCGACCTCACGGCTAGGATTTCCGCCAGCTGTAGGCTCAGGATCATTCACTATAAGTTCCTTCAGCGCTTATACTACACGCAGGTTAAGAAGCATAGGTTCCGCAATGACAGATGTGAGCGCTGTCAAGCGGAGCATGCTGGATTCCTACACTTGTCCTGGGAATGCCCCTTGAGCCACGCTTACTGGCAGCAGGTACATGTTGCCCTTGAATCCATGATCAAAGCACCAATAAACCCTGACTCCTTATTAATGTTGCTGGGATACACACCACACATCCCTAAGACCTGCAGGAAATTCCTGGACATTGCTCTCCTTCTTGCAAAACGTCGCGTGGCGTGTTGATGGGGTCGTGGCAGAGCGCCGAAGTTTAAGGAGTGGCTCGCAGATCTAACCCACTGTCAGGAACAGTTCACTATTTTTGCTGAGACACTTCCGATCTCCAGTAAGCCTAGGGATGTCTGGGGCCCTTTGACCACATATTTACTTGCCCAGAGACATGGGGATGATGACGCACCCGGGGGGGATATGCGGGCTGATGACGATGCACAGGCAGCACTTACTCGGCCCACTGCTTGATGCTAGCTATGAGCGGGGTATACTGTTGGAAACATAGGGGCTGATTATGATTGCGGGTTTTCCGCATCCTCGGGGCCGGCGGAAGCCACCGCCGGCCCCGAGGATGCGGAAAAACCGCAGCGGACTGACCAAGGACCCACCGCCACATTAGGATGGCTGGTGGGTCCTGGTTTCCGTCCGCAGCTTTTCCCATGGTCGGCTTACAACCGCGGCGGAAAAGCTCTGATATGGTGACGGTGTCTCTCAGACACCGTCCGCCATATCAGGATGGGCTTTTAAAAGTGCTTTTCCGCGGCGGGTTTTCCGCCGTGGAAAAGCATACGGATCTTCACCTAGGGGGCCCGTTGCGGGCCCCCTAGGTGAAGGGGGGTGGGAGGTGCACATGGGGGGTACCTATGGTACCCCCCTGCATTTGCATGCAGAAAGCGGCAGGCACCGCGCGGTGCCTGCCTCTTTCTGCATGCAAATGCCATGCGTGCATTTTTAACATTGCCGCGGGTGCAGCTTGAAGCTGCACCCGCTGCAATGTTAAAAATAGAGGATGTGACCGCCAGGGTGGCGGTCACATCCTAATCACACAGGAGGGGACTCCGCAGCCCATGCGGACGTCCCCTCCTCCTCGATGATCGCGGATGGACGCAAGTCCGTCCGCGATCATAATCGGCCCCTTACTGTGTGTACGAATGCATAGTCATGTATCTTGTACCCCATGTTACCATTTATTGTTAATCTACACAGAATTCTGGTTACTTATCACCGTAACTCTTCAACTTGAATCAAACTATGGTACCTATGTGTTGTAAAGTGACCTCTGGAAGCTATCCCTGTTGAACATGCATCTTACCTGATCAAGTACCTGTGCCTAAATGTGTTATACTGTTTTGCTGCCATGACTTATCTGAATGACATGAGAAAGGTGTTACTGTAACACTCCATACTGCCAACCTTTGGTTTGTTCTGTTAAAAACTATAAATAAAGTTAAAAAAAATAAAGAAAAAAAACTTTCTAGATTGCAGTAACCACATTAACATGCAAAACTACTCTTGAGGATTGTATATGCGCATAAATGTACTGGAGACCCTTTGAGTCTGTCTTCATGCCAATTCTTAACAAGCCTTAAGAATTTGAGGCCCCCACCCGCCCTTCCCAAAATGGCTCCCGCTGGTCCCACTCTAGTCTTTTTTTAATAGTAACAGGAAGTGCAGGCAGTGTTATAACCCTGCCCAAGAGGCTCTCCTTGTTACGGGAGACAGAGACGGGGTAGGTGTAGAGGCAGACGACAGTGCTTTCCAGAACTGGAGTAAGATGCATGATTCCTTTTTAACCCTCCCCATTTGCCATTATGCTTCTAGGACGTGAGTGAGCGTTTCACTCTGTCCTGATCCCGCGAGACCCGCACTGACTCTAATACGGATAAGTGGTTTACAAACAACAGTTGGTTATGTATAAATATATATGGAGAAGCACTAAAACAGCACACAGCCTTTAGTTTGCGAGCTTTCCGGATATTTAATAACCAGATCAAGGACACGTATAGTTTCACGATATTTGCACCATTCATGCATGAATCTTAATGTATTTGGGTGCAGTACCATGCCTCTGCATTTTTATACCTGAGAATCCAAAACTACACAATCACTAATAGATTGGTCATTATATTGAGAGACACACAGTCCACGTTTGGAGCAGAAGGGGTTGCGCAAGGTGGTGTTAGATGTGGGTTTCCACTCTTCGTCACCTTAAGATACAACATGGGGCATGAAGGGAACAAGATGATACAAAGGAAACAACATCATGCATGAAATAGCATTGCCCAACGTCTGACCGAATCGAAAAAAAATACTTTAAAATATTATTTGTCTTGTCTGTTTCTTTTGTTTTTCAGGTCAGGTATACAAGGTGTAATAGTGCTTTGTTATTTAAGGAGTGACTGCTTACTTGGATGCCCACTACACATTGTTGAACCAGTCACTGAGTAGTGTAGGTCACATTATTTCGGTCCTGATGAATTGCCAATATATCCCTTGTGGACTAGAGTAGGAAAGAAACTTGTTGACCTCACATTTTAGTAAATGATCACGATTGCTTTCTAGGACCATTGAATCCTACAAGAGCAACACCGTTTTTAATTAGGTTAGTGAGCTTCACCAGTAAAGTTTCCTCAAAACCTGCATCACTAGACCTACTTTAATTACATGTTTTCCTCCACACTACACATTGTACACAACCCACACCTCATCATATGGCAAAATTAAAAGATCTCTGGCAAAGAGCCCCTTCGCGGGTGCCCGTCCGGCACTGCAGTGCCTGCCCGGATGATGAAGCTTTACACCTTTCGGGTTGTGTGAGGGCACTTGTTCCTATTGGAACTTATTCCACTGACCTGACAATCCATTAGTTCTCAATCCCTCATTTCTCCTAACTTGGTCTAAGGAACTCCACACTCTTGTATTTAAGTTATGACCAAATGAAGCATGTGTGCTTGACCTAGCTCAAATATATTGTTCCCTTTTGTTTAAAGAGTGGTAATACCGAATCCAGTAATTTTCCTAACTCTGCTGTATCGACATTCCCAATGATTGTAATACAGTATTGGGTTTTCTTCGGGCCGTATAATGAGGTTTTAGGATTTAGTTTACCTCAACTGCGGACAGTGGCTGCTTCAAATTATTTTCATTTAATAACATTGGCTGGCTTGAAAGACAACCCTTGAAAATGTGAAAATCTAAAGGCTAAGCACTTCATTAGTCAGTAAAAATTATTTTCTGAAAACAATCTTTAAAAGAGAAAATCAATTCAGCAACAGTAATAGAAAGTTCATTAATAAGTTACAAGAAACCGGAGAATATTCATGGAAAAGAGTGTAAAAGTGGGAGGCTATTAAGGATGAGACTGATAAAGGGTGAACACCAGATACAGATGAATGTGACATCATCATCAGTGTTTGGCTAGATAACATGGGAGAGGAGCAACAAGTAGCAAAACAGCCCAACTAGTAGCCCCACCTTCTTGGCTGTCAAGTTTTCAACTTCCGGTGGATCTCAATTAATCTGCTGCCAGGTGACCAGCAAACTAGAGACAAAGAAGTTCAAAAAAAGAAAAACAAAAACAAGGCAAAAGGCATTTTCTATTTATGCACCCAGGACCTGGAACAATGTCCCTTTATCCATCAGGAAAGCCCAAATCCTGACACATCTCTTTAAAGAACCCCATGTTACGCATTCAGAGTCCACCTCCACTCTCAGAACTAAGCTTCTCCTCCAATCACTCAATGACTGAATCTTTGAATTTGACCGTGTACAGTACTCTGCTGCCTTTTGTACTATACAATGACACATACATGCATACATAAAACAAAGGAGAGGTGCTTGGTAAGGAAATGGTGGAGTAGGGCGACCTCGCCCAGAAAGCACACTGATACTCACTGACATCTGGCCTTCATTAACTAGCTACTCTCACTATGTAAAGGTCACCCTCCTTCACTCAGTGGACAACTGCCTCCCTCATTGGCTCGTCATCTCACTCAACTGAGCATGCAGCCTTTTTTTTTTTATATATAGCGCAAACTAGACCCGAGACATCGGGTATCAGAGCGCTTTACATAGCACCAGTTTTGTTACAGAAGAACACATTCATTTTTGCTAGGCACGGGGAGATTAAGTGTCCAGAATCACAGGATGTTCAGTGTTGTTGCCGAGACTCGAACCCGGTTTCCTAGCTTCGAGGTCGACTGCTCTAGCCGTAAGGCTACATCCTCTCCCCACTGGCCACTTTGCTTCACTCGCTAGTCAGCTTACTCCATTTACTGACTTCTAAGCCACATTCACTGCTTGCACTCCTTCACTTATTAGTGATCCTGGGCACGTTTCAAGGCCACAAAATCAAGCATGTTCTCACTTAAATTGGTAAAATATCCCAAAGACATGTAGATTCTGTTGTAGTGCAAAGGAGGATATTATCCATCTGGTTTGTATGTGACCCTTTTTAAAGATATTGTGCATTTTAATATTGAAAAACATTTTTAACGCTAGGGGCAACCGTCACTGTGGGACGGCTATAGTTAAAGGACTTGATCCAATCGATCCTCAGCTCAACTGCCAAATGATTAAATACTTGACTTTATATGAAAAAACTATCCGATTCGAACACTCTTGACCTATAGGTCCATAAGAACTTATGTTGGTCAACGAACGCAGCGGTACAAAAGGGGGTGGTGATGGACGGAGTATCTGAACTAATCAAACACTCACATCCAGTCAACAGATCTGGGTTTAATCCATCACTGTTCTTTAGGCAGGCAGTATACACTTAATATTCATACATGCTGATTTTATTTTAAAAAGTTGTGGTGCTCAGTAGCACCATGACATCTCATTGATGGTGATCTGCTAATAAGATTTGGTTATTGTATAGGGTTTACTAGTACTGCAGCACTTTACTGATAGTAATCTGGGTGGTTTTAACTTCTACGGACGAAATGACTGTTTCGGTTTAGGCGCTGATAATACTACAGCACTTTATTAAGGATAGCAAACACAAGGAGATGATGGACGGAGCGCTGACACTTTTCAGACACACACCCCCAGTCACAGATCTGGGTTAAATCCATCATCATTCTTTAGCTCACTTTGTCACCTCAGTTCAGACCAAGCCATATGCAAATCAGTCTTGACTCTGTGCCTCATGGGAGCAGTCCAGCCCGAACTCCCAAAACAGGTCTTCCTTGAACCGGAAACAAGCATCCTGGGACCGGTTTCTGATTAACACCCTTCATCAGCCAGACTAGCTTGAATCCAGTGGCAAAGTGAGCAAGGGACCCACGTCTGATGATAGTCATGATGGTTCAAGCTTTATCATTTAGGGTGAGACTGTAATTTCTATGAAATCCAGTAGCACATTTTATCACATTTTATGTATTATTTTATGTAGTATTTGCATACAAGGCAACATTGTTACGGTTTTTATTAACTAAAATCAATAAAGTTTGAATTGAATTGGTAAAATATCTAAGTGAGCTAAGCGCTTTCTGCTGACATCATAGTGTAATCAGATTTGGGATAACAACCTTTACAATGCAACTTTTACACCGCACTACCATTACAACGAAACTTTTACAACGCAACATCCATTACAACGCATGCATTTACAACACAACCATTACAACGCATGACACTACAACGCACACCACTACATTGCATGCCATCACAACGCAGTCATTACAACACATACCATTACAACGCATAGCATTACAACACATAGTACCCTTACACTATCCAACACTTACCCTACTGTTGCACCCCCTGGAGTAGGAATAGTAATTTTTACCCCTACACTATCCAACACTTACCCTACTGTTGCACCCCCTGGAGTTAGAATAGTAATTTTTACCCCTACACTATCTAACACTTACCCCTACTGTTGCACCCCCTGGAGTTAGAATAGTAATGTTTACCCCTACACTATCCAACACTTACCCTACTGTTGCACCCCCTGGAGTTAGAATAGTAATTTTAACCCCTACACTATCCAACACTTACCTTACATGCAATGTAATGTTATGCGTTGTAACGGTATGCGTTGTAAATGTAGTATGCGTTGTAGTGGAATGCGCTGTAAAGGCAGTTTCAAAGAATTCGTTGTAATGGCATGCGTTGTAATGGTATGCGTTGTAATGGATGTTGCGGTGTAAAAATTGCGTTGTAAAGGTAGGCGTTGTAAAAGTATGCGTTGTAACGTCATACATCCCCAGATTTGTATCTCATCAGCACAAACTCTGAGTTTCATCTTTCTATGGTCAACAAAGTAAATCCCATTAAATTAGGTGAAAGTAAAATATGTTATAATGCTACAAATAAACAAAACAGCAGTATCAGGCACTATATAAATAAAAAGTAGCAATTAAATATTCCCTGCCTCAAAATTACAGGTCACAGTCAGCTAATCTGACCGCCATTTTGAAAATCATCTTTTTAAAAAGCATATTAATGATATACATTTATGAACCATGGTGATGCAGCTGCAAGGCCCAAGGGTCTGAAGGGGCCCACTGCATCATCATAAATATAGCAGTTTTTTCACTACCAAACTAGAAGGTGGGGCAGATTGGCAGATTCCTTGCTTGCATCAGAGTACATGGTACCTTTGCTATGCCACTGATTTGCAGCTTGCATGTGGTCTGGCAAACATAAGCCCAGTACTAGGTTTTTATTAAAACCTACTCAGATTGTGCAACCTTGTTTAAAGTCAAACGCGAGTAAAATGTTTCCCTGGCACGAATGATTTAAAATACACTATCCATAATTACATTCTTGGATAACAACAGGGCCCAGTGCTCAAATAAAGTGTTATTATATTCTCATAGCAGGGAAAAGGGGAGTTTTCTTCAGCTCTCCACTTTGGTGTTTTCATAGCATGCATTTGCTCGCCACTGGCACAGAGAATACTAGAAAAGCCACCGAATAAGGCTTCCATCAGAAATAGGAATTTTCCACGTGTTTTTGCCAAGTTGCTGCAAAAGTGCGGCAGAGTGAAGCGAGTCCAGCCCTCAATCACGGGTTTCGCCGAGGAGACTAATTACTGCCTCTCATTCCTGAAATCACTACGAGCATCCTCGTATTTCCCATAGGCAGCAATTTTCTGCCCGTGCTGACCTTGGCCCAGTTACCGACCAGCAAACACGACCAGCGAACAACAGGAAAGGGCCTCTGTGCTCGCAGCCAACCCCACCGCGCCATTCAATCCCCTGCGCGAAAACATTTAGGAAAACGCAGATATTTGATATCAGCAGAAAAAAAGAAAAAACATAAAGGAATAATAGGCCCCCTTCTGTTAGGAGGGCGCAGAGTTTTTTTTTTTATCCCACAGGCGCTGCTGAGGGCCAGACGAGGGGGCGCGCCAAGGCCGCGGCCTTAACTGCGCGCACTCAATCTGTGCAGGGCGGCTCATCACGCTGGAAACCATGAGAGAGCAGTTATACAATGTCGGGGCTGATTCATCCGCTCTGTGGGTTTTTTAAGGGTCTGTTATGCAATAGCAGCAGGCCGGGTGCCCGCAGATTCCAAGCGCGTGACACCATGAGGAGAACCGCTTCAGAGGAGTCGCACCTCGTTATGGGCTCAGCTCGCCGCGCGCATTCCAAGCACTGCAGCCCAGAAGGTCGGGCCCAACCAGGAAAAATATTTAAAAAAAAAGCCTGAGTGCAATCAGCCCGAGTGCAAGAGGACAGGGATGTGGCGTGCACTAAGATGACAATCGCCTGGGTGGCGATGGTGCAACGAGAAGCGAAGCAAAAGATGGAGACTTTAGGATCTAAGCTGCCCTAACTGACAACGTCACTTAAAGCAAAATCAAAAGGGCAGGGAATATTTGCACCAAATTTAGGGCCTTGTTATGACTTCCGCCTCAGCTCCAGACCACCACCTCCTCCCAGGTCTTCAAAACGGACCTCAAAGTTCTCCTCCTCCAAAGACACCTCCTAATGTAATTCACTCCCTCTCTATTATCTGAAGGAAGACCTCCCATCACTGAAATCTCTATTCTCCATGATTATGGAAGTGCCTTCCCAGTGTGCTCGTGTGGTTGGAGTGTTTGCCTTTTATTACAATATTATCCTTGTTTCTGTGTTTGGTTCTCTTTTGTAACATGCACACGCCACTTTTCTCTTGTAACACACTGTTTGCTACCTTTCACATTTTGTTTGCTTTTGATACTTGCACAAGTGCCACCATTGCCTACGTAACGTTTGTTCTTGTGCCCAAGTGGCTAGCATATTTTGCAGTATATTTCCTCTAAATGTACTTTGTTTTCTCTTGCAACCTGCACACTTGTCACTCTTTCCTCCTGTAGTGCACTGTTTGCTACCTCATGTGTTTTGTTTGCTCACAATTGTCACTTTTACCTCATGTAACTTATCGTCTGCTTTTGTAATTTGTTAATTTGTAATTTTTCTGTTCCTATTGTGAAGCGCTCTTACGCCTTCGGGTAAAGTCCGCGCTATATAAAAACGCATAAATAAATAAAAAAATATCTCGTTACGGGGCTGCCACGCAGCCGCCCCGCTCCGAGATCGCCAAATCCATAAAAACACCTGCCAGAGTAGGACTTTTAAAATCTGTGTTGGGAAGTTCTTTGGCGGTCCCACTGCGGTGCCTTGTGATTGTCAAAGACAGTTGCTGCAGAGCATGGACTATCGAGTCCATAGCCTGCAGGAACTAGGGGTGAATACAGACAGGGGGGGCACAACATGTTCCCCCCTGCATACACCCCGTGGCGCAGAGGAACAAGGGTACTTTGCAGGGCCCCCTTTGTTTCCTCACCGCCACACTTTTCATGGTGGTTGCATCGCCATGGAAAGAGTGGGTCAGTGAGGAAATTTGATATATGCTTGGTGGGGCCACAGGAATCCCGCCCAGCATACTGGGGCCTTAAGACCGATGAAACACCGTCAGGGATCTCTGATCCCTGGCGGTTGCGGTGGTGCCAATGTGGTTCGACCACCAAAGTTGCAATGGGGCTGTCGGACAGCTGGAGCTCGCACTGTCACCGTGGCTACGGCGGTTTGATGGACCGCGGTAGTCATAATAAGACCCTAATACTTCTCACATCGCTCAGCCATATTATGCTGAATGTTCCTGTGCTGTCACCAAATACAATACTGTTTGGATGCCTGCACTCCATAGCACCATCTCCCTCACCGGTACACTGTATTTTTATTCCTCACCCAAAATGTCCAGCGTTTTCTGCAAACACAACCAATGCCTCTCTGGTGCACAGATGCCAACTAAGGATAGGAGCTGCTACCCCTGTTTTGGCTTTTGCTATACCTGGCACTGCTTCTTGGTACCCGTGGATTCGGGGGTCCTCAGGTCACCTTTTTCCCTGCTCTTAACTCGCTCTTTCTCTAAAGAGCAAACACAGGGACGAATAGGTGGTCCAGGGTGGCATAAGAGATCAATCTTGTCATGTCACAAGGGGTCAAATGACACCTGATGAGGTAAATGTCACTTCTGCTAGTCCTGGTATTTTGGTGATAGCATAAATTATCTATATGTAGCTAAACGCAGCTAATCAGAGATGGTGCTCATTTGGTTGCTGTACGGGCTGCGCACATGTCATCTGTGGATGGTAAATAGTCAGTTTCTTGAGGTCTTGTGGGCCTTCTAAGCTGTGCACCGACATTTGCATTTCATCATGTGTTCCACTCTAGGGAGAGGTGTGGTGCAGAGGCCACAGCGGCTGACTCTGGAGCATGGGGTTCGCGGTTTGATCCATGGTGCCAGCGGCTGCTCAGCTCAACACCATGTGACTCTGGGCAATAGCTCACTTAATCTCCCCAACAGCCCCCAGCGCCATGAAACCTTAATAGGTGATATATTCACACTTTACAAATATGGATTATTATTTATTATTATTTACATGCTTTCAATCACACAGGACTGCGTTAATATGATTAGAGAACACCGGAAATCACAGTAAAACCGAGAATGTATAGCTCTGAATTCTCTATCATGGCTGGATTTCCTTTTTGGTGATGTTCAGTGTAAACCACAGCAGAGCTCCTCTGCGAAGGCGGTTGAGTGTTGCCCCTCTGCTCTGCAAGCAGTTTAAAATGGAAAACTAAAATGATAATAACTAATGCTATCATGTTAGCTTTCCTTTCTGCTTGGGTGCGGCTGGGTAGTCTGTTCTGGTCAGAGCAGGGGCCAGGAGGAGGAGTGATAAGCACACTCTAAAGTGTGCATGATGGTTTGGCTGGCCCTTTTGGGCCGGCCAAACCGTCCTGCGCACTTTGCATGTTCCCCACCAGGCTGCATTACACAGCCTGGTGGGGAACATGCACAGCCTCCCTGTCCCAGTCTAAGCACCGAACCACGGCTCTCAGACCAATCACAATGCTGCTGTAAGGCAGCGTCATGATTGGCCTGGGGATTCTGGGAGGCTGTGTGCTTCCTGTTGTGGCACGCAGAAGTTAACAGAGAAGAGGTGGCGGCTAGTGGCAGTGAGGTAAGTCCGTTTATTTTATTTTTTGCCCCCCCTCTGCCCCACCACCCCCGCTCAGTAGCAGACGCTACTGGTACACTATAATGAGTATTCGCAATACATGATAAGATATTTAGTTAATGCTATAATGTAATTTATCCTTAATTGAATCTCTATAGGTTTTGGATCGGCCACCCACTTTTGTGCCCAGTCCAGCCTTTGGTGCTGTTCCTGGTAAAAATAGTCTTGAATTTGAATCCGTCCAGGCATAACCAGTTTTACCACATCCAGTAGAAGATCCACGTGAGACAATCCCAACGTGTTTAGATATTTGGCGTTGTTCTCAAGGCTAAAGTTTCTATGAGAGAATTATAGATCCATCGGGCACTGTACTTAAAGCTGCCTGATTTCCTCTGAAAGAAGTTTCTTCAAACCTCCTGGCACATTGCACATTGCACAACTTTTATTTAGTAAGAGCATGACTCAATCATGAAAACTTTGCTTACTCATAGAAACTTACCTCCACAATATTTTAGTTCTCTATATTCTTGACACAATGTTTTGTCCACACTATTTTTTCTTCAATTTTTTATCCAAATACCGCAAAATTTCAAATTCATCTTTTTAATTGTTAATTAATTAAAAACATTGCATAAACCAAATTAAAAACAAATTCATAGGCATAAGATTTAAAAGACAACGAACAACCTACAATTTATTCATTTACTATAATCTTTGACAGAACGTTTTTCAACAAAATTCATAAATTTTTAAAAATTGTGTGGTCAAGCAAATCTTAGCGACTTGCATTGCAGCTACTACTGCGTGCAGACAAGAACGAAGTCCCATATGAATGAATAGCTGTTGATAACTGCCCAGGCATGGGCACATCTTGACAGTTTATGCTTGTGTTCTAGAAATGACAGTGAACGGATTTTACTGGAGAGCAGTTTTTTAGGTCTCGCCTACGCAGCGTACATGCGCTGTATAGGAGACCTTTAGCCGTTGTTCAGCTGTTTTTTGAAGCACATACTCGTGCTTGTGGCGGCATACACCTTGAGGGAGTGCGCAGCGGTGCGCCACAAGCACTAGCATGTGCTTTGAAAAATAGCAGACTGCGAGTACGCACCACTCCCGGGCTCACCTCCTGCTCCCTCTCTCTCTCACACGTATTAACTACAACGCGCCACTTTCGTGGCTGCTGTGCCGTGCTAATGTTTTATTTTGGATTGCAATTACAGGAGCACGTTCTTTAAATGGCAAATGTGGTATACTGATAACCCAAGTCACACCATCATTTAAGGATCAACGTTCTAATTTATTCAAAAACGTCCTTTCAGCTGCCCGCAACCTAGACACGGGCAGACACTCTCCCAGCAGCCCCCAGGTGGCAGCAGACATTGCGAGATGCAGTGTGGATGTGTGGAAATGGGGGCTGGCTGTCAACCTTCCATAGGTGGCAAGGACACAGAGCAGCGCTGCTCTATAACTCACCGGGAACGGCCAAGTCAGCGTTCAAGTCATTCTTTATTCTATATGCAAATATAGGCGTGCATGGGTGCTTGAAAAAAGCAGCCGCAGCACTGTCCGCATGCCGCTCCTTGCTTCACTGCTCTCAGCTCTAGTCCTCCCCCTCCTCTCGCCATTTACAGAGTCTGAGAGCTGCTGCTGAATGCATGCTGCTAACCTCTTGCAGCTGAGTGATGCTGTGGTGGTGCTGAGTGATGCTGTGGTGGTGCTGAGTGATGCTGTGGTGCTGAGTGATAATGTGGTGGTGCTGAGTGATGCTGTGGTGGTGCTGAGTAGTGCTGTGGTGGTGCTGAGTGATAATGTGGTGGTGCTGAGTGATAATGTGGAGGTGCTGAGTGATGCTGGGGTAGAAAGGCACAAAAAGCAGTCTAACAAAGGGCAGAAGGGCAGAAAAACAAGGGAAAAACGAGTCTAACAGAGGGCAGAAGGGCACAAAAACCAGTCTAACAAAGGGCAGAAGGGCAGAAAAACAAGTGAAAAATGAGTCTAACAGAGGGCATAAGGGCACAAAAACAGTCTAACAGAGGACAGAAGGGCAGAAAAACAAGGGAAAAACGAGTCTACGAGAGGGCAGAAGGGCACAAAAAACGAGTCTAACGGGGCAGAAAGGCACAAAAATGAGTCTAACAGAGGGCAGAAGGGCTCAAAAAACGAGTCTAACAGAGGGCAGAAGGGCAGAAAAACATGGGAAAAACGAGTCTAACAGAGGGCAGAAGGGCAGAAAAACAAGGGAAAAACGAGTTTAACATAGGGCAGAAGGGCACAAAAAACGAGTCTAACAGGGGGCAGAATGAATCCCGCCCTGCGTGTTTGTCCACGAAGATGCCACCGTTTTGTGCAATACCTCTACTCAACTGGAGTACTTTCTACTGTCTAATCAGTAAGTGCTCCCTCGTTGGCTAAATGTATAGGGGCAGATTTACAATAACTGGCGCATCCCCAGGGATGCACCAGTTATTGTGCGCCGCAGCTCCGCCACCCATGGTCCGCCGCATTTACAATGCGGCGCACCATGTGGCAAAAACGGCACAGATGCGTCACACATCTGTGCCGTAAAAGCAGCACATTGCTGGAGCTGCGTCGCAAGCGCGGCGCAGCTCCAGCAATGCTCTGGGGGGCCCTATCTCCCCAATGCTGCGTCAAGCCTTGCCCCTGCTTCAAGCAGGCACAGGGTTTTGGCGCAGCATTGGCCTACAAGTGACTAGGTGAAATCTTGTAGATTTCACTCAGCCACTTTTAGGAGGCGTTCCTGCACAGGAACGCCCTCCCCTGCGCTGGAACGCCTCCTGCTGGTGCAGGACTTTACAACGTGACGCATCTCTCAGATGCGTCACGTTGTTAATACCCAGCTCCATGGCGCATCTTTTGTGCTGCCGCAGCGTCACAAAAGTGACGCAACTGGGGCGCAAAAGAGGCGCAAGCGGCTTGAAAATCTGCCCCATAGTGCTTTTACTACACTGTAGCTGCGTAAAGGGCCAGAAGATGTTTCTCCAGTGACCATGTGTGCCTGTGCCTGTGTTACAGGCACACATGGTCACTGGAGACACATCTTCTGGCCCTTTACGCAGCTGCAGTGTAGTAAACGCACTATACATTTACCCAATGAGGGAAAACTTACTGGATTAGCCAGTAGAAAGTACTCCAGGGCAAATCGCAAAAAAATCCGCAATTTTGCAGAAAAATTCGCGAATTCGCGATTTTTTTTGTGATTTTGCAGAACGCGAATTCACAAATTTTGCCCATGCTTAGAGTCCATGCCAAGCACCCTGACCTTTTTGCTGAGGATCCATCCACGGCGCTTTGGTACTGAAAGCTCATTATCAGGAAATAACCATGAAAAATATATGTAAAAATAAAAATACATAATTAATATAAATACATTTAATTTACAAGTAATAATGAAGTGCCTCCAGCCGTTTCTTAAAAGCTTGCTATATGGACAGTGACACCTGTTTTTATTTAGAAAACTATTCATAATGGCTTAGATACAAAGCAATATCTATATTTAGTATTCTAGAACAATATACTTTACTTTCATATTGGGGGAGTTCCTTTAAAATTACATGATGATTATTGGTGTTTTATGACACATAAATAAATATTCCATACTTCAAAAAATCGTCTGGTCTGCATGAAACGAAACCTTGGGAAAATAGCAGGTTTCTGACACTCTTCTGTCTTGTCAGTATCGTCCAATATCTCAGAGACTACTGAAAGATGAATCTCATTTCAGCCCTTAAACAAGCATTGGCATAGCCAATAGGTCTCGCCTTTGGGATCTCATAAGTGTTTAGCCATGCAACAGTTGATGTTGCTGCACAAAGGATATTGTGCTGCATAACTAAATACTTATGAGGTCCCAAAGGTGAGACCTATTGGCTATGCCAATGCTTGTTTAAAAGAGTGAATGCGCCTGGAGTGTTCTATAGCCCTTAAGCCTGCTGGTCGGCTCATGAGGCATGTAGAGAACGCTTTACTGGCACTGTACCTCTGGAATTCTCAATTTCTAACCAAAGCAAATGGTCTAATGTGGCCATCGGAGTCTGCCGTAATTTGAAAGACAATTTCTAGAACACCCCTTTATGGTCAATCATTTGCTTGAGTAAACCAATTTCTAGACGAAAAGCCTGTTGTTGATTAGACCTGGATGAAATTTAAATTCCGTTGGCGTGATTTCAGGAATTTTACGTTACACGTGTTATGCAAAATTCCCTAAATGACTACCCATTCGAGTAATTACACAGTAAAAATTGACCCTGAATGGTGCAGTTCGCTATAATTTGTAGTACGAATTTCCTGCAAACTCACAGGGACAACATTACTTGAGCAGCTGCTCTTCATGGCCCCTTTGGTTAAATGCATTGTTGTGCCAAAAATGTAAGCAAATATGCATTTTATGCTAGAAAATTGCACACAATGGCAGTTTTGCATTTTGTGTAATTGAGTGATTTGTTTGCTTTAATTTTGTCGAATTATGCAGAAACAAACCACACAAATTTTGCACACACCAACCCCAGATGTGATAGAGAGCTATGCCTGTCACATCCACTTGTCCATTTTCCTGATTTGTCAAAGTGCTCATGCTATTCTAAATGATATGCAGCTGAAAGTTTTGGCAGGATGTAAACTCTAGCCATGACACCTGAGGAAGTCTTCCCTGAAGATTGCCAAGGTAGTTTCAAGCCCTGTAGGGGACAGTGTAGGTTTGAGTGTGTTTCAAAGATGTTTTGAAGTTTGTGTATGATCTCTCTTACTATTATTGTGCTGAAGAAAGTAAGGTTAATACACAGTGGTATGAGAAGTAGAACATGAACTGCATTAGCTAGGCTGCATTACAGAACAGATGTAGGTAATGCAGTGCCTAAGAGAAGAGAGGTTGTGCTAGGTTCTCAAAATTGAGCCAGTTGCAAAGTTTAATTAGTTCTATCTGCATATGGAATAGAAGAGATGTGAGCAGTTTCCTAAAAGATAGAAAAGAAGGGTGAGTTTTCAATTGTATAAGAAAAAGATAGCATAAGTTTCTTGGCCCTTTGCTAAAGGACTGTTTCATGTTTTGATTGTAGGAAATCTGCTTTTTTTGAGTGGTCACTCCAACCAGTAGTAAAGTGCATTTGCTCCCCCTTTTTGACATGGTTGATTTGGCATACTCATAATTCTCATATTTATCTTCCTTATACATCCCTAGAATATGATTCAAAGCATACCCAGGGTCTGGAATTTAAATGCCTCTAGTGGGATGCAGGACCTTTTGTGCTATCCACTATCCTGGCAGCGCAAACATGGCTTCCGACCTACCATTGTAGCCTAGCTGTAGAAGTGTAAAAACTTCAATTCAACCTCACAAAATAAACCCTTCTGACAGCTTCTCCTTTTAAATAATAATGTCACCCCTATATAGTCCTTGTAGCCCACAAGTCAGTGTGCTTGGTATATTAAAATAAGGACATGTAGAAATGTAATGTTAACATATCTTTACGGTGACTAGCAGCCAAAAGCAATTTTCACTGTGGCAGGCCTAGCTGTCCTATATAGAAAACCAGATTGCAGATTAAACTTAACCACAGGAGAAGACTCCACTCCGCCACGGAGTGTGCAGAGATTTGCCTACTCTGTGTTCCACTTAGAACGCGGAGTAGGCAAACCTCAGCACACTCCACGGCGGAGCGGAGTTGGCCAGCCCCTGCCTCCCACCCACCTATTAAAAATTGCTTGAAACTGAAATTAAAATACTTTTAAAGTAAATAAAAAACACTTACTTCACGAGAAATGCGCATGCATGGGTTGGCGCGCATGCGCAGTTTCTTTAGAGACGGCGATGAAGAGGAGGAGAGCAGCCGGGGATTCCGCAACCAAGGTAAGTGTTTTTTATTTACTTTAAAAGTCATTTTATTTCAGTTTTAAGCAATTTTTAATAGTAGGTAGAAGGCGGCTGGCGTAGCGGAGTTCCACTGAGTTTGTTCTCAACTCTGTGGTCCTCTGCATAGCCCCACTATGCCCTGGGTTAATTAAAATACTAATTCTGCACCTCAGGAATGGGGCCGCCTACAAACATAGACAAACAACTATTAGTAATTGTTACTAAAACTCCAATTCAATGGTGAAGGCAGATCTTTAATAAACAGGGAAGAGGATGTAGCCTCACGGCTGGAGCGGTCGACCTTGAAGCTGGTTAACTGGGTTCGAGTCTCAGCAAGGACGCTCAACATCCTGTGATTCTGTAATCTCCCCGTGCCTACCAAAAATGAATGTGCTGTCATGTAACGAAACTGGTTCTCATGTAAACCTTTGATAACTGATGTCTCAGGTCTAGTTCGCGCTATATAAAACTCTTTAAAAAATATATATATATATATTAAGGAAAATTAATTTTTGGAACGTTAACGTTCATTACCTGAAGTTCCTGTAGGCTAAGTTGCACTGGCTCTCTAGCTTTCAACAGCAAGTAATCAGCCCTGAAGAGATGAGAGTAGATGAAATACCTCCCAGGAACAAACAATAGGCTGACCTGAATGGGCAGAGATGAATCCTCTAAGCGCAGTGGAATGTGCAGAGTGAGGGCTGTGGCCACACTTTTTCACACTACAGCATCAAATCCTGCTGGACAGATCTGCTGGGTGTACATATCACCTCGGGGCCCAATTGAAAGGGGAGAGAACAGGATGCCAAGACAATTCTTGTGGATCCACTGTCTGGTTGTCAAAGGACTCTGCTTTTATCTTACCAGACTTTTGTCTGTGGGTTTATTGTGGGTACAGTGGCTACCTCAAATTGGATTTTAGTGTTAGACGTGGGAAGATATTAGGATTACCCTAGTATACTCCGGTAAGAAATTGGGTTACTGGTTGAGGGGGGTGAAAGTGAAACCCATCTCAAGCAGAAACCACAATATATTTTTTAAGTCAAAAGAAAACTCCAAATTAACCTGTGCTCAAACATTGGGTAGCGTGGCACATAAAAGTCAGGCTTAACTCAGAGGCAATATGTAAAGTATTTGTGCAACACTTCAAACAGAATTAACATGAAAATACCAAACAAAAAGGATCCAACACCAGGTTAGAAACAATAGAGTAAATGTTATTAAATAAAACAATACCAAAATGATAAAAATCCAATCAGTAGAACCGGAGATATGCAGGTTTATAGATTTCAGTGCAAATAGCGCCAAAAAGCACAAAGCTCCAACTGTGGGTATCTGGTCGTGCCAAACCGGGACAAAGTCAGAAGTTCAGGCTGACTGTGACGGAGCGCAAGCTGGCTGCAGGGATCCATTTCGACCAGCTAAACAAGAGTACTTAAATTCGGGTTGCGGTGTGTTGCGAGGTACAAGCATGTTTCACGCAGCCAAGGTGACGTGAGGTCCAGGTCGGAGATGCGTTGTGCAGTGTGGGTTCTAGGGAGCTGGAAGGGTGTGATGCAAGTTTGTGCATCATCATCAAGGAGGCCGTCGCTGAGGGGGCTTTTGATGCGAAGTCCTGCTACAAGGATGCATCACACACCAGCAAGTTCAGAACAATCTGTGGGGTTTGCGATGCTGAGCCCTGCATTGTCGACAAGGGGCTTGTGATACGAGGGTCTGTCAGGGATGCGTAGTGCAGCAGGTCCTATAAGGCTTGGGGGCAATGCAAAATCCTTGCCACAGGGAAGTCCATGCACAAGAGGCGATGCATCAGTTCTGCTCGGGGTTGTACCGCTCAGCAGAGGAGATGCTTTGGTATTACTGGGTCCACAGATGGGCTGGCAGAGAACCTTCAGGTCTACTTCCATGTGTCCTGGACTGTGGTGGAACCACTTGCCAGGGTAGTACTCATAGTTGCAGTGTTCAGGTGCTGGATATGAGAGACTAGCCATTGGAGTCACTGTTGTGGTCCTGGGTACAAGTTGCAGGTCTAGTCCTTCTCAGCCATGCCAGAGAATTAAAGATTCAATCTAAAACTGTCAGTCTTTTCACCACGCCAGAGGGCAACAGGGAAGCAGGGCAGCATCCTTTAAGTCAGCAGCCCAGCAGTCCTTTTAGCAGCACAGCATTCCTTCTTCCCGACAGAGTCTTCAACAGGTCCAGAAGGTACAGTAGAGTTGGTGTTTAAGATCCAATATTTATACCTGGTGCATTCTTTAAATTGGGGGAAGCTTCTAGAGGTTTCTCTTTGAAGTGCACTGGTGTCGTGCCTCCCCTGCCATGACTCCAGACTAACTGCAGGGTGTATGCAATCCTTTGTGTGAAGGCAGGACAAAGCATATTCAGGTGCAGGTGGGGCTGTGCCTATCTCCACCCTTCCATCCTGCTAGTGATGGGCCAATCTGGCACACCTAAGCTCTCCGTTGTATGTGGCTGCCTAGAAGGAACATTAAACCTATTCATGTGACCCATAGACATGCTACAGGCACTGAATTGCTAAGGTGGGAAAATGCCAATTGTCTAAAAGTGGCATTTTAAAAATTGTAATTCAAAATCTGACTTTACTATAAAAGAGAATCTTTCTTTACGATTTCAAAGATACCAAACATGAACTGGTTATCTGTACCCATGTGGAAGTTATCCTTATCAATAGTAATAAGGTAACCCAAGTGTTATCCTATAGGCGAGGTATGCCTTGCAATAGTAAAAAATGAATTTGAGTTTGCTCACTACTCGGACATGCAAAACTTAAAACTGCATGCCCTACTTTTTAAACACATTGCACCCTGCCCTGTGGGCTGTTTAGAGCCTACTATAGAAGTGACCTATATATTTAAAAAAGGTGGTTTGGATGTTTCAAAGGGATTGTTTTGTACACACAGGCTGCAATGGCAGGCCTTATACATTTAAAGGGCTACTTAAGTAGGTGGTACAATCTGACCTGGAGGCCCAGTAGAAACATTTTATTCACAGGCCCTGGGCACTTTACTTATAAGCAAATTTAATTTGCCAAATAAGAAGAAACCAATGTTACCATACTCTTTAGGATTGATAAGCAGTTGTATAGTGCATAGAGTTCTAATGCCAGCAAAAACAATATCAGAAAAATCAGAGCTCAAAAAAAGAGTGGGGGAAGACCACCCTAAGACTCTCAGGTCTAACAGCTTCCCAGACACATCCCTAGCCCAAACCCTCAGAGCCCAAGTTTAGTGTGGCCGAAGACGTTCATCCTCATTAAAATGTCCAAATGGAGTACAGTTGGCCTAGGGATCTTTTACCCTATTGGTTAGGGCATGTCCAGGAGTCCATCCCACCCACTAGCTAGATCCAGGCTTAAACGTGACAGCTGTCAGCAGAAACTAGAGAGCACTTGGTGTCACTGTGTTTATTACATTTTATTTTATTTTTCTAATTTACTTTGGGGGTATTTATTGTTTTGCATTTTCACTTTATTAGTGCTTGGGTACTGTGTAAATACTTTAGACATTGCCCTAAGTTAAGCCTGTGTGTTCTGTGCCATAGCTACCAGGGGGTTGAGCATGTGTTAATTTAGTGACTTTGAGGGTTCACACTGACAAGAGTTGTGATGGTTCCTTGAGGTGGGTAGTTACCCACCCCAAAGAATAAGTCATTGGCCAAATTGGGTGCATTTTTCAGATATAAAGTCTTGTATGAGAGAGAGAGCAGCTTTTAAATGTAATCTTTACCTCGAATGCTAATCTAATTGCCAAGATCGGGGAGGGGCAGAAAACACTTCTTTTGGTAAATGTAAATGTAAATTTATACTTGTATAGCGCAATACTCACCCGCAAGGGTCTCAAGGCGCTTGTATGAATACCGCTGTGGAACCCATCCTGGCTTTCCCTGTGAGGCGTCCACTCCTGGGCACCCCCAAGGTGGAGGCCAGGCATCCTTAGCTTTGTGGGGGCCGTTGTGGAGATTAAGCAAGCTATTGCCCAGAGTGGCAGAGTGGGACTCTATGATTGGAATAGGCACTGAGGCGAGAATTATCAGGTCAGTGGAATTTTTGAGCCCAAGACCCGCCGAGGCGGGGAATTGAACTCTGGTCCTGGGCTAGACCTCTGCATCTGGGTCTGCCGCTCTAACCATTGAGCCACACTTCTCCACTGGTTAATATGAGTCTGGACATATAGAATGAAAAACAGTTTTAAGTAGAGCGACAAGGGGGCTAAGGATTGCCATAATGAATAGCATACCAGAGTTAGTGCTGGATTAAGCCCTGTGGAAGCCCTTAGGCAGTCACAATTTCGGCCCCGTCCCCCTGGAAATTTTCTCCTAATACGTTTTTTAATTTTACCAACCAACCCCCCACGCGGCTGATGGCGGTGGCAGGTAGCTGGTGTTTCTGCTAGCGTTTCTGCTGTCTCCCGCATTCCTGCTGACATTGGTGATTTCCATGAGTCTCTCTTGGACTTTGCTGCCTCTTTTGCACTCTTTGGGCTCTTCCCGAGTGGTGCTCGTTTTCCTTTCCTTCCGTGGTACGATGCCACGCGCTCTCAGAAAGGGACCGAGAAGAGAGAGAATTCTGAGCTGAGCACAAGGAGAGGCCAACCCTCGCAGTGCTCCTACGGAGGCAACCTTGCCGAAATTTGAGCCTGGATTTTGTTGGCTTTTCATTCCTGCACTCCATTGGCAATTTTCACAGCTTCTCAGCTTCTTTAACTAAGCAGGCTTCCAGTACTTATGATAACTGTTTGGACTTTTCTGGATCTTTTCCTTACAACAGCGCTAACAGTGGGTGAGTCTATCAGCGAATCAAAGGGGCAGACACTGTTGACTACTGAGACGCTTGTTTGAAATTAGCTAAAAGCCATTAAAGGAGTAAATGGTGGGCTGTCAAGGGGTCTCCACGCCGGCCGAGCTCTTCAGCTCCGCTGAGGCGTTTGCATCTGTCTCCTGTTCAGCGTGGCGGCCGGGCTTTGCTCCGCCGAGTAACCTGCACTGGACTTCCTGACTGGCCGGGCTTGGCTCCGCCGGTCAGGACTACACCTCCCACCAGCCTCGTGTGCAGGACGCCGCCCCCCTCATCTCACAGCGCCAGGAGGCGCATAAAGGACTGCCCACTGCCGAGGACCAAGTGTGGGCTGTCAAGGGGTCTCCACGCCGGCCGAGCTCTTCAGCTCCACTGAGGCGTTTGCATCTGTCTCCTGTCTCCTGTTCAGCGTGGCGGCCGGGCTTTGCTCCGCCGAGTAACCTGCACTGGACTTCCTGACTGGCCGGGCTTGGCTCCGCCGGTCAGGACTACACCTCCCACCAGCCTCGTGTGCAGGACGCCGCCCCCCCTCATCACACAGCGCCAGGAGGCGCATAAAGCACTGCCCACGACCAAGTGTGGGCTGTCAAGGGGTCTGAATGAATGAATGAAACTTATATAGCGCACGACTTACCCTGGGGCATCTCAGCGCTTGCTTAGGGAACCCGTCCTGGTATTCCCCTGTGAGATACCCTGGCAGGGTATCCACAAGGTGAAAGCCAGGCATCCCACCGCGAGGGGCCGTTGTGGAGATTAAGCAAGCTATTGCCCAGAGTCGCAGAGTGTGAACCCCTGAGTCGAGAAGGCACCGGAGAGAGAATTAACGAGTCCGTGTAATTTTTGAGCCCAACACCCGCCGAGGCGGGGAATTGAACCCTGGTCCCGGGCCAAACTCAAGCTCCAGGTCTGCCACCTCTAACCCCTGAGCCACACGTCTCCACGCCGGCCGAACTCTTCAGCTCCGCTGAGGCGTTTGCATCTGTCTCCTGTCTCCTGTTCAGCGTGGCGGCCGAGCTTTGCTCCGCCGAGTAACCTGCACTGGACTTCCTGACTGGCAGGGCTTGGCTCCGCCGGTCAGGACTACACCTCCCACCAGCCTCGTGTGCAGGACGCCGCCCTCCTCATCACACAGCGCCAGGAGGCGCATAAAGCACTGCCCACTTCCTCGTCCCGCGTGGACGCTCGCGGGACGTGCCGGGCTAAGCCCGGGCAAAGGGCGGGCCCTCTGTGGCCCTCAGAGGCACGAGGAGGACGGGAAGGGGCCACCCCCCTTGTCTCCATCACACTGCTAAGGTAACAACTTTTTGACCTTTCTGACATTCTGGCAAGGGACTACAAACTGGACTTTAGTTGAAAATGTTCTAATACCCCCAGATTTCCTTGAGGCCTTGTTATAGCCTAACATTTGTACACGCCATGATGGCTCACAAAGGGATGACCAATAAATGTATCAGCCAGAGAGGCTTGCACTCAGGGTCACAAGTTCTATGTAGGCCATCTCCGCCCACCGCCATTACGAATGAACCTCCCAAGTCTAGCATATCCACCAACCAACCGCCTGACCCAACAAATGGTATAGTGCAACACCTCTCGCTGCTGGATGAGCTAAATTCCCTCTGCAAAACAAGGTATGCCACTGTGGAAGCCAGAAATGAAATCAAAAGTTCCTCCCCTTGCCTCACTAAAGAAACTAGTATGTCAACCCCAATCGCCAGCCCCCTGGTACAACTTCCCCAACCCAAAAATGTCAATACACCAAACACAGTTTTTCCCCAGTCCTCATCTAGCAAAAGGAAGTGGGATGGGGTCAAGCCCACTGGGAATAAACCAAAAAACTGTGTTTTAGCTCTCCACTGACTGCAGCTAACCCCCTTCTAAAACTGGAAGAAAAAATAGACCAATTGGTAACCTCCTTTAATTCGAAGTTTCTGTCCCAGATTGAACAAATGGTTAGCTCACTCATTTCTCCACTGATTGTCAAAATTACCACCGTAGAGGATAGGCTGTTGGGTTTAGAGAAATGTATTAAGGCCAACCAAACTCGCACTGAAAAATCTGTAACATCAATCTGTTCCAAATCACCTTGTACAAACACTAATAATCAAACTCACCCCCTAGTCCCTATCCTTCCACCCCCCAATGCACCTAAAGCTAACCACAAACCGGACCCTTTACAATATACTGCTTCAAGAGTAGAGCACATACAGCTACCCCCGGAGGCTGCACCCTTTTTGTGTGTTCTTGCGGGAGTCCCGGCAATCAAACATGGAAAAACTACTGAGCGGGAACAAGACTTACTTAACAAAGTCACGTATTGGTTAACTAAAAACAGGCCCCTGCCCCTAGGTTTTGACGGTACCATCATGTCTGTTAGAAGGGTGGGCTGTCTAGGCCCCCTACAAAAAGATATTGATGGTGACCTTGTTCTAATAAAATTTAAAAGCAGTTCAGTCGTTCATTACCTGCAAACTTTGTACCCCCGTGAAGGTGTTGGCCCTATATCCATCTGGGACCTACGCAACTTTTACCCTAGCATGGTATATACCCCTCAACTAAAACTAAGGGCAGAGTCAGCTTACCCGAAGGGCAGAAACACCAGTGCACTGTGTGGCCATGACTCTTCCGCCTTCAATCACCCCGTAACAATGTACATTGGCCATGGGTATGGAAAATCATGAATTCTACTATGAAAAAAAGGAACTTATTCATGCAACATGGACAAATGTTTTATCTTTTTGCCATTTTTGTGCTTTTTGTATGTAACTCTTGTCATGAGTGTTTTTAAATGTATGCTTTTATGATTTTAAATACAAATCGAATAAAGCTAAAGAACTGAACTAATAAACTAATTTTCTTACACAAAACTAAACATTAATAATTATTAATGTTATTAAACAAAAAATGATTGAAAACAATTTAAAGAAGCTTGATCGTTATTTTCTTTCAAGATCAAATCCATATTATTTTGATCCGTTGTCCCAGGGCCCCTAAAAGAGTGGGCCCTTAGGTCGGTGCCTACTTTGCCTATTTAGCAATACGGATCTGACCAGAAGCCACTGACGAGATGATAAGAGGATAGGAAGCTATTTTCAATTTATTTAGTAAAAATGCAAAATTTTAAGCTTGCCTCTACACTACAACTACATCAACTTGCCACATAATTTATGGTGAATTTATGACATTGATTTGTAGTCAGTCAAAGTAATGGGCTGAGACCAAAGGATTTGCGTCACGTTCCGCAAGACCTCACACAAGATTGGAAACTCTGGCCCTAGAGGTGCAGAAATATACAATAATGCTTTCTTCATGCAGTAAAAAAATAACTAATCTTTAAAGGAAAATTGTGACGGAAACGCTTTCCACATCCCATAACTCAGGCCCAAGGCTTAGCACCAAATAGATGTTTGGCAGGTTCTGAGCAGCTTTCAGTCTCGAGGCTTCAGGGATTGTCAGAGGTGAAAAATGGTGCAAAGATTTACACAGGAAGCTGAGGCAAACTTCTCTGGAAAAGGTAGGAAAACACTTTCAAATGACACGTTGGGAAAGTATTTCAGTATGGGACCAGGAGTAGAATAAAACATTTTCTAGCATGCCAGACTGGAAGATGGAATTTAAATTAGTGCAATGGAAATAGAGATAGGAGCCTTCCAGTGCAGAAGAAAGAGGTTAAACAAACATCTGGCTTTTTTTTTTTTTTTTTTTATTTCTGAAATTCTTTATTGTATATAGAAAAATATAATTTTACATACATGGAAGAGGCTTATACATGAGTGGAAAGAAGAAAAGAGAGAAAAGAAGAGAGAGGGGGGGGGGGGGGGGCATTACATACTCTTGAGATCGTTCGCCAGTTCGTGGTCTCATAGTCCAAAAGTCTCATAGTCTGGTAGTCCATATTGCGCCCATTGGTATACCTTGGCGTTTGTTGTCAGGCGGCTTGCTCCCCGCGCCACCCCGGGGGACAGTAGAGAGAGGTCTAGGTTATAGGTTATAGGTTGAGTAGGAGATGTGCTCGGTGCTCTGTTGGCACTAGCCTATTTCGGCCTGTGGCCCCAGATGTTCATGGCGGCTTGTGTGATGATGACAGGTAGTGATCTAATGATCCCCACATGGTCGACTGTTTGTGCGTCTTCGGTGTGTATTTTGCTGTTATGTTGTCCGCCCCCCTCAGGAACGTGACCCAGTTGAGCCACGCCTGTGGAGACGCCTTTGATGTGTCCTTCCAGTTAGTTAGGACGACTTTGACTGCGGCTGTCAGCATGAGATCTATGAGGTCCCTGTCCTCCGTTTTTGTGATCGCCTGGGATGTAAACCCTAGTGCTAGGCCTGTGAGGTCTGTTTGTATGTCTGTGCCTGTGATCTCGTGGATAAGTGTTCTGATCTTCCCCCAGAAGTCCTTGATTTTTGGGCATTTTAGTAAAAGGTGTTCTAAGTCTCCCCTTTCTTCATCACAGTTCCAGCACGCGTCGCTGTCTCTAATGCCTACAGTGGCTAAGCGAGCTGGTGTCCAGTATGCCTTATGTATCAGCCAGAATTTTGTCTGGTTCAGCGTGGCCGTTATTTTTTTCCGACTGGTGGACCTCCATAGCTCTGCTCTGGCTTCCTCACTGAGTGCTTGACCTGCTGCCTCCCCCCAGAAGTTCATGACCTTGTCATTGAGTCTGGTGTGTTTGGGGCTTAGGATCTTGTAAAGGTGTGCTACCTGGTGTCCCAGTGTGTTCAGACTGTTAGCCAGCTGTATTATCGAGGGTGTCTGGGTGTTGAGGTTAGCCTTCCTTATTGCGACCTTTATCTTCAGGAAGTTGTATAGTTCTACGCTCTCTAGGTTGTACTCTCCTTTCAGGGTGTCAAATGTTACGTCGGCGCCCTTTTTCTTAAAGTCATTGGCTGTGGATATGCCTTGGCTGTACCAGTCATGCATGTCTAAGACCTTACCCCTGTATTTTAGGGATGGGTTGTGCCAGATTGATTCGAAAGGCCCCCTTTTGATGCTCGTATTTAGCAGTTTGTCAATCTTGAGCAGAGCTCGTTTTGTGTTCCTGAGTATCGGGTTATCTTTTATTGCCGGGTGTTTGGTGGCCGTGAGGAGGGTGATGGGTTTCATGCCGTTTAGCAACCCTTGTTCTAATGTTAGCCATGCCGGGGTGTAGTCCTGTCTTGGGTCTAGCCAGTGCAGTCCCTGTCTAGCTAGACACGCCTCGTGGAATCGCTTGAAGTTTGTTATGTTTAGCCCCCCCTGTTCTTTTGATAGTCTAAGTTTTTGCATACTTATTCTGGCCCTCTTCCCTCTCCATAGGAAATCATTCAGTATCTTGTCTATCTTTTTGTGGAAGTCCTCTGTGTTGGTGAGGGGTAGCATGGCTAGCATATAATTGAGCATTGGTGTGATCATCATTTTAATTGTCTCCACCCTCCCCCACCATGTTGTGAACTTTGGCGACCAGCCGTCTACCTTGGCCTTGATTTTCTGGATTATAGCCTGTTCGTTATGTTCTAGTGTCGTGCTCAAGTTCCTCTCGAAGAGGATACCCAGGTACTTGATAGGGTTATTTTGCCACGCTAGACCTGATGTGCCGAGTACTGTCCTTGTTGTGTGGATGTTGAGGGGCTTGCATTCTGATTTATCCTTGTTAAGTTTGTACCCTGAGACCTGGGCGTACCTCTCAATTGTGTCTGTCAGTGCCTTGATGGATCTCTCTGGGTCCTCTGTCATTATTAGCACGTCATCTGCGTACGCTGCCAGTTTAAAGTTTTCCCCTCCTATTGGCACCCCCTTTATGTCTTCGTTAGTTCGTATCATTGTTAGGAGCGGTTCTATCGCTAGTAGGAAGAGGCCGGGTGAGAGAGGGCAGCCTTGTCGTGTGCCTCTGCCTAAATTTAGTGTGTTTGAGGTGCCTCCGTTCACAACCACTCGCGCTTTGGGGCTGTTGTAAAGCGCCATCACCATTCTTCTGTAGTTGGGTCCTAGCCCGAACTTCCCCATGCAGTGATCCAGGTAGGGCCATGAGACTCTGTCAAACGCTTTTTCGGCGTCCAGGGCTATCATGACGGCCGCTTTGCTGCTCTGGGCCGAGTGGTTGATGATATGGCATAGTAGTCTGGTGTTGTCATGGGACATGCGGTTTTTGAGGTATCCTACCTGGGAGTTGTGTATGAGTTTTGGTAGGTAGGCGTTAAGTCTATTGGCTAGTATCTTCGCGTATATCTTGCAGTCTACATTTATGAGTGAGATCGGCCTGAAGTTCTTCGCCTCTGTCATGTCTTTCCCTTCCTTTGGTATGACTATTATGTTTGCCTCCGCCATTGATGGAGTCATGCGTCCTTTGAGGACGCACTCCTCAAATACCTGTTTCAGAGTGGGTTGGAGTGTTGTCAGGTGTTGTTTATAGAACCCAGCTGTGAATCCGTCCGGCCCTGGAGCCTTGTTCTCTTTGAGGCCGACCGTGGCCTTCTTTATCTCATCCTCTGTGACCGTGAGCTCTAGAATGTCTCGTTCCCTGTCTGTTAGTGTGGGTGTAGCTATGCTTTTGAGCAGTTCCTCGCCCCCATCTTCCTTTAGTGTGTCATCTTTTGTGTAGAGACCCTCATAGAAGTCCCTGAAGACCTCGAGGATGTTTTTATTGGCGGTCTGGGCTTTGTTGTGCTTGTCTTTGATTGCCCCAATTGTGTGTTGTTTTTGTTTCCCTTTCAGGTAGCTTGCTAGGTTTTTCCCCGCTTTGTTGGCGGTGCAGAGGTTAATTGACTTGTATTTGTTGATCCAGGTCCCTGCTCTTTCGCTCAGTATCCTGTTGAGCTCATACTTCCGTTTGGTTAGCTCAGTGAGTGTGTTATTGTCTTCCAGGCTGGCTATGTGGCTGTTCTCTAGTGTTTTGATTTCTTTCTCTAGGTCTGCGATCCTATTGTTTCTCGCCTTGTTCATTTTCCCTTTTATTGTCATTACTACCCCCCGTATGGTTGCTTTAAGAGCATCCCATAGTACCTCTCTAGGCGTCTCTGGTGTGTCGTTGATTGTCAGGTATTCTCGGATTGCTGTGTCTATCTCTGCCTTCGCTTCTGTGTGTTGGAGGAGGCCGTCATCAAAACGCCACCTGCGTGTTGGCTTTTCATTGTGTCTGCCTGATAGTGACAGGCTTATGTGTGCGTGATCTGATATGGTCCTGGGTCCGATCTCTGTGTGGTCTATTAGGTGTGTGTGTGTTCCTGACATCAGTATGTAGTCTATCCGACTGTAGGAGTTGTGGGGGTTGGAGTAGAATGTGTATTCCCTGGCATCCGGGTTGCTTAGGCGCCACGGATCCTTCAGGCCTAGTTTCGAGCACAGGTTCTTGAGGATGTTAGGGCTAGCGGTTGTGTGGCGTCTGCAGGGGTGCTTGTCTATAGCTGGATCCAGGACTTGGTTAAAATCCCCTGCAACAATCAATAGATCTTCCATTGGTAAGTTGTGTAGCTGGGCACCTATCCCCTCCCAAAACTGTTTGTCTTCACTGTTCGGGCCGTAAATGTTTGCGACGTGGTAGGTCTCTCCTGCTCGCTTGAGGCTGGTCACTAGTGTTCTGCCCTGGGTGTCAGCTTGGTAGCTAGTGATAGACAGGTTCGAATTCTTGCTTATTAGTGTTATTACCCCATTCTTCTTGTTTTGTGCCGGCGATCCCACCACCTCCCCTATCCAGTTGGCTCTTAATCGCAAAATGTCTGCCTCTTCTAGCCTGGTCTCTTGTAACACATAAATGTCGCTCTTAAGTTTCCTTAGGTGGTCAAGCACCTTCCTTCTTTTAACAGGGCTATTTAGCCCTTTGACATTTAGGGAGACTATTTTGATGTCTGACCCTATGCTGCTCTGCCCGTTATGTGTCATTAATGCTGGTGTGCGTTCGCTGTGCTGGTGGGCTTCTCTTAGGATCATTTGTCCCCCTAGCCATGTGCCTGTTTATGTGTTCCTGTTTCTTTGTGCTCCTACTTGGTGCTGGTGTGAAAGAGAAATAAAAGATGCAAGAGATGCAGAGAAAGAAAAGATAGTCAGTAAGCCCATGTACAAAACCTCCCCCTCCCCATTTCCCCTCCTCCCCCCTCCCCCACTCTCGCCTTCCCACCCCCCGCCCTCCCTTACTTGCAAAAAGGGTGTGCGACGACAAAGTTCCTCTGCCCGCATCATCCCTGAGGTAGAGTTGGTTATATCTTTGGCAGTTGTGTTCTTCCATGTTCGGGTTTCTTTTTTGTCTTTTAGCCCTTCATTCTCTCAGTCTCTATCTGCATCTGCATCTGGGCTTAACCTTCAATCCTATGTGCTGCATATACGCTGCTCTGTGCGTCCTGTCGGTCCTCACTGTTCGCTTCTTTACTCTAATTGCTCCTCTAGCGGCGACGCGCTTCTCTTTGCTGCCCCTGGGCTTTTGTTCTCTTCCATATCTTCCACTGCTGGACCTTGAAGATATTGTTTTAGGGCCTCCGGGCATTCGAAGAACAACGTCTTCCATTTGTCTGTCACCTTGAATTTCGTCGGGCTGACAAAGCTGAACGTGGCTCCTCTTCTTCGCAGGGTGTCTCTTTGCGCCAGGAAGCCTTTCCTTAGTTCCACTGTCGGTTTCGAATAGTCTTGGGTCAGTACTATCTTGCTGCCAGCCCATGTTAGATTCTGATTTTTCCTGGCGAAAGCAAAAATGGCCTCAGTCTGATTGAGTCTCAGTGGGTTACAGATTATCGCTCTTGGGCCTCTGCCTGTGGTTGGTTTTCCTGCTGGTATTCTGTAGGCCTTTTGTACCTCAAAGCCTCTCTGGAAAGTGATACCTGTGAGTTTTGGGATCATCTCCTCCAGCATGGCGGAACAGGAGCCTGCCTTATCTTCAGCTCCCTCTGGCACTCCCAGTATTCTTATGTTGCCCCTTCTGGCCCTATCGTCCTTCTCCGCTAGCTGTTTTTGTACCGCCTGCGTGGCTTTTCTCAGCTCTGTTATCGCCTTGGTGTTCCTGCCCGTTTCATCTTCTACCAGGCTTACTCGGCTTTCTGCAGCTTCTATTCTTGTGTTTGTTTTGTGCAGGTCCGCTCTGATGGCCGCCATCTCCAGTTGCATGTTCTCCAGCTTGAGTTTTGTCTCTCTTCCCACCTCATTGCCCTCGTTTACCTTCCGCAGGATCGTTTCCAGCGTTACCGGTTCTCCTCTTGCTTTGGTTGGGGATCCTTGGTTGTCAAATTTCGGTTTTTTCTGTTGGTCACCTGCCAGCTTCCCGTCGCTGCCTGCCATTGTTCGGATGCCCCTCCTTGACAGGATGTTAATCAGTCTTCCTCCTGCTTGCACCACCTTGGGTGTACTCGTTGTTTGTGCCTTTACCGCCTTGGGTTGGACAGCTTGTCTGTATCTGCTTGGCTCTCTGATGTGTCTTGTTCTCGTTTTTGCTTTTGCTCCGGCCAGTGTGCTGGCTGCCTGGTTGTGGCTCGCACGGCCACTGGTCCGCTGGTCCCTTTTGCTATTTTCGGCTTCGCTTGGCTTCGCTTGGCTTCGCCTGGCTAGAGGGGGTTGTGCTGGGGTGCCTGGGCGCTTTTGTCTTGACAGGCTGGGTATCTCGCACCCCTCCTACTGCTCAGCGGTCTTATGAGCTGCGCTGTATGTTTCCTCTGTTTCTGTTTCTGTGTGTCTTGTGGATATGTGGCCCTCTCAGGCTTGGGGTGCTTGCTCCTGGCTTCTGGCTTCTGGCCCTGCTCGTTGCCTCTCCGGGGCTGTGTTTCCCGCTTCGCCTCAGTTGCGGCTTGGCATGTCGCGGGTCTTCATTTCGCGCTGTTTTCTGCGGGTCACCCTTAGTCCGCCTTAGTCTGCCCTTAATGCAGCCCCACCTTTCTTGGTGTTGCCCCGCATTCGCTGCAACTGTATATTAGGGCCCCCTGTCACCTGGCTTTAATGTGCTAATGCAAGTAAACACCAGTCTTCCCAAATTTTGTTTAGCTGTGTTGCATTCTCAAATGCTGTTTATCACAAAAGTGCAAACCGTGTTGGGTTTGCCCATTCTACAAAAAAAGTAGACAAACAAAGGATTGCTTTCTGTATGAATTGTATAGGGAGTGGATAATTTATTTTGACAAATGGCATGAGGATTGAGTGTAGTTTTCAAATGAACACGAGTGCCTCATCTATTCCAATGAGAGGACTTCCAGAATGGATTGATACATCTATTCCAATGAGAGAACTTCCAGAATGGATTAATACACCAAATACACCAAATAGCCAATCGCGTAAATAAATGTGTTAACAATAAATTTTGTAGACATCTGCACTGTTACAAAGATTAAAAAGACACAGATTTTGACTTTAAAGAACATTGCCGCCTCCAATATATGAATTTGTCACTATCGCTAACTTCCGGATCCATGAATCAGTGCGATAAGTTTTGATCAATTTAAGGTCGATGTGGACCTCCGATTAACCAGCATTTACCCGTGTTAATTTTATGCTGCATCCCGTTTTTCAACTCAAACATCTTTTGATCTAGGATACAGCCTGTTTTATATACGGTCAATCATATGCCCAATCAAGAATAACAATAAACATAAAAGCCAGATGTCGATATCATAGAATAAAAAAGATTTACCTTCCACTCCAATCATCGAGATATAGAACTTATTTTATGTCCTGTTCTATGTATGTGCGAATGACGGTCACCTGATGAAGGCAGAATGCCGAAACGCGCGTAGTGAAATCCAACCGCTTTGCCTACCACAATAGAATATTGACCGGTCCAGTGTGACCTGTTATAATATTTGTTTGTCTCTTTTTTCTATTTATGTGATCTGTTGTTTAATTTCTATGCATATGTATTTAATAATTTAACACCTTAGCAGCTATGGAACGTCCAGCTCCAGTGCTGGACGTTCCATTGCGCAGGTGCAGTTGGAACGTCCAACGGCCGACGGCAGCACTCCCGAGGTAGTGGTGCCGTCGGCCGTTGGACGGGCGCAGCACTTAAGGTGCTATTGAAATATAAAATGAAAATATTCAAGAAATAATAATGTCCGATCCAAATATTTATATAAAATAAAATGTTGTGTATATCAAAATAATTTGTGTTGCTATATTTATAGTAGTACTTTTAAGGTCGTTTTTTCTGTTATGTTTCAATATTTGTTGTTTGAGAGATTTGGCATCTATTAATTGAATGTTTGCTACAATTGTATTTTTCCTATAGTGTCGTTTTCCCTACGTATAGCAAACTTATTACTGTAGGGGTCCCCTGTTTTTCAAATAGTATGCATTAAACATTAACATGTTTTCTGCTACAGGTTTGGCAATACACAGTCAAAATTACTTTACAGTTACTTTTCTTGCTCAGCGAGGATTCCCTCAATATCACACTTGTCCATTTCCTAATAGAAGGAAAAGAAGTTAATGAGTCTTTCAATTCATGAGTCAACGGGCTAAGCAAGGTTGTTGGTTTGGGGATTGCAGACGAGCAGGCCACCTGGCTGATGGAACAAAAAGTATCTGGTGTCGAGGTTAGCACTGAAGGGCCCAATGGCCAGCACAAGCACTACACAGCCAGCGGCACAGAGGCGGCCGGGTGTAGGATGCGGTCGTCGGGAATCCCAGGGTTTTTCAGTGGAGAGCTTTGGTCTTGGTCCAAGAGGCAGATTCAGTCGAAGTTTTCTGAGAGGCGGTCAGCGAGCAGGTCGGCGAATAGGGTCTTTGGGAATTGAATCCTTGTGGTCGCAAGTGCTCGCAGATGGAGTTGGTCAGGCAGTCGTGGTTGGGCTCCTTGGACAGCTTCAGTCAGAGAGACTGTCTGGGTATTGCCTTTGGTCGCAGTTGGAGGAGACTTTCCAGATGTGGGCTGCAGGCTTGAGTTAGAAGCATGTGCGAGTTCAGAGGTCACTGTATCCAAGACTAGGGTCACTGGGGGGACCTTGTTAGGGTGTTGTGCCACTCTGATTCAGGCTCAAGTCGCCGAGCGGTGGGGACTCAGAGTCATCCTGTGTCAGAGTTGACTGGTCTTATGTTATGTTATGTTATGTTATGTTATGCTAACGTTTTGTTAAGCGCACAGCTGCCCCAGCAAAGAGGCGTTCCGGCGCTGGAGGGCTCGTTATACAGATTACACAGAGAGCTGACCACAGAAATCACAAACCCTAGGACAGTGGAAAAAGATAGGTCTTAATAGCGAAAAGTAAGTGTGTCCTCAATGCCGCGGATGGAGGGTTGCAAGGAATTCCACAATTTTGCTGCTAGGAGCCGAAAGGAGCGGCCTCCAGCACGACAGAGTTTCGTCCTGGGTTCAATCGCCAGATGTTGTCCCAGTGACCGCAAACTGTGTTGGGGAGTGTATGGGGTTAGGAGAGGCCGCAGCAGCACAGGGCTATTGCATTTCAAGATTTTAAACGCCACACAAAGTACTTTAAACTGAATCTGTGCGTAGCGCTTCAAAGCTAGACTGCTCTCTGCTTGCCCAGATTGTAATCATCGCTAGATTGCCTGCCTTGCTGAGCATACCTACATCGCAGCGCTAGTGTTCCAAAGTGCGCTTTTATAATTGTTTGTATTGCGCTGTGCTGCCTGTTGTTACCATTGTTCTCGACTGTACCGCTGCCACTTGCTTAGACATCGCATTGTTGATACCCCAATTCCGGTTTCGTTGCACGGCCTGCGGCCATTTTGGTGTTGTTATTGTGCCTCCCTGACCGGATCTCTGCCCCGCTCCCGCCTCCCAGCTGACCCGCTCTCGCCCCTCCCCTCCCTCCTTCCACTTATGACAGATGCTTTTGCGCACAGCGTTCACGCGCAGCAGTCGCGCCCAATGCGCGCTGAAGGTGCGCCAAAGGTAAGCCCGTCTAAGCCCGTCCGCGCCTGGACCGCTCCCAGCGCCAGACCCCCTGGCCCCCACAAACCGCACTCCTCTCGCATAACGTATGACACTGCCACCCCCCTAGCCCTTAACCCCAGTCGAAAACCTCAATGCTACGAGGCTGCCCCAGGACACACCCACGGTCCCTTCGCCTGCCACTCCTGCAAGTTCGCCTGCATCAAGACCCACACCAAATACAGTACCTCCAAACACAGCTCCGACCCCAACCACCTGAAATGCATTCTACTGAACACCCGCTCGGTCCACAGACACGCCACTGAACTCTGGGATCTACTCGACACTGTTTCACCGGACCACACCTTCCTTACAGAAACCTGGATGAACGCATCATCAACACCCGACATCGCCATAGCCATCCCAGACACCTACAAGATCATCAGAAAAGATCGCACCAACCAAACAGGAGGAGGCATCGCCATCGTCCATAAGAACACCATCAGAATCACGACCAGCTTCGACGATAACCTTGCAACCGCCGAACACCTCCACTTCCAGATCCACACCAACCCCAGGACCACACTCAGAGGCACCCTCATCTACAGGCCACCAGGAACCCGCAAACAATTCAGCGAAGACATCACTGACTTCATCAGCCCACATGCCCTCACCTCTGAGAACTACATTCTACTGGGATACCTCAACTTCCACCTGGAAAAGAGAAGCGACAGCAACACCACCACCCTTCTGGACAACCTAGCCAATCTCGGACTCAAACAACTTGTTGACACCCCTACACATGTAGCCGGACATACGCTAGATCCAATCTTCACCTCCAGCAAGCACATCTCCTTCGATCACACCACAGCTCTCCATTGGACGGACCACAGCTGTGTTCACTTCAGCTACAGAACTACCTCGACCCACAACCCCCCACAACCTATTCCGCGAAGAAACTGGAACAAAATCACCACCGACCAACTCCTCACATCGCTCAACCAAAACCCTCCCACCCTCTCATCGGACCCAAACCAAGCCGCCACCAAACTCAAACAATGGATCACTCACAGCGTTAATGAATTAGCACCCTTGAAAAACCCCCAAACCAAACAGGGCAGCAAAAAGGCCCCCTGGTTCAACGATGACCTTAAGAAATCCAAGAAACTATGCCGTACTCTCGAGAAAACATGGAGAAAAAACCCAACCACGGACAACTTGACCACCTTCAAGACAGCCACCCGCAAACACCACCAATTGATCCGAGCCACCAAGAAATCAGCAATCAAGGACCGACTCGACAACAACGCCCATAACAGCAAGGAACTATTCAACATCGTCAAAGAATTCACCAACCCCACCGCAGCCTCAAACGACATTACTCCCTCCCAAGACCTCTGCGATTCGTTATCTTCTTTCTTCTACAACAAAATTACCGACATACATAACAGCTTTGAGAACATTTCCAAAGAACAGTCCACTCCTCCCACCTCCGAACCTAAACCGCCCTCTAACAACCTTAGCGCCTGGAACCCAATCACCACTGAAGACACCATCCGCCTAATGAACTCCATCCATTCAGGCGCGCCAACCGACCCCTGTCCCCACCACATCTTCAACAAAGCAGACTCCATCATCGCACCCCATCTCTGTGATGTCATCAACTGCTCCTTCAACTCCGCTACCTTCCCAGAAAGCTGGAAACAAGCCGAACTCAACGCCGTCCTGAAGAAACCCACAGCAGACCCCTCATAACTTAAGAACTACCGCCCCATCTCCCTCCTCCCATTCCCTGCCAAAGTCATCGAGAAAGCCGTCAATAGCCAGCTTGTCGCCTTCCTTGAATCCAACAACTCCCTCGACACCTCACAATCCGGCTTTCGAGCCAAACACAGCACCGAAACTGCCCTCATTGCAGCGACAGACGACATTCGAACACTACTGGACAACGGAGAAACAGTTGCCCTCATCCTACTCGACCTTTCCGCCGCCTTCGACACAGTCTGTCATAGCACCCTCATACAACGCCTCTGCAACATCGGCATACAAGGAAAAGCCTTGGACTGGATCATCTCATTCCTCGCCGGAAGAACCCAGAGAGTCCAACTTCCCCCATTCAAATCACAGGCCACCGAAGTCATCTGCAGAGTACCACAAGGATCATCACTCAGCCCCACCCTCTTCAACGTTTACATGAGTCCCCTCGCATCCATCGCGCGACATCACAACCTTAACATCATCTCTTACGCTGACGACACCCAGCTGATCCTTTCCCTCACCAAAGACCCTAACACCACCAAAACCAATCTTCACGAAGGCATGAAAGAAGTAGCCGATTGAATGAAAAACAGCCGCTTAAAACTTAACTCAGACAAAACGGAAGTCCTCATCCTAGGATCATTCCCCTCTGCCTGGGACGACTCATGGTGGCCATCGGCCCTGGGCTCAGGGTCCATACCCACAGACCACAGAGCACGCAACCTAGGCTTCATTCTAGACTCCTCCCTCTCGATGACCAGTCAAGTCAACGCCGTCTCATCTTCTTGCTTCAACGTACTTCGTATGCTCAAAAAAATCTTCTGTTGGATCCCCACCGAAACAAGAAAAACTGTCACCCACGCACTGGTCACTAGCCGATTGGACTATGGAAACACCCTCTACGCCGAAATCACAGCCAAATTACAGAAAAAACTCCAACGCATCCAAAACGCTTCAGCCAGACTCATATTGGACATCCCTCGCCAAGCTCACATTACCGGTCACCTGAAAGACCTCCACTGGCTCCCCATCAACAAGAGAATAAAGTTCCGTCTCCTCACCCACGCACACAAGGCCCTCTACAAAGTAGGACCCGAATGCCTCAACACACGACTGTCCTTCTACTCACCCACCCGCCAACTAAGATCCTCCAATCAAGCCCTCGCCGCAGTTCCGCGCATCCACAGATCCACCATGGGAGGAAGATCCTTCTCCTACTTGGCGGCCAAAACCTGGAATTCTCTACCCACTCACCTCCGCCTAACACAGAATCACATTTCCTTCAGAAAGGAACTTAAAACCTGGCTATTCGATAAATAATGCACACCCTCCCCCAAGCGCCTTGAGACCCTCTGGGTGAGTAGTGCGCTATACAAATTTCTGAACTTGAACTTGAGGAAGTCCAACCAGTGCTCTGGCTGCCGAGTTTTGGACTCGTTGGAGTCGCAAGACCTCAGCTTTATTAGCGCCTATAAGCAGCACACTCGCATAGTCCATGCGCGATAATATCGTAGCCTGGACAATGAGCTGCCGAACTGGCGCATTAAAGAACTTCAGGATGGGATGGAGACCTCTCAACAGGCCCACACAGGTCGCCACCACCTTCTTAGTGTGGGTCTGAAAATTGAGGGCCTCATCCATCCACACTCCCAGGTTCTTAACCACTGGTTTTGGAGTTGGCATAGTACCTAACGAATCCGGCCACCAGTGCTCATTCCAGAGAGAGGTGTTCTTCCCTACCAGCATCACCTCCGTTTTGCTAGCATTCAGCTTGAGAAAGTCTGGTGCTCACGGGAGACAATGTCTTTGGATTGTGAAGGCAGAGCAGGTCCTCCGGATTCTTGGGGGTGGCTGACTGCAGGACACACAGAGGTTTTGCTGGAGGAGTCCGAGGTCGGGACAGGCTGGTAGGGCTGGTGCCAAGTCAGCTGGTGTCCTCCTCTTCCTCTCAGCGTGGCTGTTCGTCCATCTTCTTCTGGTTTATTTTTGTTGACTCTGAGGAAGCAAGGTTCAGGGTTGCCCCTAAATACTAAATTTAGGGGTATTACAGATAGGTGCAGGTTGGGACCAATGGGTCCCTTCCTGGGGGGAGGAGGGTTGGCACCTCGACCCAGGATGTGCTTTGTTTCAGGCCCCCAAGAGCGGCAGGCTCTCGACCCAGGGGTCCAGGAATATATCTGCTGGTGGCCGTTGGCGAGCAGCCACTCAGCCAGGACACTAGAGTTAGGTTGTTTTTTCAGGGAGCATCTTTAAGATGCCCTCTGAGTGCATTTTTCATTCAATCTCACAATGGCATCAGTGGGGATTTAATGTGCTGAGAAGTTTGATACCAAGCTTAGCAGTTTTCAGTAAAGCCATTATGGTGCTGTGGAGTTCATCATGACAAACTCCCAGACCACATACTCTTTATGGCATGACTGCACTTACAATGTCTAAGAATTGATTTAGAAACTGTAGGGGTACAGGGCTCATGTACCACTGGTATAGTGTGCCCAGCTAGAGGGGTGGTTACCTATGCCAGGGAAGTGGATTGTAGGCTTGGCACAAAGGGATGGATGCAATGTTGACTCTTCATTTAGGTATGCGCCAAAACACGCAGCCCTCAATGGCAGTGTGTGTGTGTAAAGGTACAGTGCCTTTAAGGGTGACACAATACGTGGTGCAGCCCTTCGTGGTCTTCCCTGGTCAAAGTGCCCTTGGTACCTGTGGTACCTTTTATAAGGAACCTACATGTGGCCAGAGAGGTGCCAGTTGGATTTTGCAACAGTACAGTTTGGAGAAAGAACATAGGCCCTGGGCTCAGGGCACACTCGGTCAAAGTATATCAACATTAGGCAGGCATAAAATAGCGGGCAGCCACACAAAGAGAGTCAATCAATCAATCAATCAATCATTGCATTTATATAGCGCACTACTTACCAAGGGGGGGGGGGGGATCTGCTACTGCTCGAACAACCAGGTCTTGAGTTGCTTCCTGAAGGCGAGGTGGTCCTGGGTCAGGCGGAGGTGGGTCGGGAGGGAGTTCCAAGTCTTGGCGGCCAGGTAGGAGAAGGACCGTCCTCCTGTGGTGGCTCTTCGGATGCGGGGGACGGCGGCGAGGGCGTGGCTGGTCGATCGAAGCTGGCGTTTGGGAGCGTAGAAGTTGAGGCAGCTGTTGAGGTATCCTGGGCCTTGGCTGTGTAGGGCTTTGTGTGCGTGGGTGAGGAGACGGAAGGTGATTCTCTTGTTGACCGGGAGCCAATGCAGATCCCTCAGGTGTCCGGAGATGTGGCTACGACGGGGGATGTCCAGGATGAGTCGTGCTGAGGCGTTCTGGATCCGCCGGAGTCTCTTCTGGAGTTTGGCGGTGGTTCCGGCGTAGAGGGTGTTGCCGTAGTCCAGACGGCTGGTGACGAGGGCCTGGGTGACCGTCTTCCTGGTCTCGGTGGGGATCCACCGGAAGATCTTACGTAGCATGCGCTGGATGTTGAAGCACGACGAGGAGACCGCGTTGACTTGTCTGGTCATGGAGAGGGAGGAGTCCAGGATGAAGCCCAGGTTGCGTGCGTGGTCTGTTGGTTTGGGTGCGCTGCCTAGGGCGGGGGGCCACCAGGAGTCGTCCCAAGCGGCGGGTGAGGATCCCAGGATGAGGACTTCCGTCTTATCTGAGTTCAGTTTCAGGCGGCTGTTCTTCATCCATTCGGCTACCTCTTTCATCCCTTCGTGAAGGTTGGCTCTGGCGGTGGCGGGGTCATTGGTAAGGGAGAGGATCAGCTGGGTGTCGTCGGCGTAGGAGATGATGTTGAGGTGGTGCTGGCGTGCGATGTCTGCGAGGGGGCTCATGTAGATGTTGAAGAGGGTTGGACTGAGCGAGGAGCCTTGAGGGACGCCGCAGATGACTTCGGTGGCTTCAGATCTGAACGGAGGGAGGCGGACCCTCTGTGTCCTTCCGGCGAGGAAGGAGATGATCCACTCCAGTGCCTTCTCCTGGACTCCGACGTTGCTGAGGCGTTGTACTAGGGTACGATGGCAGACAGTGTCGAAGGCCGCGGAGAGGTCGAGGAGGATGAGGGCCGCTGTTTCTCCGTTGTCGAGCAGCGCTCGGATGTCATCGGTGACTGCGATCAGGGCGGTCTCGGTGCTGTGGTTGGCCCGGAAGCCAGACTGCGAGGGGTCGAGGGATCCGTTTGTCTCGAGGAAGGCGGCCAGCTGCTTGTTGACGGTCTTCTCGATGACTTTAGCAGGAAACGGGAGCAGCGAGATGGGGCGGTAGTTTTTGAGGTCGGTGGGGTCAGCCGATGGCTTCTTGAGTAGAGCGCTGAGTTCGGCGTGCTTCCAGCTCTCCGGGAAGGTAGCGGTGTCGAAGGAGGTGTTGATGATGTCCCGCAGGTGGGGTGCGATGACAGCGTCGGCTTTGTTGAAGACGTGGTGAGGGCAGGGGTCGGTCGGAGATCCGGAGTGGATGGAGTTCATCGTGCGGACGGTGTCTTCGGTGCTGATCGGAGTCCAGGCGCGGAGGGTGGTGGTGGGGGGCGGTGGTTCGGTCGTGGTGTTCGTCGGTTGAGTGCTGAAGCTGTTGTGTATGTCCGCGATCTTGTTGTGGAAGTAGGAGGCGAGGGAGTTGCAGAGGTCTTGCAAAGGGGTGATGTCGTTGTTTCTGGCGTTGGGGTTGGAGAGCTCTTTGACGATGTTGAAGAGTTCCTTGCTGTTGTGTGCGTTGTTGTCCAGTGGTTCCTTGAATGCAGTTTTCTTGGTGGCGCGGATGAGTTGGTGGTGTTTTCGGGTGGCGAGCTTGAGGGCAGTCATGTTGTCCGGTGTTGGGTCTCTGCGCCAGGTTCTCTTGAGGGCTCGGCAGTTCTTCTTGGAGCTCTTGAGTTCGTCGGTGAACCATGGGGCTTTCTTGCTGCCGGGTCTGCTGGGTGGGGTCCTCAGGGGGGCGAGCTCGTCTGCGCAGTCGCTGATCCACTTCGTGAGGTTGGTGGCCACCTGCCTAGGGTTCGTTGTGCTGGTGGGAGGGTTCATGCTCAGGGAGGACGCGAGCTGGTCGGCTGTGATCTTGTTCCAGTTCCTGCGTGCAGCCTGTTGCTGGTGGTGGTGGATCGTGGTCCTTGCGAAGCTGAAGTGGACGCAGCTGTGGTCCGTCCAGTGGAGTCCGGTGGCGTGGCTGAAGGCGATGTCCTTGCTGGATGAGAAGACGGGGTCGAGTGTGTGTCCGGCGTAGTGGGTGGGGGTGGTGACCAGTTGCTTGAGTCCCAGGTTGGCGAGGTTGTCCAGCAGGGTGGTGGTGCGGTCGTTGTTGTTCTCCAGGTGGAAGTTGAGGTCCCCTAGGAGGATGTAATCAGCGGAGCAGAGGGCGTGTGGGCTGATGAAGTCGGCGATGTCTTCGCTGAATTGTGTGCGTTGTCCAGGGGGTCTGTAGATGAGGGTGCCTCTGAGGGTGGTCTTGGGGTTGATGTGGACTTGGAAGTGCAGGTGCTCGGCGGTTGCGAGGGTGTCATCGGTGTAGGTCGTGATGCGGATGGTGTTCCTGTGGACGATGGCGATGCCTACTCCGGTGTGGTTGATGCGGTCCCTTCGGATGATCTTGTAGCCGTCTGGGATGGCGATGTCAGGCGCTGAGGAGGCGTTCATCCAGGTTTCCGTGAAGAAGGCGACGTCTGGGGCTGTGGTGTCGAGCAGGTTCCAGACCTCGATGGCGTGCCTGTGAATGGAGCGGGTGTTGAGCAGGATGCATTTCAGGTGGCTGCTGCTGTTGCTCGTCTTGGTTGGTTTAGTTGTAGAGCAGGTCCGGATGCAGGTGAACTTGCAGGAGTTGCAGCATAAGGGTCCGTGGGTGCGTCTTGGGGTGGCTCGGTAGCAGCCCGGGACTCAGCCGGCGTTGAGTGCGTGGAGGGTGGCGGCGTCGTACGTTCGGCGGGTGGGCTGGGGTCTGCGGGGGCCAGGGGTCCTGGCGCTGGGCGCGGTCCAGGCGCGGACGGGCGCAGACGGGCTTACCTTTGGCGCTCAGTTGGTGCTCCCGCTGCGCGCGGCCGCTGCGCGGTCGCTCTGGGGATGTCATAAGAGGGAGCTGGGAGGGAGGGTCTGCGGGGGGGGGCGGGAGCGGGAGCCAATCGGCTGGCGGGGGGGCGGGTCCTCGGGCTGGGGCGGCGGGAAAATCTGGCGCGGTCCTCGGGTGTCTGGGGTGGCGGGAGGCAGGGGGCTTGGCGGCCCTTGGTTGCTGGGGTGGCGGGAGGCAGGGGGCTCGGCGGCCCTCGGTGGCTGGGGTGGCGGGAGGCTCAGGAGCGTGTGGGTGACCAGGCCGGGAGGCGCAGTGGTCACTCCCTGGCTCTGGTCGGGCTCCCCTTAAGAGGGAGCTGGGAGGGAGGGTCTGCGGGGGGCGGGAGCGGGAGCCAATCGGCTGGCGGGGAGGCGGGGCCTCGGGCTGGGGCAGCGGGAAAATCTGGCGCGGTCCTCGGGTGTCTGGGGTGGCGGAAGGCAGGGGGCTCGGCGGCCCTTGGTGGCTGGGGTGGCGGGAGGCAGGGGGCTCGGCGGCCCTCGGTGGCTGGGGTGGCGGGAGGCTCAGGAGCGTGTGGGTGACCAGGCCGGGAGGCGCAGTGGTCACTTTCTTACAGACTTCACCTGGCAGTTTAGGATGGACAGTACCCATGGGGGGCAGTGTCAGTACTGCATAGAGCAGGCCACCAACCTAGGGTGAAATGGTGGGCTAAATGCAATTGGTTGGATGGTACCGAGAGCGATCGCCAATGGCTTTGACTATTTGCAAGCAGTTCTTCCATCACTTTTTGTGTGTTTAATTATCTGGGAAGCAAAGAATGCCTCATAATCCAGTTCTTGAACATTTATTTTCTCTCAGCAGCATTCTAAACATATAAATGTAATTACTAGGAGTTTATTTGTTTACATTGGCAGGACTCTCTAGGGGAGTTTGGATGACTGATGAGTGGCCAGATAAGTTTAAAATATTGTATGAATGGTCACTAGTGATGATATTATCTGACATGCAATGCCTGCAATATTTTTTCAGCAGATTGTATCAATCATTTAAAATTGTATTTCTGAACTATACGGTAATACTCCAGAAAGGACTAAAAGTCCCACAATCGAGATGCTGGTAGTTGTTTCCTCTCTGGCCTGACATGTACCTGCTAAAACAGATGTTACATGAAAAGTCATGGCAGGTTTTTTTTTTGACAGGGGGCTAAGACCTGGACAGCAGGAAATAAACAGAAAATTGCACGTAGTCTAATTAATCTCATAACAATTTGGGCAGCTCTTGTAATATGGACCAAGCCATAGACATAATGTGTGCCCCCCTAGCCTCTACAGTGTGAAGGGGAGGGAGCTTCACCTCAGACCAGGGACCCTGGGCCCATCCCAAAACAGTTGTAATAAGTTTGCCTGTAATTTTAATTGGATTTATATAGCGCTTACTACCTCTGACAAGGCATTGAAGTGCTTTATGGTGAGTAACACGCTACTCCGGATCCACCGGTTAGTCGTTATTATAGTGGTTATTGTTGGTTATAGTGATTAGTCATGTGCTCTTAAGAAAATAAATTGCCTGCATTCACTCCAGTTACTTTGTGATATATTAATACCAGGTAGGTGTGATCATTAGTGGAGGCTATGTGGTTTCAGGTGAATGGTTGTTGAGATAGATAGGCTGGAGGAGATAATATCTAGTTAGAGTACAGAGATAGGATTTTAAAGAGGTATTTTATATTCTTTATACAATTTATTGGACTTTGGTTCAGCCATGAGCTTCTTTGTCTTAGTAACTCCGGCCAATTGCTTCCCACAATGTAAATACACTGTATCAATCGACACAAGTATTTTAGTCCTGGCTTCCTTGGCTTTCTGCTTGTATGCATCTTTCCACCTTCACAGAAATGCTTGAGCAACGGGTTTTATTAGAAAAGTACACTCTGTCCTTTTATTATTTTAATTGTTTTGCACTGCAGCAGGCTTTTTCTTATTGTTATTGTCAGTGATGACGCGTGTGTGTCAACCTTATTGACTTTGCCAATGCTTTTTATGTAGTTCCTCATCCCACACTTCTGCCTGGATTGGTGTAAATACCAAGTACTGATATTACCCAATATCATGGTACTCAATGTATTGACCGCAGAAGGATGAAAGGTGATGTCTGCATTAACATGACTAGTGACCAGCATATCACAGGAGATGTCATCAGTGAGCATTCAATTCAGTAATACATCTCACCAACAAGCTTGCCATATGTTTGATGGTAATTTAACCCCTACTACATCACCTCTTGCCTCCTAAGGTATCAAAAATGAAGGCACCCAACTCGTCTGGGGCAAGGCCTGTAGCAGTAGTCCTGCATAGCCTGTCAATGATTGGCTAATATGATTCCCAGTGATGGTAATGTGAAAACAAGGGGAGACTAAAATACCCAGTGCAAATAGTCCATGTGTAGGCTGCAACAAAATGTACCCTGTGAAGTCATTGACACTTTGTAAGAACTTTAGCCTTTCAAAAATGTTACCCTAAGTGGAAACCTGTAGAGCCACAGGGCCAAACTGGCCGTAGCGGGCACCAGGCGTTTTCTCCGGTGGGCCGCCAGGATGAGGGCTTGTTTGGGGTCCTTGGGGGGGGGGGGCGTTTTTGTTACCGGAACCTGGCAATATTGTTCCCCTGTATCAAAAGCAGCCCAAACCGGCCCTTGCAAACAGCTTAGCTGCACCCACTCAGGTCCCCCAGGGGGGCCGGCTGAGCAGTTTGCCATGGCCGGTTTTGGTTCTTGTAGAGCCAGGGACTACTCGCTGAAATAATGAGCTCAAACCAACCAAAATACAGGCCTTTGCCTTCTCGTGCGCTGCAATGGGGGCGAGATCACAGTGCATACGAGGAAAGTAATGTTTTCAAGCGCATAAAAACAGCACCGACAGTTCATCCGCGCTTGTGCTATTAACACGGGAAGTGAGATGCAAAAGAATGACAGCGAACAGCACGAGACGGTAGACAGTATCCTGTGTGATGCTCACCCTGTAACCCCGCTACTGTGGCACAAAGCTGCAGAATAGCAAGATGCTCATTAAAAGGGTTTCAAAATGGGTAAACTTTTTTATTCTCCCGTCAACATCACCTAGTTTAGAAAATGCGCGCTGCAGTCCATCCACACTGGCATGCATGCATGCATGAATGAGTGTTGGTCTGCCTGCATCTGAACCGGCCGGAGGGCAGATACTATTACACCTCTACTGCTGCCCACCATCAATATGGAAGTGGCTAGGGCCACAAATGCGCTTAGGTGGCAACAGTAGTGGCCAGTGTGTTGACAGAGTGGTGGCCCTGTGGAGCAGACAGATGAGACAAATAAAAAAAGTATATATAAACACTTACCTGCCACATCACACCCCTCTCTTCTGCAGTCACAGGCTCCCAGAGTGCACTGTGGCCAATCCTGACGCTGCTTAGAATTGGCCTGAGCACTGATGATTTGCGCTCCCAGTGTGACTGGGATCCTGTGCCAACGCTCTCCAACCCAGCGACGCAGCTGGGGTTGGAGAGAGGTTCGGTGCACATTACGGTTTGGCTGGTCTGAGACTGCAAGCCAGACGGTCATGCGCACTGAATAGTAGTGCAAACACTACTCCGCCAGCCTGTCATCACCCTGGCCCGCCTCAAGCCTCGTCTCTGAGATAAAAAATAAAACAAAATGAAACAAGAGTTTATTATGGTTTTATTTTTCATTTTCTTGGCTGCTGACTAGTGGGGAGATGTTACTCCACCACAGCGGAGGAGCACCGCTGGGTGGCAACAAAGTCAAGGGGCAGTGGGTGTCGGAGAGTACAGAGTATCTAGGTAGCACCCCAACTGTGAGATTGGGAGCGAGGCAGTGCAGGAACTGTTGGTCTGCCAGGTCGGCCTGGGGCTAATGCTTTGAGGGGCGCATGTTAGAACAGGAGTGGACGTTAATTCCAAGTGAATTTTATTGAGAAAGAGTTTTATATACAAGGTACAGTATACAGGAGTACAGTATAGGTCGCCCGAGGGGGGAAAAAGCTTGACAACATTAAATGCCGGTCGGGTTACATACGGCCTTTTGTGAGAGCATGCGTGCTACATTCGTATACTCGGTGTGTGGCGTTATCTGCGGCCTGTGTATGTACCCCCAGGTGACGGGTAAAGGAAAGTGGGAAAAAGAGAAAGTGAGAAAGCGGGAGGAACACATTGTTCGAGTGTCGATGGAGTTGGCCAGGCTTTCCGCCTGCGATGCGTGTGGGTGTGTTATCGCCCTTGGATGACAGCCTAGGGGGGCTTGTGTGAGAACAGGTAGTTGTCTCGGGGGATCCACATTTTGCCAATTGTGCAGGTTTTTGATGTGTGGTTTGAGGTTATGGTGTCCGCCCCCCACAGGAAGGTGATCCAGTTGAACCAAGCCCTGAAGGATGCTTTTCCCGTGTCTTTCCAGTTATTTAGGACCGTCTTAACCGCTGCTGTGAGTAGGAGGTCAATCAGCTCTCTGTCCTCTTTGGATTGGATTGATGGTGCCATGAAGGCCATGGCCAACCCGTGGAAGTTTAGCTGTATTGAGAGACCTAGAGCGTTGTTTATAAAGTCGCTTATTCTGTTCCAGAATCGTTTGACCTTAGGGCAGTGGAAGATTAGGTGTGCCAGGTCCCCTTTTTGTTTGCTACAATTCCAACACTCGTCACCGTCTCGTATCCCTATTGTCGCTAGGCGGGAAGTGGAGGGACTCTATGCTTACTACTGATATATGCTGTGGTGTGCTGGTTACGCACTTGAATCCTGGTAAGCAGAGATCGAAGTGGGCGGGATCGGAGGGGCACAACGTGCTAATTACAATTGTTTAAATGCCTCAGCTGAAGTGCCAAGCAGGGAGTCTCCAATTCATGAAACCGATGGCAGGCAGAGAAATAAACACAAAACAAGCCTTCTTGCCCGGCTGGCTGCTTGCCGGAAAGAAACGTGAATGTGCACAACTGCTTAATCAGCAAATGTAAGGGCTGCTGGGAGCTGGTATTCAGGGGCGCAGCTTCAGAGGGGATTTAGGGGTGCTACATCCCCCTTATAAAAGTATTTTTTGGTAAAAAGTAGGGTATAGGTGCTTTCACTCAGGTACTGTGAGGTGTCTATCGGGTTTCCCCAGGAATGTTTACATACACACAGACAAAAACGCGCACACACACTCTCTCCCTCTCTGTTTTGAAAGTCTTCAAAAACGTTGTATAATATTGTGTTTTCTTTGACATTAGTACCCCAACCAATCTGCATTTGTCTTATTTTCTACTGTCCCTTTAGCCCCTCTCATGCACCCTGCTTGTCCTATAAAGTATTTTAACATTACAGGAGAGCTTGATTGTTGGAAAATCTGAAGCTCACCCCCCAAACTTACTGACCAAATTAAACCCCTGCAGGTTTTGGCTTTATCACTTGCTTCCTGATTGCACAGGTTTATTCTTTTTGAGTAGTAGTACAAGTAATTTACCAGCTGAGCTGTGAAGTGCATACTTTTAAGGGACAGTAAAAAAAATTTGAGAATGCCCTGCGTATCAATCAATAAATGAATCAGTCAATCAGGGAATTGTAAGCGCACTACTCACCCGTGAGGGTCTCAAGGCGCTGGTGGGAGGGGGGATGAGCAGCTCCGTTCAGTTGAACAGCCAGGTCTTGAGTGACTTCCTGAAGACGTTTAGGGAGGGGGCGCGTCTGATGTCGATCGGGAGTTCGTTCCAGGTCTTGGCTGCGAAGTAGGAGAAGTCGCTTCATTCTGTTCTGGCCCTGCGGATGCGCGGTGTTTCGGCCAAAACAGTCTGGATATTACTAAAATCTATATTTTGGACCATATTGTTATTAATAAGGACTTACATATTCACAATGCTTTCTGTCACAGGCTGGGACCTCGTAGCTCTAAAAATACACATCTCACTGTTCCACTGCACAAACCAGGATTCAATTCTGTGGCTCTCTGGTTACACACATACACACAGACCCCTGCAGAGGTTTCATACTGTACTATAGGGCATTTCCCACTGATCAACTTAACTTTTATTTATTTTTCATTTAAGCTGCCTGTTACTTTACATGTAGTTACCTGAAGGTGAAAGACCAAAAAACTTACAGAATATTTTGTTTTTTTCAGCCACACTCTTCTTGACCGGCCCCGTGCTCACTGACCCCACCCCCATTCCATGCAGCATCACAGTTTCCATACTTGTTTTTAGTGCACTTGGACCGCTGCTGGCAAGGATAACTCAGACTTCCATCCTTCTGAGGTCAGCAAATCGGTTTAACACGGAGAACTGCGTAGAAGCAAGCTAGTTCTAAAATAAGTTGGGATTTGATAGAAGTTAGATGACGATGCCTGCCTAGCCTTCTTATGTCCTGCAGCAGCATGGAGTGCGCCTACTATCTATAAGCCTTGTGAGTGGAGGTTCCCTTTATCATACTTGCTGATGCAGAATACCAGTTCCACCCGTCTACATTGGTGGGTGAACCTTGCGGGTTGAAACACTTCTACCTGGCACAAAGAAAAGGCATGTAAAACGATTCTGGGCATCACTGATGGGCTAGACAGGCACGCAATGAAAAACTGTTCTTCACTACAGCCATGGTTGTAGCCAAAAGGGACATTGCAGCCTCCTGAAAGCGTCCTGATCAACCAAACCGTGGGGCTTTGGTGAATTGGGGTGGACTGGTGTGCCACACAGGAGAAAGTTATGTACGCAGCATGTGGTTGCCCCAAGAAATACCGCAGAATTTGGGGGGGGAAGTGGTTGGGGAGATTGATCTAATCACAGGTGTTTGATTGTTTGCCAACATATCTTTGCTTTATTAATGTCTGTACACTGGGTAGCGGGATTCAGTGACTACTTCTCGACTATTGAAATAGGGTGTGATTTGGCTATTGTATTTTGTAAAATGAATAAAAATGTGTTTATCAAAAAAAAAAAAGAAAAGGCATGTGTTCCTTCACTTGATCTTACTGTAGGGTTGTTATGGTTTGGTTTCATCTGCTTTGCAGCTAGTGCTGCCTAGGTCCTCCTGCAGCCAGACGGGCCGTGCACAGCCCGTCGTTCGGTACATGCTCTATGGCGGAAGGGCACAGTGACGCACAAAACGTAACAACACATGTGCTTCAAGAGCATTCCAGACACTTAGGGCCTCATTAGGATGGCGGACGGACCTGCGTCTGTCCGCCACCCCCGAGGTGGAGGGACCGTCCGCAGGGGCAGTGGAGGTCCCTCCTGTGCAATTAGGATGTGACCGCCACCCTGGCTTTAACCTTGTGGCGGGTGCTGCTTGAAGCAGCACCCGCCGCAAGGTTAACAAGCATTTGCAATGCAATAGGTCTCGGGTTAATTAAGTTTGAGCTATTGGTATTGCTAAATATTGGAACACCAACTGAAATAAACTTTTTTTTGGTGTTGCATTATTTAGCAATGGCAGCTGATTTAGAGGTGCCATACACACACGGATACCACCACTGCCATGCACACACAGACACCACCACTGCCGTACACACGCGGACACCACCACTGCCGTGCACACACGGACACCACCACTGCGATGCAAACACGGACACCACCACTGCCATACACACACGGACACCACCACTGCCATGCAGACACGGACCCCACCCGTGCTTAATTTGTAAAAAAAAAAAACTGCCAGGGCTTTCATTTGTAAAAAATTAAGTGAAAGGGCACTCGTCAGGAGGCTACTGTAGTTTGCCGTACACATTAGGCGACTTTGAGCTATTGGCATTGTAAATGACAATTACTTTTATTTATCTTTTGGTTTTTAAAACATACATAAAAGACCTTGTCATTTACAATGTCAAGACCTTAAACTCGTGTTCATTTACAATGCTAATAGCTCTATCTTTTGCAATGCAGAGACTCTGGAGGGGTGGGTGTGAAGCCTTGTACAACTACACGCTATAAAGCACTATATTTTAACTTGTTAATTAAACACTGATTATTAGCGGCGCTTCCCGCTCACTCGCACCTAAGCCCGGGCACTTTGAACTAGAAGCAGACTATCTGTTGAGGGTCACTCTCGCACCTGATCGAGGCCTGGGAGAGCCCTGGAGAGCTCTGGTAACACTCACACTAGGATTTATTCACTTGAGAAGCCTCGGGGGAGCAGGCACGTGTACCCGGAAATAGATAGGGGACGTGCTCGCATCCTTACGCACTTAGGGGGAGTGGAGGGGGGGGTAGGAGGTCTGTTCACTGCGCCCAGTTAAGTCTCAGCCTGTGGCCTCTGGTGCGCACTTGCGGGTGTATGTAAGAACAGTAATATCAGTGCAGCAGACTATGTGCTCCCTTGGGACAGTCTAAGGATATCCACAGCACGGCGGTAGAATACGACCACACCTGCACCCCCGCTACTCAAACATCCTGTAATTCTGGGCACATCCCTTAATCTCCCCGTGCCTAGAAATGAATGTGCCCGTCTGTGATGCAACAGGTGCTCTTGTAAAGCGCGCTGGTATCTTCGTGTCGAGCTCGCTCTATACAAAACTGCTAAAACAAAAAAATCTCCCTCTTTCTCTGTCTCGTCTCAAGACCTCACTGTGGATTCTCTTATAGCTCTAGAAATTATATATTCACGTATGAACGTCCCTACGCGTATCTGCCTACTTATGTCACAGTTCTTGGTCTTTCTTTCATCTTCCAGCCTCAGACTGATCTCCGTTACTTCTTTAGAAATGTATACGTTCTGCGTAGCTGTCTACGTATATCACTCTTATCCCGCTCTCTTTCTATATATATCTTTCTCTTGTGTGCCGACCTGTGTGGTCTCCCCTACATCACTAAAAATCAATACTTTGCTTTTATGACAGTCACCATATCTTCGTACTTGCGTCACACCTGCTCGCCATTCTCTCCTCTGAATTTGTCACACGTAGGCAATGCCCTCTTCTGAATTTAAGTATTTGCTGATCGCCAACATGCACAGTAAAACGAGATGTCCGGCGGAGTTTAATCTAAAGTAAAAGGCCACGAGTGAATACATTTACAAACACTCCGAACTCTTTTCACACCGGCTGCCGTTTATATTAGCGCGTTTCTGGCGGCAGATACATGTTTTTTTTTTGTTTGGTTTAACAGCCCCGCATAACTTGCCTCAAACTGATCTCCGTTACTTCTAGAGAAATGTATACGTTCTGCGTAGCTGTCTACGTATATCACTCTTATCCCACTCTCTTTCTATATATATCTTTCTCTCATGTGCCGACCTGTGTGGTCTCCTGTACATCACTAAAAATCAATACTTTGCTTTTATGACAGTCACCATATCTTCGTACTTGCGTCACACCTACTCGCCACTCTCTCCTCTGAATTTGTCACACGTAGGCAATGCCCTCTTTTGAATTTAAGTATTTGCTGATCGCCAACATGCACAGCAAAACGAGATGTCCGGCGGAGTTTAATCTAAAGTAAAAGGCCACGAGTGAATACATTTACAAACACTCCGAACTCTTTTCACACCGGCTGCCGTTTATATTAGCGCGTTTCTGGCGGCAGATACATGTTTGATTTTTTTTGTTTGGTTTAACAGCCTCTGCCATAACTTTGCTGAGTCGCTTTGGCTGCAAGGCTTTAAATTCACTTGTCAAAAGTGGCTTACAGCCCTCGGATTGCTTAGCACGTATTTTGTTAGAAAGACAATCATTTAGTGAAATTCATATATGAACGCCACAGCTATTTTTTAAACTTCAAATGTTGCAGTTGTAGATCTTCCTTCCAAACACCTCTTTTTGTTTCCATTCCGACTAATAAAAGTCCATAAATTAGAGTGTGGCGATGTTTCTCTCTTTAAACGCTGAATCCAAACGGTGCGCCAGTAGTTCAAGCCGACATCAAATGCATTGAAGCAAGTACATTTTCTTTTATGGCTAAAGCATCCTGGGATATTTCAGGTGCTGCCAAATAGGTAGAGAGATAATTATGCGATCCGGTGCAGTGTCTCGCCCCATGCGCACGTATCTGTTTAGAGATTGTTGCTAAAATATTTTGGAACGTATTTTTATACCGATTCGGCAACTGCAAGCTGAACGAATACCCCTTTCATTAGTAATGGCAGACAAGAGCTGCTCCAGCAACAGGAAGGAGGGGGCCAGTCAGGGAAGGTGTTATCAGCGTTGCGCGCCTCTCTGCAGACTCCCCCTGCATTTCAGAGAGGCGTGCGACGCAATCCGGTATGCCATGCAGCTGTGGACACAAGACATGGCCGCGCGCACAACGTTATCCTATGGGAAAACGCTGCGTGCGGCCAGGTCTTGTCTCCCTTCGGCGTTCTCAGACTGCCGAGACGCCGACTATAGTTCTCTGGCGAGAACGCGCTTTTCAAGCGCGTTATAGCCGAGAACTAAAAAAGCATGTTTTACATTTACATGCACAAAGCGGCAGGCACTGCACTGTGCCTGCCTCTTTGTGCATGTAAATGCAGGGGGGTACCATAGGTACCCCCCATGTGCACCACCCACCCCCCCTTCACCCTGGGGCCTGCAACGGGCCCCCAAAGAAAAGACCGTATGCTTTTTCGTGGCGGCATTGCCGCCGCGGAAAGGCATGTCCCAATGCAAATCATAATATGGCTTGCGGTGTCTGATAGACACCGCCACCATATTAGAGCTTTTCCACCGTGGTCGGAAGGCGACTGCGGCGGAAAAGCGGCGGACGGTCTTCCCGTCCGCCGGTGACCCCCCCAGCCATCCTAATCTGGCGGGGGGTCTTTAGAATCACCGCGGCGGTGAATCCGCATCCTCCGGGCCGGCGGTAGCTTCTGCCGGCCCGGAGGATGCGGATTCACCGCAATCCTAATCGGCCCCTCAATGTCGAGATACTTAAAGTTGGATCGGTTCATAGTCCTAAACTAAACATTTGCCAGTGAGGAAACTGCTTGTAGACTATAACCTGGGCTACTGGCATTATTTAATTGTGTGGCTGCGGCATAATTATAGATTTGCCGCCTCATCCCCCATCTGCTGCATAACCTGCAGATTTTAACAAAAAAACATTTTTCTAGCTCAAATGGTTCAAAAATTACAAAACGGGCAGCAACATGTGTTTCTGCACAGTCGAAGGCCCATTGCAAAGCTCGACTAGTCACCTTTCTGTTGCTTATTGCTATACTTGAGTGCTAAACTGGATCCAATGAGGTGCAACCAATGGCCAGTTTTAACAAGTGTAGAAGGAAACATTAATGACCTAATGCTATCAAAAATGTGCTGCATTACACCGCATAATTTGACTTTTCTTGTGCATAATTTACTCAACCGTGCTGCATAATTTGGCCCTCCCCTGCTGCATAATTCCAGTAACCCTGACTAAAATTTACATTGCATCGAAACAATGTGACTTAAATTTATACACAGTGTAAATACACTGGGAAAACATAATACACAGGAGTCTGTAATCCATGTATAGATGGCAGTCTCTGATTTATTTATAATCCACGACTTCTGATGCACTAAGTCACCTCTTATAGTCAGAAACTGACTATTATAAGGTTATTACAGTCGAGTTCTGTGGTCACAATGCCTACTGCCAGAGCCAGCAGACGAGGTGAAAGACAGATCAGGTCAAGGAGCAGCTGTTTAAAGCAACAAATGGAGCAACACTTTTCTTTCTTCTTGTCCATTTGAATAGCTTACAATGACAAGCAAAGAGAATATGTTTATTTTTTGCATGCCTTTGAGAGAGAAATTGGTTCACAGAAAGTGAGAAACCCAATTATACCCTTGAGGGCTTGGGTAGTTAAGTGAAAGGGTAGAGAGGCCTTCAAGGGATTTGATTCAAAACAAAGATCAGTTGTTCAATTTACTTTAAGGCTAAAGTTAAATAGCCTGATGTGTAAGTCATGTAATTAAATATACACAATCAATTTATAAAACACATCAAAACATATAAACATATAAACAACAAAAACACAAAGGTGTATCAAAAAAAGAGCTTTATCAAAAAATTCATTAAGTCAGCAGTAAATCAAAGAAGCAGGTGAGGCAATGCTGATATGAAGAGCCTAGTAGCAAATCAACAATAATACAGCAAAACCTATAAAAAACTGATCTTTGTTTTGAATCAAATCCCTTGAAGGCCTCTCTACCCTTTCATTTGAGAGAGAAAGGCTGGAGTTTCTGCATGTTTCTACAAGATCCAAGCTACTACCGTTTTTTTAAGCTGACTTGTGTTGAACTGTTTCTAATTATCCCTTATATAACAGCCCATTACTACTCTGAGCTATTAACATCAGTTTATAAATCACTGAAAGCAAATACTGCATGTTTATTCAAATTATATCACCTTAGTCTCAAAGTCTCTTATCGTAATGAACCTATTTCCCAATTTTCACCAGCATCGAAATGCCATTTCCCTGGAAGGCAGAACAGCCCATGGGTATGGCAAGAGATGTGAGAATCTCAGCATTAAGCAGCATTGTCCTGAAGGAAGGTCTTGCAGTTTGGCACAAGACAATAGTTCACCTTTGTACCAGGTACCAGGTGCCCACAGGCTAAGCACCACTGTCATGAATGGAAATAACTTATACTGCTGTCGCCACCAGTGCTTAATTAGTAAAAACAATGCATGCCAGGGCTCTCGTCATAAAGCCACTGCAGCCTTCCCTACCCATTGGGCCTTCCTGTGCTGCCAAAGCTCATACCTACACAACTACTAACCATCACATTCCTACCAGTGCGACAATTCAGACTATTCAGGCTCCCAAAGCTATGAGAATAACTTGGGCAGCAGGCGTTAAGTGTTTTTAATGTATATTGAATTACTAAACAACTGTTGTTCTGCTTATCTCTAAATTACACAAACAGTGCCACCATGTGGCAGACTGTCATAAGTGCCAGTGTTGACAATTAAGTTCGAGGTAGCGAGCACCGGAAACCACCAGCTCAAATTAAGTACTGTGGCTACCTCATCAGAGGGGTCGGCACAGCAATGTGTAAATATCAAGGAGTCTCAGGTGCCCCTAAGGAATGCAGAGAAGTGATTAACTTTAGACAAGTCTCCTCTATTCATATCCCCACAGAAGGGACTACCACCTCGACTCCGACATCACCAAAGAACTAAAAACTCACCATTTCAGCATTAGCCCCCAATTTATAACTCCAGTTCCCTTAAAATGAATACCTGGGAGATTAGTACCCCTTAGCTACTCCTTTGCTCCCAACCCATCAGCTCCCAAAAATGGGGTGCTTTTGATTTTGCCCCCTCCCCACAACCCACCCAGCTCCCGACACTCTCTAGCAGTCTCCTACATATTTGTGAACTATGATGTTCACTTAAAGGCTGGGATTGTAACATTGTTATAATAGGTTTCCCCAGGTACTATGTCATGTGAAAAGGGCTCTCTCTGCTGTTTCCCATAGCTGGGTTTGTGCGATAAAAACACTTTAAAATAAAATAATTGATTTAATATTTTAAAAGTAGCCAATCCAATAATGTTGTCATGGACCAAGAATGCATCATGTCACTTCCACTATCCCCCCGACAATTTGATGAATTGACGTGCATGGGAAAAGTATCCATTCGATTTTATTGTTTTGTTAATTAAAACCTTTAAAAACGTAAAAAATGTACAGATATCAACAATAAAGCCATATAACAAGGAAAACATCACTAAATACAAGTAGAGAGAGTTCAGCAGAACCATTTAAATAACTGTTTAGGAGGCAGTTTTGACACATAAATAATCTGGATTTTGCACATAAGAGTTAAACAATGTGCGAAGAAACTCAAAACACAAACCTGTCGTAAAAAGACAGATCTACACACTACAAACAGAAGGAATTCAGCTGAGCCACATATTAAGGGGTAATGTAGGTAATAGATAACATTTTTGTTGACATGAGTTATAAACAGTGTGCAAAGTACGCAAAACACAGGCCAGTTGTGAAACGACATATCTATAACGGTACTAACCACAATCATTTCACAAGCTTGTCTTAATCAGAGACTGACCTAATACAAACCAAGTGACAATCAATGTTTTTTTTATGTGGGTTATAGAGCGATGTGCAAAATATGCTGAACACAGACCAATTGTAGGACGACAGAATAGATCAACAACACTGAACGAGGACATGTCACAGGCTTGTTTTGCTCAGAGGCTATCCTAATGCAGTCCAGACAGAGCGTGTTAAGAAAAATAGGTTTTTTTGGGGTGGTGGCAACCCTGACTGCAACAAAGGTGTTCTTGCTGAAGTTTGATGAATTCCACTTAAAATGCAGACCATGTCCTTGGCACCCAAAGGTAGCGTTGCAAGCTGTGGAAAAGGTAGAATGATACACACAGCCGACTTGTTCGGCAGAAGGTTTGCTCGGTACAACTGGAAAAGAGACCTTTCTTGTCAGCACTATCATTGACTTGCTCCTAGAGCAGCAGCAGGATACAAATTTTGCGGACATTTAGTTCGGTTTCATACCTTGTAGTTCCACTGGAGTTGCAAGGGGAGCCTACTATAAGTTAATGAGTGTTGGCTCATTGCTCTCCCTCTGGGTATACCCTTTTGCCGCTATTGTGACAAACTTGGTGAACCTAATATTAAGCATTGGGTTCTCTGGGTTCATAGATGCAAGGATAGCTTGCCGGCAGGTGCGGACGCCGAGTTTGTTCCAATCGCTCTGTAACAATCCTAATAGTACATGGGCTGTGAAAATTTTTCTGGAAGCAGAGATCCTAATCTGGGCAGAGGGCAGTCAAGACTTTTGTAAGAGTCGAGAACACTTATTACAGTTTATTAAAGAGTAAAAGAATGAGGCAGTGTCGAAGGAATGGCCGGAAATGGAAACTAGGAGGCCGAAGTGTGGGTTGAATGGTGAGGTTTATTGAGGAGTTATACAAGATGGTGCGGGAATTATGGAAAATGAAAACATAGATAGTCCAATGATGATGATGGTATTCCGATGGTCAGGATAGTCAGGTGGTTATGGATTGCCTTGTCCAGTCGTTGCTCACTTCTTCCTTTCCCCTGGTCTGTGGACAGCCACCCCGGAAGGCTCAAAGAAAAGGAAAGAGCGGTCAGTGGCCTGTATGAGTTCACAGGTTTTTATTCACCGTCACCACACCCTTTACGAAATAAGAAAAGAAAATATGCCCGCCTTATGTTTTGTACTCTTAGTTCCCTCCCTCCCCTCCTGTCCCCGCAGGTCCACTCACCGCAGGTCCACTCACCGCATCTGCCGCAACTCTCCAGAGTTGTGGCGGCCTTTCAGCATTCTCCGGGGGCATCCACCAGTCTTCGGTCCAGCAGTCCGAGTCCTCCGCAGCCTCTTCTTCGTCCCTCGGCGTCTCCTGGGGTTCCCTCGCCTCCCGCTGCTCTGTTGGTTCTAGCTTCTTGGCGTCTTCCGGGTTCCTCCTACTGCGCTCCTCGTCCTCCCGCATCCACTCCCATAAAGGCAGCTGTCCCGCCTCATCCGGGGGGCGCTTTCCTTTCCATTGGCTGACCTACCTTTCCTTCTCTGTGATTTCCTGTAGAGAGGAAGGACGGGTTTCGTTTAACTCCTCGAGTGCCGTATCAGTGTTCGGCCAAAACACGACAGAAAGGGGTGAGTACTCAGCGTTCTTAGGTTATATTAGTAAGCGCTTGTAGAGCGCACGTACACCAGTTGGTTTCATGGCGCTGAAACTGAAGACTGTTGCAGCAGAGTTATTAGACATAAGCTTGCTCAAACAGCCATGTTTTAAAGCCTTCCTGAAACTAAGAAGGTTATCACAACTTCCGAGTGCCAGGGGAAGAGAATTCCAGAATCTGGGGGCCAAGTGAGAGAAACAACATCCTCCCTGTCGTTTCCGTCTAAAAGACGAAGTGGTTAGCAGGAAGAGATGAGCTGAACAGAGACTGCGCAGAGGAGTATGCATAGTTATCATACTGCTGATAAATCTGGGGCTATTGCCATGCAAAGCCTTAATGGCTAAGCATCCAATCTTGAAGGCTACTCGTTGGGCTATCGGGAGCCAGTGGAGTTTTACCAGATCAGGTCTGGCTGACAGCCATTTAGGTTGTTTATGAATCAGTATTGCCACCTGATTCTGGACCATTTGAAGTCTTTTTTGTAGACCAACGGGCAGACCGAGATAGATGGAATTTGAGAAATCGAGCAGTGACAGTATAAGAGCTAGCACTACCTGTATTAAAGCTGAGTGAGTCAGCAAGTGAGCGATTTTCCTAATTTTCCGTAGTTGGTGGATGCTGGAGGAGATCACTGCACCAACCTGTCCACGAAGAAAGAGGTCGGCGTTGACGATGACCCCTAGGCTTTTCACCGGGGAAGAGGGGGTGGGGGGAGGCCCAAGTTCAACCGGCCAGAAATGCGTGCCCCAGTTATTCTCACTTTTCCCAGGCAGAACCAACTCAGTCTTTCCCGGGTTGAGTTTCAGGTGGTTCACATCCATGCAGCGCTGGATGTGAAGCATGATTATCTGGAACTCAATTGCGGCATTAGGGGAGCCAAGTGGAAATATGATCTGAAGATCATCAGCATAGTTGAAGATGGTGATGTTTCTGTTTCTTAATGAGTGAATCAACGGCCTTAAATATAAGTTGAAAAACAGCGGTGACAGAGAGGAACCCTGTGGGATCCCACAGGTGGAGGTAAGCTTAGAAGCGGTAACATTTCCCAGCCTTACTCCTTGAGTGTGGTCGGCAAGGAAGGATATGACCCAGCCAAGTGCAGGACCATGCAGGCCTGCCTGCTCGACACGGTTCAACAGGATGTTGTGGTCGACTGTGTCGAACGTGGCCGACAAGTCCAGGAGCACCAGAGCTTGATGGTCGCCCCTCTCTGCATTTGCTCTGAGAGTGTCCTTAGACTGCAAGGATCACAGCCTCCGTTGAATGCGCCGGGCGGAAGCCAGCTTGGTTAGGCTCCAGATAGTTCGAGCATTCAATGAAGTTAGACACACACCTGGCTACATGGGCCACTAGTATTTTTACTTTGAAGGTCCGTCAGTGCACTCTATGTTCACTATTTCATAAAATTGAATCCGTTGTAATTTCTGTGCAACTCCTGCCAAGTGTTTTGTCTAGAAACACTATAATGTAATAACTTTCTAGGAAAGGTGGGGGGTTCCACCTTTGGTGGTGGTGTGCACAATTATACTTCGACCATCTGGTCTTCCTCAATTTTTTCTATATCCAATGAATTATTCATACGAGAATTTCATTTCAAACATATAAGTGTTTATTTCATTTCTTTTCCAATTTCATTCTTCATCAATATCAGTCTATTCATTTGTGATCATATCACTTCATGATTCCACATATCCCCTATGCATTTCGGGTCATATGGGATCCTCCCTCAGGGGTCTGTATACAAGAAAAAACAGAAAAAACAAGGATTTTTGAGCCAGCCTCTTTTGCATCCTTATATACATCAAAAACATATAATATCCATTATATTACATTGTTAATTGTGAAAATCCATGAGTAAATACAATTGTTCATGTGCCCATGAAGAATGAAATTGGAAAAGAAATGAAATAAACACTTATATGTTTGAAATGAAATTCTCGTATGAATAATTCATTGGATATAGAAAAAATTGAGGAAGACCAGATGGTCGAAGTATAATTGTGCACACCACCACCAAAGCTGGAACCCTCCACTACTATTTTTGCCAGGAAAGGGAGGAGAGAGATAGGGCGGTAGTTGACGGGGTTGCTAGGATAAGCCCCTGTTTTTTAGGGCTCGGGCCTACGTCACACTGCGTAGCAGTGTAGGCGGAGCCCAAAAGTCCTTTTCTTAGCGTCTCCGAAAAGCTACCTAACAAATTCCTGGCTGCTCGTGATTTTTCGTCCTTTTTTTGCCAGCTGCATGTCAATTGGGCTTCGAATGCGTGTGTTTTTAGAAGAGAGCACGCAATAGGCCATAGGCAGTAGAGTAGCTCCGCCTAGTGCATATTGTGTGGGGACACATGCAGCAGAAGGGCATATTTCTTCAATTATCGCGGCTGTCAGGGCCCGCGGTAATTGAAGACAGATGCAGGGCGCACGTTTCTTTTTTTAAAAAATCCATTTCACGGAGCTCTCCCAGTCAGCGCCTCTTCTCTGTGTGTACGCTTTCTCCATTTTTTATTCCCCCTTAAAAAGCCTATTTTGATTGAGGATTTTTTATTGTAACCAAGACATGTCTGCAGTGATTACTAATATTGATTCCTACTGACTTCGGCTAACTGTTCCAGGAACCACAATTTGGCAACAAGGGAGATGGGGGAGGGGAGGGGCAGGCAAGAGTTTTAAACTTAAACTGCCTTAAACAGCTCTGGGACCGTTTAACCGCAAGGCCACCGCGCAGGCTTCACAGTGCAAGAAAATGTTATGAGATGTGTTTTTTATTTGTACATGACGGGGTTGTGAACAGACTACCTGTCACAGCCCACTGGCCCCTGCCCCCAAACCCAGGGCTCCAGGTAATACATGCACGCGCACGAGTATATGAGCGCGCTAGTGCGCGCTGAACCGTTTTACTTATCTGGCAACGATAAAAATAATGCAAACAATGTCACATAAATAAACATTTACAGTAGTATTCATAAAGTAACTACGAGAGCATGTGGTACTCTTTCTAGAACAGTAATATTGTGCTTTTCAATATTATTAGAAAGCAGCGCCTCAAACGTTGTCCTGAGGAAGACCACCCCAACATCTTGCCTCCACTGTCACCCGAATCCCTGCACTCCAGGACTCCTGCCCTCCTGGGTGCCTTAAGGCGACCGTGGCTGGGTGGCATAAAGCCCCACAAGGCAGCATAGACTTCTGTTTCTAAGCGCTTGGATAATGGTCCCTATATAGGAGGCACAAATACTACAAGCAAGTGTGCTATTGTTTTTGAGTAGGTACTCGACGTGCAATGCGTGCACGCACCTATGTGTACTGTATGCGTCGATGGGGCGCGGACAAGCTGCCGTTCATAGCAGCAGGACGGGGGACGTGGGGCTTCTCGGCTGTGTGTGCAAACATGGAGGCGGTGAAAGGCTAGATGGATGATGCGCAGCGCAATACATACATTCACAGAAACAATGATGCGTGTTGCGTCATGACAACAGCACACATATGAGCTCCGTGACAAGTAACACTGCACCTTACACTGCCGCACTGAAATTAATGCCAAAAAGTAGGGGATTTACCTATGCCTCTATGTACACAATTACAACAACATTTGATGTTCAGCAAGGAGAAAACCACATGAATTAGTTAACTCAGACATTTAATTTATATCATTTACTTTAGAAATTTGTTTTTTTTGGCTTTTTAAGACAAGGAAAGATACATAATCAACATCACATTGAGCAAAACATAATTTTTGCAAGGGAAAAGCAAGAAAAAACGATATATACAATTAATGTGTAGAAACAAGTAAACCTATCGTAATAATGTGCATACAAATTGTTCTCAGTGATAAACAGTTATCTCAAAAACAGTAAAGAAAAACACTATCATCAAGTCATATAAAGAATATAAATTCAGGGGGTAAGTCTTATTCACTACCAGCCCGACTTCCTGTCACAATTACAACAGTTCATTTTATGTGAGCACAGGAATGGAAACCCAAAAATCAATTTGGACAAACACAATGACTTAATGCCGACGCGTTTCGAATCCCAATGTCATAATCATCGGATTCTCATCAGGGCATGGAATTTTATCCGCAGATACTGTTTAGAGAGAAGAGAGGGGATTTAATTTAGAGAGATGGACCTCACATAGAGAATGAAAATAGCTTTTTCCAATTAATGCATCCAGTGATGCAGCATACCTTATGCGACCAATGGTTTATGGTCACTAAGTCTTTTTAGAGGAAGGTCATCATGTACCGTGGATGTCGACCTGCAAGGGAGCGACATTGCTGTGATCAGTGATTACACTCTAATTGTGGGCTGGCACAACTGTGTGGTTGTGGTTTGAGCCAAAAAATTTACCTTTGAATCTGATGCGTCCGCTCAGAACTCGAGGAAGAGGCGGAGTACGATTTCAATCCCAATGTTCTGTCCCTTTAAATAATCTACAAACAGAAATTGTTGTATGGTCTTAGCGAGAAAGTATATTTGGTAATATTAGAAAGCCCAAAGTAAAAAATGAATAGCTTACTTTTCTTCGTTAATTTGATATGAGGAGGAATTGTTTCCGTGAGGTGTCCTGTGAAAGGAACAAGCGGAAAGCCTATGATTGGCATGTGCGTAAAATTACACAAAAGTCAAAATTAGCTGGCTGCCGTGGGATGTTTTACCGTGGATTTGGACCCTCGGTGCGTTGTATTAAACGTCTAGTTTGAGGGAAGAATTATTATCGTGTGCCGGAATGAATCCTGAAATAGACCAACAAGTGAGTGAATAACTGGTTGGTCCCTCGTGCAGACAAGCGCGTATGTATGCGCAACCGTAAAAGCGGGTCTCACCGTTAGTAATCCGTTTAGCGCGGTGTCTTTCAAAAATGAAGCAAAAGCAGCAGCCCGCTGCCGCGAGTGGAATTCAATGAGTAACACCAAGTGGTCACGTGGGACCAGGGGCCAATCAAGGTGTACGAGGGCTTAGGACCATGTCGCTATGAATTGTGGGAATTGTAGTTTATATTCGAGGGAACAATTTGTTGGAAAAATTGGGGTGAACCAATTATATTCTGTTGACTTCGCTTAACACATTTAGCCCATTATTCACGCTGTTAAATTTCATGATGAGATACGCCTCTTTGCGTAGAAGTGCAGCCTCAATATCTTGTGAATGATGTTTAGGATCCACCGATGTGAGGACTGTCCATTTGAAATCATTTTCCCCATGGTTGTGACTCATGAAATGATCTACCATGGGTGCAGAAGTTACTTTTTTCTTTATTCTAGAGCGATGTTGTGTGATCCGTACATTTACTGATTGACTGGTTTTGCCTATGTACACTCTGTTGCAGGGACATACCACGGCATAGATGACATTCTTAGTTCTGCAATTTGTGAACATCTCATGCTTCCATTTGACCCCGTCATGGTCAAATGTGTTGCCTTCCAACGTGGTCGAACACGATACACAATTGCCACACTTGTGGTGCCCGCTTATAGGTTTAAGGTTCCACTGCGATATCAAATCGCTCTTTTGTTTTGGAATGTGGCTGTCTGCTCTAATCAAGTATTGTCCAATGCTCTTATTTTTGCGCATGGCGAAAATGGGTTTCTTTAAAGGATGTTCCAAATCTTCCAATAAATGCCAATTTTTCAGAATAATGCGTTTAAACTGATTTGTGTGTGATCCATAAGTCGTGACACACACCAGTTCATTCAATTCATTTCTTTCTTTTTTCTGAAGAAGGTTCTCCCTCGGGGTGAATCTGGCACGTTTTTTTGAATGTTTAAGAAGTTTTTTCGGGTAACCCCTTTTAGCCATTTCAACGCAAAAATTTGTTGCATGTTGTTCAAAATCTGCCATTTCCGTGCAGTTTCTCCTTATTCTTAACATTTGCCCGAAAGGAAGATTTTCCTTCAAGCACTGTGGGTGCGAGCTTTTAAAATGAAGGATGGTATTCCTATCCGTGGCTTTTTTGTGTAAGGTTGTTGTTAGGATGTCGTCGCGGACGCCTACTGTGATGTCCAGAAAAGTCATTTTACTTTTGCTTGATTCTATAGAGAAACTGATGTCTCTATGCCTTGAGTTTAGCCAATTGTGGAACTGGTCAAGTTCAGTCTGGCTCCCCTGCCACAGGAGCCAGACGTCGTCAATGTATCTAAGCCATTGGCTTATATGGCCAACAAATGGATTATTGTTATATATGAATCTCTGTTCATATTGTGCCATATAGAGTACCGCCATCTCAGGTGCGTATGGACAGCCCATAGCAATGCCTTTTATTTGGACAAAGAACGCATTTTCAAACTTGAAATAGTTGCTGCGTAACGTGATCTCAGCTAATGACAGAATGAATGAGGTGGGAACCCTGTGCGGTCTTTCCCGTTGTTCAAGATATATTTCTAGGACCTGCAACGCCTCATCTTGAGGGATTTGAGTGTAAAGTGAAGTGACGTCAAGGGTCACCATCATCTGGGTAGCTTCATTGAATGGTTGTCCCTCTATCCTGTTAATGAAATCAGTTGTATCCCTGAGATACGACTTGACCTGCGGTAAAAAAGGTTTTAAGAAAAAATCTATGTATTTGGAGACCGGTTCAAGTGCAGAATCGCACCCCGACACAATTGGTCGGCCTGGTGGTGTTTTCTCATTCTTATGAATTTTTGGTAAAAAATTAAGAACTGGCGTCCTTGGTGATTTTTTATTCAAAAATTCGAATTCCTTGGGGCCTAAGAACCCATCCTCAAGTCCTACCTTTGTAATACTTGCAATTTTGTCTTGTATGGCATTGACAGGGTCTTCTTTAACTGGTCTGTACCAATCTCGATTGCTAACATGCGTTGTGCCTTCCTCTAGATACATAGTGCGGGGCCAGATGACAACTGCCCCGCCTTTGTCCGCTTGTTTGATTAGAATGGACGTGTCTGATTTAAGATCCTGAATGGCGGATGTTAACCCTTTGGTCATATTTTTATGTACAAAACTTTTTTGTTTTTCAAGTTTAGAGAGGGAGGAGAGGACGGCTTGTTCGAAGGCCATCACTTGTTTAGGAATATTTTGGGTCGGAGTAAATCTGGACTTAACTCTTAACCCTGTGGTTTCCTGACTGGACATCACTTCGGCATCAGCGAAGAATACCTTCAACCTAATCTTACGACAAAAGTCCAATGCCTCTAATTTCAGTTGGGTAAAGTCCGTTCTTTTGTTAGGAACAAACTTGAGGCCCAGGGACAAGAGTGTTACTTCATCCTGAGTGAGCTGTCTGTTTGAAAGATTGACTATGGTTGATTTTTCTAACTCTTGTAGGTTTTGTTGCGAGTTCGCATCTCCCATGGTTGCTTGAAGCGGACCCGTGACTGTCCGCCTCTGCCTAAAAAAGGAGATGATACTGCAGCCCCTCGTCTTTTGGAATTGTCTTGTCGAGACTCAGACGACGAGTCAGACGATGTTGTGTCCGAAAAAGTGAGGAACCTATTCCTTGATCTGCCTTGGAATGATGTTAAGGCCCCCCTTGATTCACCTGATGTGTAGAAATCTTCTTTCAGGAACGGATATACTTGTTCCAATTTGAACGATTTAGAGTCCCTTTCAAATTGTGATGCTTTTATATTAAGTGTGTTATCCTTAAAAATTGAAATTAAAGCACACACACCCGCATCTTTTGCACGCCCCTATCTAATCTTGTAATAAACTGCTGAAATGTCGATTTTGGGGGGCCAGGTTCTCCTCTTCACAGCTGCATTCATGCGTCCTTATCTGCGATTTACAGCTTGTTTTTTTCGTTTTTTTTGTTTGTTCCCCCCCGCCCTCAAGTCCGCATTTGCTTGCACGCCATCCGTTTTCATCTGCTCGCTAATTGTAATACCATTACAGCAGACATAATTGTTAGACCTGACATCTTTTGGCGTGATTACCCCTATCTTTTGCCTCTGCCTCCTGTATTTTTGATGCTGTGTTGGAATTCGTTTTTGCTGGTTTAGATGCTTTGGACACTCTGCCACTGCTGATCAGTGCCAGAGTGTAAGTGCTCCCTATATAAATTGTTATTCTGATTGGATATACCTGTTTGGCATATTTGTATCACCATGAAGTCCCTAGTAAAGTGCACTGGGTGTGCCAGGGCGGGTGATGGCAAATGCTACTAGTGGGCCTGCAGCACTGATTGTGCCACCCACAGGAGTAGCTCTAAAACGGTGTCTCGGGCCTGCCACTGCAGCGCCTACGGGCAGTTTAGAACTGCCATGTCCTCCTGGTCAGTGTCCCCACTGACCAGGCCTAACCCTTCCCTTTTCGTGCACATCAGTCACCCCTATGGAAGGCCCAAGGTACCCCCCTGGGCAGGGTGTAGTGTATGTGAAAGGTAGAGCATGTACTAGTACAGGTACCATGCTCTGGTAGTGAATTACAGCCATTTTCGTTTTTCACTATTGTAAGGCTATCTTGCTCCATAGGTTAACATGGGGGATGCTGGCTGCAGTGGTTAACAGCATTCTCCCCATAGGAGCAAGATAGGACATAAGTATCTAGTATCCCTGAACTCAGAATTTAATAACGCATCTTTTAGGAAAGGTGGTTTTTAGATCCTGTGTTTGAGAACAGCACTTTTAGAAAGTTGCTGTTCTCTTGTCTGACCCTTCTGTGTGCCTGGGAAGGTTTGTGTATTGACTGTCTGGTTTGTGAGTGACAGGGGCCGGGGAATCCCCCAGAGGCTGGATGAGTCAGCACTAGGCTGAGTGGAGCAATTGCTACCTGAGTGGTGGGAGGAGTTAGCACCTGGGCTGAATAGGGCTGTGCCTGCCTGCCACAATGCTGGCTCCACCTCCTGCTGGGCGGCTGAGGACTCTGCCCCTCACTCTGAAAGGAAAGATACAGCCAGCACATCAAGGTGCTCAGGATCCACCCAGAACTGGTTCAGACCGGGCTCAGGGCCCACATGCACTGAGAGAACAAAGACTTTAGGGGTATAAGTACAGGACCCCTGACAACAGAAAATTAGATCATCCTGGAAATCAAGAAGGAACCTCTGCCAAGGAGAAAGCTGACTCTGAAGAAGGAAGACTGTCCCGCTGTTGCTCTGCTGGACTGACCTGCTGTTGCTTTGCTGCCAAGGAGAGGGGAAGGACTTTGCTGTGAGCTGTGTCCCCTGTCTTGTAAGGAATCTCCAAGGGCCTGAGAAGAGCTGGCTCCCTGTTTCCGAAGTCCCAGGAACAAAAGGACTTCACCCCCAGTCTCCCTGAACTCTGCTGAGAGAGTTCTGTCCTTCGTAGAGTGCTTGATCCAGTTGTGGGGCCTCTAGAAGTTGAACCTGAGCTGGGAAGCTTGAGACTAAGCTGAGAAACTTGTGAAGCTGAAAAGTGTCGCATCGCTCGCTTGCGGAGCGCATCCCCGACAGTGCGAGAAGTTTCCCGCCGCTACGAAGGTCGAGATCGGCGCAGCGCCTGACATCGCTGCCGAGGCCGTCGCACCCTTCGTTTGCGGGACGCACCAGACCGGTGCGGGAGAATCGAACATCGCTGCGAGTGTCGTCGCAGAGCCTGTCGCCTGGGTGAGATCGCCGCACTGCTTGCTTGCGGACCGCATCACGTCGCTGCGAACATCGTCGCAGAAACATCACATCGAGGAGCTGCGAGAGAGAGGGTCACCGCTGGACCGCGCATCGTCGCCCCGGAGATCGTCGCAGCCCCTCCGAGATCATCGCATCGTGCCTTTGCGAGAACAGACTTCCCACGGAACCTACGCACCAGAATCTACGCAAGCTGCCGTCCTCCCCATACAGACCGGATTCGTCGCAACACGCCCGCTGCTGCAGCGGGGCTGTCGCATCGCCTCCCCAGGGTCTCAGGAGTAACGCATCGCTTGTTTCCACCGCACCAGCTTCCTGCTTGTGGAACTTTGTTGCATCTAAAAGGTACTGTGAGTAAACGTGACGCAACTGTGAACTTTTCACGCATCTGTGGATTATTTGATCACAACTTAAAGAACTTTGATTACAACCTGAAGAACTCATTTGAAACCGTAACCGTGCATTGTGTATGTTGGATTTTTTGACGTTTTTGGTCTTGTGTAGTTTAGAATAAATATCTTTATTTTCCTAAACTGTTGTGGAATCAGTTTGTGGTGTTTTCACTGTGTTACTGTGAGTGTTGGTACAAATACTTAACGCATTGCCTCTGGTTAGCCTAGACTGCTCAGGCCAAGCTACCTTGAGGGCGAGCAGGGGTTATCTGAGAGGGTTATCTCCTTGTCCTGACTAGAAGCAAGGGTCCCTATTTGGACAGTGGTACCTACCTCTGCCAACTAGAGACCCCCAGTTCTAACATAATTTTATTAGTAATCAAGCAGTTCATCAAACGAGGCGGAAATAACCTTATTGCCAAGTTCTGCAAATGCCAAAAGGGTAATATCCATGTAAGATGTAAATACAGGGCTGCATGCTACAACACGTGACTGCAAAACCACCCTTTGCAAAAACATAGACTTTCTAATATGGAAAAGCAAAATCAGCACCTTTCAGAAATATCGGCCTATAAAAAACATCTTTATTCGGCCAGCTTGACTTCTGACATATCTGAGACAGCGCTGCCCCACTGCTTTCGCTGCAGCCCTTGCATATCTGCGGTCTCAGGCGAATGTCCTAGTGGGATATTTATGTAAACTCGAGTCTCTGGTATTTTCCCAAAGATGTTTTTGCAGTCCACCTTTTTACAAACTACCAGTGAGCGTGGAAACTTTGATGAAAGGTGCGATATATGTGCATGCTTTAAAATACATCAACCCACAAACAAGAAGGACAAGAAAAACGTGCAAACACTGGCCCGGATCCACCGGTAAGGATACTTCCCCGAGGCAGAGATGGCATGCTGGTCTGGCAGGTAAAACACAGTGCAGAGTGAGAGTGAGTGCAAAGTGAGTGCAGAGTGAGTCCAGAATGAGAGTGAGTGCAGAGTGAGAGTGAGTGCAGAGTGAGAGTGAGTGCAAAGTGAGTGCAGAGTGAGTGCAGAGTGAGTCCAGAATGAGTGTAGAGTAAGAGTGAGTGCAGAGTGAGAGTGAGTGCAGAGTGAGTGCAGAATAAGTGCAGAGTGAGAGTGAGTGCAGAGTGAGGGCAGTGTGCTGAGTGCAGTGAGTGCAGAGTGAGTGCAGAGGCAGAGTGAGTGCAGGTGCACAGTGAGTGAGTGCAGAGTGAGTGCAGGTGCAGAGTGCAGAGAGAGTGAGTGCAGAAAGAGTGCAGAGTACAGAGTGAGTGCAGAGTGAGTGCAGAGTGAGTGCAGGTGCAGAGTCAGTGCACAGTGAGTGCAGGTTCAGAGTGAGTGCAGAGTGAGTGTGAGTGCAGAGTGAGTGCAGAATGAGTGTGAGTGCAGAGTGAGTGTAGAGTGAGTGAAGGTGCAGAGTGAGTGCGAGTACAAAATGACTGCAGAGTGAGTGTGACTGCAGAGTGACTGCAGCATAAGTGTGACTGCAGAGTGACTGCAGAGTGAGTGTGACTGAAGACTGAGTGTAGAGTGAGTGCTGGTGCAGAGTGAGTGCAGGTGCAGAGTGAGTGCGGACTGACTGCAGAGTGACAGTGACTGCAGTGTGTGAGTGTGCAGGGTAAACAGTGTGTGAGTGTGCAGGGTGAACAGTGTGTGAGTGTGCAGGGTGAACAGTGTGTAAGTGTGCAGGGTGCACAGTGTGTGAGTGTACAGGATGAACAGTGTGTGACTATGCAGGGTGAACAGTGTGAGTGTGCAGGGTGAGCAGTGTGTGAGTGTGTAGGGGCAGTGTGTGAGTGTGCAGGAAAGGAACACTCAAACTAAGTCCACCACACACATACAGAACGCCACATACATAAGACCTCACACACACCATACACACATCACACACACATACACCACACACACACACACACCACACACACACCACTCTCACCACCACACACTCATCACCATTCACCACCACACACTCACCACCACACACTCACCCCCACAGACTCACCACCATACACTCACCACTACACACACAACCACACACACAACCACACACCACCAGCCGTCAGTGCACGCTTTCACCAGGCACAAACACCACCAGCCATCAATGCACGCTTTCACCAAGCACAAACACCACCAGGCGTTAGTGCAGGCTTCCACAGTGCACACTTTCATCAGTCACACACAACACCAGCCGTCAGTGCACGCTTTTACAAGGTGCACTCACCAGCAGCCGTCAGTGCATGCTTTCACCAAACACACACACCACCAGCCATCTGTGCACGCTTTTACCAGGCACACACACCCTCAGCCATCAGTGCACGCTTCCACCAGGCACACACACCTCCAGCCGGCAGTGCACGCTTCCACCAAGCACACACACCACCAGCCATCAGTGCACAATTTCTACAGGCACACACACCACCATCCATCAGTGCACACATCAATTGTTAACGCATCCACAATTAACTATTGTAGCAATCGCAGTATGGTGCACTTTACTTTTAAACATATTCATCTAAAGCACAGCATGCCACCATTGCTACAATTCCAATCCAACCCACATAATTCCACTACATACCACATACATACACTCCATAACACATGGCGAAAAGACATTGCCATTTACAATGCCATTAGCTCAAACTCAAATAAATCTGAGACCTATTGCATTTCTAATGCTTGTTTACAAGGGGAACTACAGTTGCATGCTTAAAGGCACTGGGAACCTTGCCTTGAGTAAGTGATTCATTAAGAAAAGGAAGCACGCTCTGAGGCAAGACGGTAAATATCTCTTTTAAGACGGGCAGAGGACAGCAGTCATTGGGTGATCCCGATTTGACACGGGCCGTAAGTTCTGATAGTGTTTTAGGACAAATGGGTTGAAGGGTATCTAATATGCATTGGTTGCTAGAAATATCATCTAGTGGTTCCCAGTTGATGGTATTGGGGAGACTAGCTTTAATGGAAGAGGTTTTGTCCAGGAAAAAATCATTCAGGGAATTAGAGAGTTCTTGAGAGGGGGTCTGAATAGGCGAGGTTCTGGTGTCATTACATAAATCATTCACTATTTTGGAGTGGTGTGGCTCACTGGTTAGAGGCGGCAGACCCGTAAGCTGAGAATGGCCCGGGACCAGGGTTCAATTCCCGACGTGGCAGGGTCGTGGACCAGGGTCAAAACGGACTCGATAATTCTCGCCTCGGTGCCTACTCTAACCAGGGAACACCCTCGGCAACTCTGGGCATTAAGCTTGCCTCATCTCTACAACGGCCCCCCACAGACGCCGGAGATGCCTGGTTTCACCTTGGAGATACCAAGAAAGGGACCTTCTCAGAGGGAAAACCAGGACGGGTTCCCCAGCGGTCTTCAGCGCCAGGATACTCCATGGAGTCACAGTGCGCTTTACAAGTACACCCACATTTACATTTACATTTACATTTTACATTTACATTTACATTTATTTTAAAGATTTCTTTGGATTTGTTGTGGGCATTGAGTAATTTTGTAGAGAAGTAAGCCGCTTTAGTGGACAGGATGTCTTTTTTATACTCTCTACGGGTGGTGGAAAATAGTTCCCTGTCTTCGATTCAGTATCTTAATCTCAATTTTCACTCGATTTGGCGCAACTCAAGTTTTTGTTTTTTGAGGTCGGTGGTAAACCATTTGTGGGCCTCTGAGTGGCGAGCACGGGAGAATTTAACAATTGGGGCATGAGTATTGCTAGCTGATAGTAGCCACTCTGTGACTTTTCCCTCCATGGAGTTGACGTCCCGACAAAAAATGGGTACAGAGTTCTCCAAAGTATTGATGAAATCCAATTTGTTTAAGGATTTCCACTTCCTAGTTACACCCCCTGCCGAGGGGGTGGACTTTTTATAGCCACTGGAAGTAATTGTGAATTGTATCAGGTGATGATCTGACCAGATGCATGGGGAGATTAGCGGAGTGTAGAGGGAAATATTGTGGGACCAAATATGATCCAGAATATGTCCCTTTTCATGAGTGGGGTTGTGTAGATTCTGGACTAGGTTCAGATTGGATAAAAGTTCAGATAGTTCAGCAGCGTGAGGTCTCCCAGAGACATCATTGAACCAATAGTTCAGGTCCCGGATCAGGAGCACCTTTGCATAGTTTATCACTAGTGGGGCCATTTGTTCACTTAGGGAAGTAGGGAAGATGGGCATTGCCTGAGGGGGACGCTACCTTTTCCTCACAGGTACCTTTTCCTCACAGGCAGATACAGACTCAAGGGTGTAGTTAGCAGCAGTGTAGCAAACGCAGTGGGACAGGAGCTTAAGTGGATTAGGGGCCCAGTTTCATTGCATGCATTAGGGCCCACAACACCCTTGCTACGCCACTTTACACTGTGGGAGACTGAGGTGAGAGTGAAGTGAGTTGAGTGGCGTGGGGAAGTGAGGGAACGAGAGGTATAAATTGAAGAAGAATCCAACTCTGCAGCCTTTTTAACGGAGTCATACATCCCGGCAGAAACGGACTCGGCGCTCAGCATCCAGCAGGCCTTTGCCCCAACATCGGTGACTTCTGCCAGTTCTTGTTGGGGCTCCATGGCAAATGGGTTCAAGTGCAGCAATGCATTGGTCTCAGGGGCTGCGCTGCACGAGACACAGGCCACCTCTGCTCAGGGGTTCAGCAGCACCAACAAGTCTTCCACAGTGTTTTTGGCACATAAAACACAGCTTTGATGCTGAATATGCTCAGGCACATCAGGTCCAAGGCAGCCACTCCACTTCCACTTAGGCCAGACACCTCCAGAATGAGGTACCTCACAGACACACTGCTACAGCATGGGCAAAAAAGATCCTGAGTGGTCTTCCTCCCATTTATTTATATCTTCGTCCACGCCCTCTTGAAGAGATTGGTGCAATACATGGGGTCAGGGTTCATGATGTAGTAGCCGGGTGGCTTACTGCATCAATATTGGGAGCATGCACCTCAGTAGCGCGAAAAAACTGGAGGGGGCCTTCTGCAAAGTAAATGAAGGGCCACCCCCTCCCTAGCCCACCACCTAGAACTTTTGCTTACGGGGTACCCTGGAGCTTGAGGGCGGTCAACACAACGCGGAGGCTTATGTTACACCACTGCTGCACTTGTTTGAGGCCGTCTAATATGATTAAAGCTCATTTTAGGCAATGACTGCTCTCGTAGACATAGACTGAAATTTATAGAATATTTTGTGAGCGAGTTCATTCAAAGGTGAAGAAAATAACGCTTTTACATGAACAGTTTTGTTAGACACTGCCTCAGCAGTGTTTACATTTTAGCAACCTCTCAACAAAATTACGGCGGGCCGATTCCCAAAGATAAACTTAGACATTTGGTCAAAACTTAAACCAAACGTCTAAGTATACGACTTTGGGAATTCACAAAGGGCATTTATGAGTACTATATTTTAGTCTGCACTCAGGCTGGAACTCCACTCTGAGTGCGGATATAAAAATAGTACTCGTAAATGCCCTTTGTGAATTTCTAAAGTCCTAAACGTAGACTTTTTGTCTAACTTTAGACCAAACATCTAAGTTTATCTTTGTGAATCGGGCATGGAGGTCCCATCATTTGTCATTACAATAGTGGTCACAATACAATGGATGCTCAGACTTTGGTTTGGAAGAGGATGTTAGGGACTTTAGAGTGTTTCCATACTGCTTTCTATCGTAATAGAGCTTTGGGAGATTGCATTATAGTAGGATAACTTTGCCTTTAATCAAAGACAGCTCCTCCGTAATGGTGGATGCATCGCCCCACTGGTCGGTCGGTCAGTCAGTCAGTCAGTCAGTCAGGGGTCAAGCTAAAAATAAAATGACTGCTGAGTGACTGAGCTAATGTCAACAGTGTAGGAAGGGGCGGGGCTGGGCATATCACAAGGGAGTGGTACGCACACTGTAAGTGTGCATGTCTGTATGGCCAGCTTTCTTTGGCTGGCCAAACAGACATGCACATTTATGTTTCTCCAAGCAAGTCGTGTTGCACAGCTGGGGTGGAGAAACATCAGAGGCTTTAAGGCACTCTCTGAGCAGCAAACCACACCTCTCAGACTAATCCTGGTTGGTGCTGCTGCCATGCTATTGAGAGCAGCGACGAGATAGAGTGGGGAGCCTGTGCTCTACTGCATGTTGGGAGGGGAGCCAGAAAAGAGGACCGAGGCAGCCACACCGCCAGGTACGTTTTAGAAACATTATTATTCCCCCTAAACCCCTGTCCTGCCCCCCCCCCCCACTTTAGTACGAGGCAGCTGCCACTGACTTTAATGCTATTTTTTGTGGATTTAAAATGATTTGGGTTTTGTAGTTTGTCTGATATAAGATTGATTGGTAATGTGCATTTGAAGTTTATGGGATGTTCACTGACACTAAATTCAAATATGCCCTTTGCAGAGAATGCTGCACTGCAGCTTATTTTTATTTTTAAATCTAAAGGCCTAATTCATTAAAATAAAGAGAAAAGTAAAGGCAGATATGTAGGTCTCCGCTTGGGTGTAGTTTTCCATTCATTTCCTATTTACCACATGCTTAGTGGTAAAGTTAGAAAGCTGTATCTGTCACAGTTTGCCAGGCATTCTACTTGGAATGTCAAATTACTTTTTTTTAAAGTTTCCTCTTTCCTATATACAGAGTTCTCCACAGTAGGGAAGTCAGCATTGGGAAAATGTAATGTTCTGTACAACGTAACACTTTTTTCCATCTGTGGGAAAAACTTTTGTCCCTGCGGAGAAAACCCTTAACCCACAGACCAACAATTATAGAGATTGTCCGTTCACCTTCCCATTCTGAAAGGGGAGTTACTGCACTCCAGTGCTGGGGTAAATCTCGCACCATTTTCAAAGTAGAAAATGGTTAAAGAGGCTTTGGGAATGTCCTAAAATGTACTTCTTTGTGGGCATTTCCAAACTTACAAGGCAAACAAAGGCATGGAACACCCTCTTCCCTTCCTGTGAGTGGGATTTACGAGTGGATATTTCTCCGCTCTGGTGGTGGACAAACTCTAATTCGTAAATGCATTTCCACCATCCGGAATGCCTTTGTAGGTTCCTGGCAGGTGAAAAAAAGAGAACTTCGGTCATTGTGAGAAACTGGGTGGTTGGTTGAAGGGGGTTAAAGCCCACTCAAGCAACAGCAACAATCCTAGTCAGGGTGAACCACAAAAAGTCGATAAACTAACCTGTGCTTAACCCTGTGATAGCTTTGCACAAAAGCAGTCAAATTCTACTTAGAGGCAATATGTAACGTATTAATGCAGCACTTAAAGAGTAATAAAATGAAAACACAACACAAGAGAAATCTAACACTAATTTAGAAAAAATTTGTCACTTTTAATACATTTGAAAAAAATCAGTAGAAAGAGCCACGCACTTTCAAAGATTTTGGGAAGTATACCACCTAAAAGCACAAAGCACCACTCTCGGGATTCTGGTTGTGTGAGATCAGGTGAAAGTCACAAGTTCATGCAGACTGCCAGGGATCGCTGGCCAGATGTAGGAACAACTTAGATCCACTTAAAAAGTTATCTTGTAAAGTTCAGCACAAACAGTTCTTTTTGTGGTAGAGAATGCCTTGAGGGGCAGGGAGTGCATCGCAGATGGTTGTTGCTGGGGCTCCACATTGGCAGTTAATTCAAGCTGTCAATGCTGTGGTGTGAATTGTAGATCTTGCATTGCTAGTCGACGATGGTGGGTGCTGTAGGGAGAAGAGTTGAGTTCACCAGCGCTTCGTGTTGTTGGTTAGCATAGGCTGCAAGATCTTTGTGCGAATGGGCTCGTTTGCAGTCACAAGGAGCCCAAAAACCTCAGGATTTCTCCTTTTCTTCAATGAGGTGTTCAAATGATGCCACACCCAGTGGCCAGGATCTGGGAGGCTCCTCTTGGGGATCAGGAACTCAATCCAGAAGAAGCCTTTAGGGCTCAGGAAGGCCCATTTGCCGGTCCAGGCAGGTCTACTTGCAGCAGGTCTGCTGCGCAGCTGCAGAGAGCCTCTGGAGATTGTTTTATTCCTGTAGTTCTGAACAGCAGGTCAGTCAGCTGGCCGTGGAGTCACTCAGCTCGGATGAAGGGAGCAGGTTCAGTCTTCCATTCTCAGCAAGTAAGGCAGACCTGTAAAGGTACAAGCAGCAGAGCTTCCTTTTCTGTTGTAGCTGTAGTAGCTGTAAAGCTCATTTTAGGCAATGGCTGCTCTCGTAGCCATAGACTGAAATTTATAGAATATTTTGTGAGCAAGTTTATTCAAAGGGAACAACAAAGGTGAAGGCAATAACGCTTTTACATGAACAGGGGTGTACTGAAGAGTGGGTCTGAGGGCCCCATTTTTTATACCTGGTGCCCCCTTTGAAGTAGAAGAAGGTTCTGGAGATTTCGCTAACTGAGGTGTGAGGAATTTCCTGCCTCCTTGTCCTGGTCCCAGCCTTTCTCGGGCCACAATATGCTAATAAAAAGTCCTTTGTGTTTGAGGTGGACCAATACCCTTGAAGTGCAAGTGTGGCAGTTGACTGCTTCACCCCCACCATCAAGCCAGGATGGTACACAAAGGTCAACTTCCACCTATACTTAATCAGGTGACCCAGAAAATGGGCTGCAGGGACCAACTAATTATGTCAAGACAATGGCAACTTTCAAAAAGTGGATTTTCAGAATTCTGAATCAAAATGCAACATTACTATTAAAGAGGGTTTAAATTAGAATTAATGAATATAATAGTTTTATGAGGCGAGCAATTACCCTTAGATGTCTTAGTGCTAGAGGAAGGATAACAGAAACAGCTGTTCTCTAAAAGCACAACTAATTCTAACAGCAGCTGATTCCATGGCTTCGGTAAACAGCCAAGTCTTCAGCTTCTTCCTAAATTGCAACAGGGAAGGTTGGCGACACAGAGTAGGAGGCAGTGAGTTCCACAGTTGCCCTGCACAAATGGAAACCCCCAACACCCCATCTTGCTTTGTTTGTTCTAGGAATAATGACGGTTCATGAGGAGCTTGATCTGAGATACCCACTCGGCATGTACCAAGAGAATTACAATTCCTCAGACACCAAACATGACATTCCTACCTGTTCCCAGAAAATAGTTATCACTTATTGAAGTAACTTCTTGGACATGGTTTGAATCACAGAAGTAGGTTTATTAGGAGAAGACAGCTTAAACAACCAAAGCTAACAGAAACCTCATCATACTTCCCAAACTGCCGTGAGGAATCTCCCTGGCATAGAATGCAAATAACATTCTGATACCATATTCCTAAATAGGAACACCACACACCTTCCCCCTTGAAATTAAAAAAAAACAATGAATAAATAATAATAATAAGATATAACACAGTAAAACTAAACATGTGTGAAACAATTACAATGTAACAAAATCTTTTATTTTAACAGGTGCATGCTTAGTATGAGAACTTTTCCTTAATTCAATCACACGACCATCAAATTCAGGAGTACCACCACACGGTTCAGTTGTATTATCATGGGTAATACCTGGAACAGCTCTATGATCAACATCAGTGCTACTGGAACACAAATCAGAAACATTCAAACTAGAATTCAGATTATCCTGTGTGTCTAAAAAACTTTAAAAACTATCATCCTCTTCATTGAATTTAGAGACAATAGGTTGAGAAACTATTTGTGAACTCAAAGATCTACACAAGGATATGCATCTGAAATTCCAAATTTTACCCCATCTACTCTCACTGCCTTACTGAAAACTTCCACCACTTTAACAGGATCTGACCACTTAGCCCACTTTCTATTGGAGAAACCACTAAACTTGACAGGGACAAAATCTCCCATTTTAATTGTAGATTCTGAGAACTGATGCTTGGAGAAATTATCCTTCATTTTTTCCTGATATTTCTGCACACACTCCCTAACTTGAGATAAATCCATGGCAGAATCATAAGAGTTCTTCACTTTCAACCACCAAAGCAGGAGCTTGGAACCAGGTTTTCTACCTCGTAACATCTTGTACGGAGACAAACCAGTAACAGAATTAGGAGATGAGTGATGACAACAAGGTAGCTCGTAACGCTTTTTTCCACTCAATACCACTTTTAATGGCCAGCTGAATAGATTCATTAACAACCCTAGTAAAGCATTCTACCTGGCCATTAGCTTGGGGATTACAATTGGACACTCTTTTGTGCAAAACACCACATCTTTCAAGAAACAAATAAAGCTCTTTGCTAATAAATTGGGGACCATTATCAGAAATAAGTTCCGCAGGCAACCCTTCTCGACAGAAAATGTAATCCAAAAATTCAATTACCTGGGTTGAAGTAACCTTATCCACAATCTTCAACTCAGGCCATTTTGAAAAATAATCTATTAAAACTAAGGCATAAACATCTTTGTTAGAGGAAAAACCAAGTGGACCAATAATATAAATTCCAAGTTTTCTCCAAGGTCCCTGAGCGTGCTCAATAGGAGTTACCACCGCAGACAGTGGTTTGACCGACTTATCACTCTTGGAACAAGGAAGACACTGTCTGACCCATTTGTCAACAATGCTATCAACACCAGGCCACCAGTAAAATTCCCTTATCTGTCTTTTAGTGTTGGACATACCCATGTGGCCCTCATGAGCCATAGTCAAAATTCTCTCTCTTAGTTTACATGGAGGAACAATTTTATCCCCCTTGTAATGATACTTTGAGAAAACATAAGTTCGTCCTTACTTTTAAAAAATGAACTCAATTCACCACTTAATTTCCTTTCCTCTGGCCAACCTTTCTCCAAAAACCTCACCACATCAGTCAAATGTCTGTCCTCACACATGGCATCCTTCCAAACCTTTTCAGAGATAACATCCAATGAAAATGCATCCATACACCCGCAATTAACATCATCAATGGTGTAAGCCACATTACAGTCTTTACTATTGTTATTAGATTCAGCTACGTCTGACAAAGGTAACCGTGACATGCAATCTGCATGAAGATTTTGATGCCCTGGAACATACTCTACAATACATTGATACTCTTGTAGTTTAGCAGCCAATCTTGCTAGACGAGCTGTTAATGTTGCCCCCCAACATTCCAGCACCCACAAGGACCCTATCCCCCATTGGCATACCAATAACAAGATTACAGCAATTATGATCAGACCCCTTTTTTAGGGGCGCGCCAAGGGAGGAACAAGGGACGCAATCGGAGGGGCACGACCGTGCACTGGACTACAGGAGAAGAAGAACCACCAAGAATGGCAACAAGAAGCATGACAGGGGCATCCAAGAAACAGAAGTAAGCCTAGTAGTGAACCTAACTGATTTTGACTTATCGGAGGCACAGAAAAGAGTACTTGAAAAGGGCTTAGGTTATGTCCCTACAGCCAATATGGACAAATTCCTTCTCTGTAGAGAAGTACAGGAATTTATGAGACGCTTGAAAATCCAAGTTTTCTTTAACGATAAAGAAAAGGAGACGCAAGAGGGCGACACTGGACTGAGACCAAAGTCGAACTTCACACCAATGGATAATACCTTACCGATCGAACTTCTTACGTTCGAAAAAGCGGTCATGAAGGATCTGAACGATCTAGATCCACGGAACAGAAAGGTGTTTCAAAATATTTCCAACGAGGAACGAAAAGCATTACAGGAATTGAGTAGCAACACTGAACTAGTAATAAAACCAGCAGAAAAGGGTGGTGCAACGGTAATACAAACAAAGTAACAATATGAGAACGAGTGCGTGAGACTCCTGCAGGATCAGCGCAACTATGAAATACACCGCACTGACCCCACTGAAAGAATTCAAGTGAAAATAAACACAATGGTGGAGGAAGCACTAGCCCACAGCTGGATTACGAAGAAGGAAGGAGAATTCCTTTGTCAAAAGAATCCGAGAACCCTGTATCTATACACTCTACCTAAGATACATAAATGGCTGGACAATCCACCTGGACGGCCTATTGTTTCCGGGATTGGAATCAGTTTTGGAACCAGTTTCCAAATTCGCCAACGCTTTTCTACGACCTATGGTCCAACTAACATCCACTTACCTCAGGGACACCAAGGACGTTCTGAATCTGTTAGAAGATCTAACTTTTGATCCAGACTCCCAACTATTGATAAGCTGTGACATGGAGAGCCTGTACACCAGCCTCCCACACAACAAGACCCTAAACATCATCGAAGATGTCTTATTCGAGGTCGATTGGGAATACCAAACGCCGAGGAATGTGATCATGGAGTGCTGTTCACTGGCCCTCAAGGAGAATTTCTTCGAATATGATGGCACCCTCTACCTACAGAAGCACGGGACCAGCATGGGGAGCACCTTTACTCCCAGCATAGCTGGTCTCTACGTGCACAATCTGGAAACCACCAGGATACTCCACCCCAGTAACCCCTTCAGGCAGAACATAAGAACTTGGAAGATGTACATCGATGATATCCTCATCATCTGGGATGGTGATGAACGAACGTCCAAACAATTTCTGACATGGTTGAACCTACAGGACGATTTCTTAAAATTGAGAACTTCAAACTTCAATCTAAAGATCTGCGGAAGAAACTGGAAATCTGTCAGTACCCAGAGAGAGTAATCAATCAAGCCTTCAAGAGGGCACGAAATAACTGCAGGGAGAGTCTTCTGTAAGAGAAAATACCCAAAAAGGGAGAAAAAAGACCAATTTGTATCACCACATACAACTCAAGTTCAAACCAAGTCACCAAGATTGTTAACAAGCATTGGAGGATTCTGAACAGTGGGGGATTACAGTTACCTAAACCTATGTTCTCTCACAGGAGGGGGAGGAGTATACGAGACATACTGGTGCACACCAGACCAAAAACCTTGAACGATAACCCCAACAAGAACTTTTGTCCAAAGCCACCATCCATGTGGCCAATGCAAGGTTTGTTGTCTAACAAAGAAGAGCAAAAAACTGACTTTCCGTAATGGAACAAGCTGGGAACAGAGATGTTTCACAACATGCAACAGCAATAACGTTGTATATCTGATTATATGTCCATGCAGTCTTGAGTATGTGGGCATGACCAGCAGGGCCATAAAAACGAGAATAGGAGAGCACAAAAGTACTATCAAATGCCGCAGAGCAAGTACAAAACTAACGACACACTTCTTGGCAACCACAAACCTGAAGATATCTCTTGGACAATAATTGAGCAAGTGGCAAGAGAAGAAGAGCTCCTTGAGAAAGAACAAAGATGGGTGTTCCGTCTGGACACCAATAACACTGGCCTCAATGATGAGATACCATGGGGACAGCTGTGACTAACTAACCAGGCCTCTATCCGGATATGAGTCGCCATCGGACTCAACCAATGCACCAATAGGAGCTGATATCTATGAACACATAATGTAGTACAGCGGGTAAAACTCTGTCAGGAATGATTCACTAATTTTGTCAATAGAACACAATTTCTTTTTACAGTGTGGCGTCAATATACTGGCAGAGGCGCTACCCAGCGCATGGTAGAAACCCGACCACAGCGTCTCTCTATAAATATGACCATCAACGCATCAACAAACAAAAGAGACCCAATAAAAAGAGGACAACCCCATGTTTCTCTAAGTGACACTTTCCGCTTTTTCAGTGTTCTAATGACCAAGGGTGGATACCTTTCTTGGGTGTGATAATGATTAGAACTACTGTCAGACTAACTTTATTCATTTTTGCTCGTGAATTTATTTAATTCACCACTGCTCGATTACTAACTTCGCAGAGGACCCACCCACTGCCTATGGCTTATTTCATTTTTTTATAGCTACATTAAAGACATTAACATTCACCCTTGAATGAGACAACTACAATAGAAGAAAGACCAAAAATCGGATCTCTTTTATCTCTTACTGTGCCACAGTAAGCAGCCATTTTTGTTAGCACTCTAGTTTTCAGAAAACAGAACAAGCCGGCGAGGATGACACAGCGTGTATTCCCGCAGTTGTATTTCCGGCATAAATAGATGGTGCCCAACATCCCTCCCAGATCCCACGGAGCTGCTGAAGGGTAGGACTAATGCCGATTATCGAAAGCGGTCACGTAAGTTAGACCTAGATCATGGGTCTTTAAAAATATTTGGTCAGACGCTATAAATGGGCCGCACTCGAAAATAAGCATTTCGAGTGATTCTATCGTGTTCTGTTTCTTTACAGTATACCGCCGATTAAAACCCTAAGATGCAGGCTCATGGGGCACGCAACATGTGAAACAACTGTATGTATATGCCATATGCATTTATTAACAGATAGATGCCATAAGTTATTTGTTTGTTTTTCCTACAAAACGGACCAGTGATTTGTCTCTTTTTAATTAACTTCTTGTCTCTTTCAACTCCTTTCGCAACATGGAAACCTTTTAAACTAGGTTTCTGCTTCTCAAGGCTCCTCGCTGAGCCCTACGCTGTTTAATCTTTACGTAAGGCCGCTAGCTGAGGTTGTCAAACAATGGGGTATGACCATGGTGTCATATGCCGATGACACCCAGCTAGCGGTCACGATCAGCGGGGATGCCGAAGTCGACGCTCCTAGGTTTCAACAAGGACTGAGGGCGGTCGCCAGCTGGATGACGTCCAATTGTCTTCAGCTAAACGCTAGTAAGACCGAGGTCATGGTATTTGGTAGACAGCCGGAACTGTGGGGAGAGAGATGGTGGCCGGGGGAGCTGGGTCCTGCTCCCATCCCAGTCGCCGAGCTTAAGAACCTCGGGGTCTGGCTGGACCCTTCCCTTACGTTTGCATGCCACACCAAACGCACGGCTGCATGCTGCTTCGGCATCTTGCGTGGGCTTCGTCCTGTGCTAAAGTTCTTCGATGCCCCCACCAGGCAACTCATGATCCAAGCTACTGTCATCTCCAGGCTGGATTATGCGAGTTCCTTGCTGGCCGGTTTGAATGTGGCAGAGATCGGGCGCTTACAGAGGATCCAGAACGCCGCAGCGAGAGCGGTGGTAGGCCTCCCAAGATTCTGTCCTACCTCCAGCACCATACGGGCGCTGCATTGGCTTCCGGTGGCCCAGCGGATCCAGTTTAAGGTCCTCTGCATCGCCTATAAGATCTTGAAGGGGTCCCCGGCAACGATCCTTTCGACCCTCCTGGCCAATTACATCCCAGCACGACCCTTAAGATCGGCAGACCTCGAATTGGCCGTTGTGCCGCGCTTCAAGCGAAGTAGGGCCGGTGGACGCTCATTTCGAGTGCGTGCAGCTGCTCTGTGGAACTCCTTACCCCCGGCAATCCGCGCCATGAGCGATTTGCTTTCCTTTCGTCGCGCTGTGAAAACGTTTTTATTTCCTTAGTTGTATGTTTGTGTTGTTTATTGTTTAGTTGTGTTGTGTAGCTGCCTTGTCGGGCGCCAGGACGCTCCTTAGCTGGGGCATCTGTGCGCCAAATAAAAATCACATAACATAACATAACATAAGACCAACATGACATGGAATCGATGTAGAGTGTGTGGGTGTATTGTATTGAGGTGTGTGCACGGTTTTGTGCGAGATTCTGGAGGGTTACCACACCCTCAATACCAAGATTATATGAAAAATATATCACTGGTCCTCCATTGTCCATAATGACTATGAGTAAATTGCACTCTACAATTGTATGGGTACTATGCCGCCATGTGACCCACGCAACTAACGGGTCATTATAACTATGTGAAAAATCTCTTTTTATGTGCATTTACAAATTGTATTTTCTTTCTCTTTTCGTTCTACATGGACCACAAGAGGTCACACTTTTTTCTTTTGCGCTTCATTAGGGGCCCACTCAAGCCGAGAAGCAATAACTGAGTAGCTGATTTTTGCTACCAGTTTTAGGACTTTAGGCATACTGCCTTTATTTAGAATTGAGTATTGATAGTAGGGACCAATAGAGGTCCTGAGGAGTAGGTAGGAGGGGCCTGCTTACGAAACATGTCATGTCGACAAGTAGATAACGTATTTCGTTCTACTCTCTTACCCCCTTTTTAGTGTTCCCAGCCAGAGAAGTCAATAAATCATTTTTTTCTACTAGCCAGGGAATTTTTAAATCTTTCTTTTACTCCACCACTATACTTACACAGGTCCCTACCCCCCTATCACTTACCACTGTTCTCACACCACACATAGCCTATCGTCAAAAATGAAGTGCTCCCGCGTAGTTCTTAGGTCGCAGCATGCCCCGCCCCGTAGAGGGACGGGAAGACCCCTATGATGAAGCATGACACTATGGGATTCATAATGTGTGAGGGGTATTTTAAAAGCACATAGTGCTCTTCCTTTGCCACCCGCAAAGAGAGCTTCTCTCACTACCTCTAGACATTACGTCTTCACCTTATAATCTGCAAAAACGAATAAAATATCCACTCCCTTCACATTGATAGAATCCCATTGGTTATATACAGCGTCTAGGAGGGTGATTCTATCACTACTGCCTCTATACTTCCTCAATTGTTTTTTGAATGTTCTCCCACCACCAGCTGCTAGCATGGTAATCAAAGGCTTATGATCTGTTCTTAAGTGAAATTTAGTACCCCACAGAAATTGGCGAAATTGTTGCACTGTCCAAGTACATGCTAATAGTTCTTTTTCAATAGTAGAATAATTACGTTCAGCCCCACGTAACATCCTAGAAGTATAAGACACAACATATTCATCACCAATGTTTCTTTGCATTAACACAGCACCCAAACCTACACTGCTAGTGTCTACAGCTACAATACATTCTTTGCAAATTACGAAGGATCTCAAAAATGGTGCACCAATAATTTCTTTTTTTAAAGTATCAAAAACCAATTGTTGATCCTTGTCCCAACTAAACTTTGCATTCTTTTTTGATAATATTCTTAAAGATTGTACCTTGGAGAAATAATGTTGTACAAATTTTATATCAAATTCTGTCAAGCCTAAAAAAGAAGACAATTGTTCTTTGGTTATAGGTGCAGGAAATACTTTGAACATGATTGAACTTAGGTTTTAAACCTTCGCTGGAGATCTCATGTTTCAAATATTCCACCTTGCTTTGCCTAAACTTGCAATTTGAAAATTTCAAAGTTAAACCTTTATTTTGTACACAGTTTAGCACATTTTCCACATTCCTGTCATGTTCCTCAAAGTCTTTCCCTAAAATTAAAATATAATCTTGGAAGGCAATCGCTCCAGAACATCCTTCCAAAACCTCCTTCATGAGTCTTTGAAAAACAGAAGCAGCGCTGGCTAAACCAAACGGCATACGTGAAAATTGGCATTACAAATGCTGTCAAACATTTGTACTCTTCATGTAGAATCACCTGATGATAAGCGCTAGCTATGTCTACTGTTGTGAAGACACAGGCGCCCACAAGTGTAGAAATTAACTCATGTATATTGGATAAAGGATGTCTGTCAGTCCAAACTTCTTTATTTAAGCTACGAAGATCAACACACAAACGAAGATCCTCATTGCTCTTAAGAGATAAAATGACTGGAGAAACCCACGGAGAAGATTCTATGTGTTTAATGATGTTTTTAAAAACCAAATCTGTTAACATCTCCTTAAGTTGATCACTATATGGCAAAGGTACATTTCTTACTCTGTGTCTAATAATAACTGCACCATCCTTGAGAATAATTCTATGTTTGAAATCTACAAATGTTCCCAGCGAATTGTTGAAAAGTTTAGGAAACCTGTTTTTAATTCCCATCGCTCACTCCTCATTGTTAGACGAAACCACATAAACAGATGGAGATGCATTAGGATATAACTTTATATCCATCTCCTGTTGATGAGGCCACCCTAGTATAGACACACCTTTAGTAGGTACATACACTTTGCCTCTGCTTCTTCTGCCCTTAAATTCTAAATCAGCCCACATGAAACCCTCAAGATCATTGTTATGACCTGAGTAACCACCAGGTTAAATATCAGGTGGTAGTAACTCTTTCACCCCCCACAATTCATTAAATACACTCCTACCAATGATGCTGTACCAAGCACATGAATCCACCATCTTTGAAACCTCTTTACCATCAATTAACACAGTGCCTGTAGGAAAACCCTTGTAATTGTATTGCCCACACACAATATAGAATTAAACTCTGCAGGGGATTTGTTCTCTTCATGTGTCATGTAATTAACTTTCTGAGGTGACTTATAAACTTTACCGAAGTGACCTGTTTTCTTGCATTAAGACAAATTTTGTTCCACGCTGGACACCCCTTGTAACTTCCGGCATGGTCAAAACTACCACAACTGTAACAAATTATTTGGGTTCTTTTCCCAACAAATTGGTTATCCTTTACCACAGTGTCTTTCTTAGGAGGAATCTTTTTAGGAGCTGTCTGATCCTTTACTAAAGAAACCTCAGACACAGTATTATTTACTTTAACTGCTTGTCCTCTTATTTCACTAACACATTTGTCAGATTATTCAATACCTTTAGCGATGTTTATTACAGCACATAAAGAAGATTCAGTACCCATCCATAATCTTTCTTGGATTTTCTTGCTTTTGGTTTTCATCATAACCTGATCCCTTAATACTTGCTCATAACTAATACTTTCGAAAGTACAAGATCCAGCTAAAGTACGTAAAACAGAAACATAATCTTCAATTGACTCGTCTTCTTTTTGAGCACGTGGATAAAATTTAAACCTTTCCATAACAATATACCAAACCTAATGTTCATTTGTTTAATAACATCTTCAAAAACATTAGTATCACCAGACCTTTAATGGGTGGTAAATTTGCAAACTCCTTCAAACCTACACCCCCTAAGCAATGCCTTAATAAAGCAAGTTTCCTCTTAAGAGAACAACCATCCTCATCTAAAACCTCAACATAAGCTAAAAACATGGGATACCATAACTCCCATTCCATCTTTGGTTCACCAGCTACTGGCAAAAAATGTGGAAGTGCTGAAATATTAGACATGACTAAAGTGATGAAGCGATGAAGAAATACAAAGCTGTGCCTTTCAGCGTTTGATCCAAAAGGCTAGTAGAAATTCACACAGTATAGGTGTGTAAATCACCGCAGAGTAAAGAAATAACTCACTTGCAAAATTATGAGCAACCAGGTGTGCGATTGACTGATCGAGGCATCGCACACAACAATGAAGAAAGTCTTCTGAAAGCAAAGTCTCAATGTATGATGTCAATAACAGGTTGATGTATTTAAAAAAAAAAATAGAGTTGTTGTGTGATGAAAACTGAAGAAAATAGACTCGAAATCAACACTCCCAAGATGGCTGTCGTATGAATGATGTCACAACGTTTCCCACAGTGCTCAGCGGCAGATCGCATGTGGTGCAGACGTCAGGTAAAGAAAAAGAACACAGAGACGAATGTCGGAGCTTCTAAATTCAAGAGATCCAAATGAGGAAAGAAGACGATGTGAGTGTGGTCATTTAAAATTCTTTTCGCTCAACTGAAACTTGAAATTGAACATAGGCCAACATGTGCGACATCCAATTTTGGCAAAAATAAAGCCACACACAATGGTTCCACATAGATGCGCCGAACTACCGCAAGTGCAATCAGTACAGTTTTAACTAAACAACAGCCGCTGGTGCGATCGAAACACAATAATGTGATCCACGCATGTAAAATGCAATCTGTACTTCAGACAAATTCAGGCACACTCTCGTACTTCAAACGAATTCAGAGATTCTGCCGCAAGTGCAATCAGAGCACTTATAAAGTGAAAACAGCTGCTGGTGCAATCAACACACATAAAATGTTAACCAAAATGAAATACCTCTAGATAGATTTACTAAAAAGCATGTGAGCACTGTCTTCCTCCTTGTTCCCAGTTGTTGCCAAATTGTGAAGTAACTTCCTGGACACAGCTTGAATCATAGAAGTAGGTTTATTAGGAGAAGAAAGGTTAAACAACCACAGCTAGCAGAAACCTCATCATAACTCCCCAACCGCCCGTGAAGAACCTCTCTGGCATCGAATGCAAATAACATTCTGATACCATATTCCAACATAGGAACACCACACTATGAAATGTAATAAAATAATCCAATGTTATCCTAAGGGAGACATTGGACTAACAATAATGGAAAGCGAATTGAGAGTTTTTCATTACCATGAAATGTAAAACTTAACCCCTTCGATGCTGATGACGAGCTCAGCTCGTCATCAGCCACGGGTGACGTGTGCGGATGACGAGCTGAGCTCGTCATGTATCGCGGTAATTTAAAAAATGCAGCACAGCGCAAAAATCACCGCAGCAGCGATGCGGTTAAAAGTACATGTATAACTTTTGAAGTACACCACACCCTGCTCTATTGACTGTTTAGGGCCTAACCCATATGTATTAAAAAGGAAGGTTTAGGCCTATTAAAGGTTTACTTTGCCAGGTCGAAATGACAGTTTAAAACTGCACACACAGGTTGCAATGGCAGACCTGAGATATGTTTAAAAGGGATACATAAGTGGGAGGCACAATAAGTGCTGCAGGCCGAATAGTTGCATTACATTTACAGGCCCAAGTATATGTAATGCCAGTTTACTAGGAGCTTACAATTAAATTAAATGTCCTAATTGTGTGTAAGCCAATTCTACCATGTTTAAAAGAGAGGGCACAAGTATTTTAGCACTTGTCAGCAATAGTGAGGTCTGCAGAGTCCTAAAAGCAAAAGAAAGCGTGGTCAGAAACCAGGAGGGTTGGAGGCAAATATTTTTGGGGTGACCTTGCAGAGAGGGCCAGGTCCATCAGTCAAAACCATACTTTATTCAATTCCGTTGCAGCTAATGAATCTAGTGCTAAGATGAAGATCCCAATTAAAAGCAGAAAATAGAGGCAATTTGTAAAAATGCAGGGTCAGGAGCCATGCCTTCGACAGGGTCATGGAGGAGTCAGTGCTGGGTCACGATGTGTTCTTCTCAAGAGTTTGTGCTGCTAAATATATTGGTATTATGCGCGTTTATTCTTAAGGGGTCAATTATTTGCATAAGGAGGTTTTATGACTTGACTTTGGAGCAGGGACATTATTATTGTGGGACAATAGGATTGTTGGTTCTAAAAACTTTGAAAGACCCAGAAAAATTGCACAAAATTTAAACCAGCCAGCAATAAGTCTACATAGTATGTGTGCTGATAAGAGGAAACAGAGTGCCATGACCATTTTCTTAAGGAACACGAAAAATGGATAGTTGAACACCAAACTTATACGGAGGTAACCTATTCATATGGAAAGACAATGGTAGTGACCCGGAAATGAACCCTTGCACAAGGTAAAGGAGGCCAAATCTGCACTAAGGAAGCACTAAATCCGGATCTGCAAGAGGCCGATACACAATGAAATCCAGTGGTGTGCTTGTGGGTGGCGGGCAGATCCAGGACACACAATGGAATCTAGTGGTGTGCTTGTGGGTGGCGGGCAAGGCCAGAACCATATTTTTGAGGTACACCAAATGATTTGCAAAGAATCATGTCGTATGTGTTACAGTGCCTGAGAGACATCACATTTTCCAATACAACGCAAAGCACATCGTCCTTCGTTGTGGAAAGTGCATGCATTCAAGAAACACTGCCACTGCCTTTCTTTCCATGGCTTCTAGTAAAAGGACGACCAGGCCAACTTTGTCTCGTGCTCAACTGTGTGAACGTCACATGACTGCCAAAACCACTCAGACTCTCAGACACTCAGACTGCCACCTGCTCCCTAGTATACCGACACGGCCTTTTATTGTCCCTGCAGGTAACAAATCTTGAAAAATAAACTGAAGCCGGTATGTTTTTCGGCTTATTCGCACATACTCTAAACAGTAAATGTTTGAAGAAAACAATTTAAAATTTCCACGGCTGCCCTAATGACCCATGAGTAATAATTATGGTAAACATAGACAGAAAAGTCATAGAAAAAATAGTGTGAACAGATGTCTCGTATTTTTCGCTGGAGTCAAGAGGATGCAACTCTAGACCAGGGGTCATAAGAGCCCTTGACCAATGCACATAATACAACAAACAAAACTTCCGTAGCATAACTAGGACGCCATGGACCCTGGTGCAAGCAAGGAAAATGTCTCTATGACTGCTACTAGTGTAGTAAGCGACAGCCAGTATCAGCGGGAATTGAGACCCTCATGGCCTTGGGCCCTAGTGACGCTGCACCTGCTGCATCAGTGGTAGCTACGTCCCTGACTGAACTGTGCTAATATCCACTTTGAAAATGTTTTTAAAGGCCAAGAAGGACAGGAGCCATCTAGAAATTGAACCACTCCCCGACGGCGGTGCAGGATTCTCCCATTCCCAAAACTTTATTTTAAAATATAACCAGTTATACATTTTTCAACACTTTTCCAGACACACTGGCAGACTAAAGAGAAGCTTGTGAAATATTCCAGCATTTCAGTGACTGGAACACCACAAAAATCATGTAGGTATCTATAAGAAGAAGACTGTGTGCCACCTCAGAGAACCCTCAGAGCACCCTACACTGAAAATAACCTTCTGTGGGGTCACAGTGTGTCCCATCTGAACCAGTAGCATAACAAAACTTTAGCCCCCTCCCCTGCATGGTACAGGGATTGCCCCCCCACCCCCCCCCCACAAGGTACAGGGAGCCCCCCTCCAGATTCAAACAGGAGCTCTGAGGCCAAAGTACTGTGCTGAGGGGGCCACCTGCAACTCGACCCCCAGCACCACAGGGGTTGCGGGTCCTATGTTAGGCTCCTGATCTGCACAAGCCACCCCGTAGGGAGGCGATTACTAGTTCAGTTCAGAGAATTAGACGATGGTTTCATTATAAACCAAGTTTCTTACTTTCTTACTTTATGAGCACGTTGTTTGCAATCTGTCCGGCATGCCAGTAACTGCTCAGTGTTGCTTGGCTCACACATTTGGCAAAATCTAAGTATCACACCCCAATGATCATTCCCTTTTACATGGGGTTACAGCAAATGAGAAGAAGGGTTGGGTCAGGGTCATTCTTCTAGCTACCCACAATTTAATCAGAAAATGAGTGAGTCATTACTAACAAGTTTGAAACATACAGTATTAGAGGAGAAAGTATAAATATATCAATACCCAAGCCTGATAACCTCCAAATCCAAGAAAACCCATCCAGCTATGATATACTGCAGTGGAATGATACTGAGAAGGAAGTGAGATTAAACAAACTTTCTGCCACAGAAGTTGACTGACTCACACCGCCCATCACCATCTGCAGGTTGTTAGAAGTTCTGCCAACGCACCAGGTGTGATATCATAATATAAATCACTGGCATGTATTGTGCAAATGTTCTTTCTGGTAGAATGTACACACATAATGGAGGTTTTAAATGAGCATCACTCACATCTAGGGTGTGAGTAAGTCTGGTATGAATTGTGACAACAGCACCTCTCCCCTTTAAGTGTCATTTTGAGAAATGTAAGAACAGCACTTACCACTTCCATTACAGTACAAACCCAAGGCGTTGTTTTCCCCAAAACACCCCTCTGTCTAATTGCGTCTTGCCCATCAAACTAGCTTTGTTTTCACTTTTATATTTACTCTTAATAGAATTTTGCATTGAAAGGTGCATTTGCACCGTCTAGATATAAAACATTACAAACCAATATTAATATTGGCAATAGCCAGTAGGTAGTTATAGTTAGGACCAACTTTTCCAATAGACATGTAGCAGTTATGATTATACTTAGAGCTATACTTATCTGAAGAAACTATAACTTGTGCCGTGAAGTAACTTTAGACCACAAGTTATAGTTTCTTAACATAAGTATAACTAAAACTGCTGACTCTCTATGGTTTTGTGTGGGTAAAACATGAACCTAATTGTAACATTCCTGTAAGTTGTTTTTTCCAGTGAATATTATATCAGAGTGGGGTTTGCAGTTTGCCTTTCTATACTATCCTGATTTTTATAGCTGCATTTCTATAATGTGCAAGCATGTCTGTATTCATTAAAACAACGAGATACCACGTCTTGCCTGGTACAGGGCCAATCTATAGCTCAAGCAGTGCTTTACTGACATTCTCAAAGTTTGCTGCTTGCTGCTCTCAAAGGTAATTGTCCGCTTCTTAGACTTCTCGTTGTGAAAAGGACCTTGGAGACTGGTGTGAATTGTACTTTGGGAATTGGAACAAATAAACCAAACTGGGTTATCTACATAAACCTGGACAGATCTGAACCCCAACTTTAAACGAAAGCCAAGTCTCCCTGAGTCACCCTGGACATTGATCCCACCCTCAATTAACACACTCACAAGAAAACAAAGGTGGCCTTACACCAGCTCTCTCTACTGAAGAAAGTGAAGCTGGTCCTCAGAGAAAGCGACTTTAGAACTCCTGCTCGAGCATTCACATTGTTGCATCTGTGTGATGGCAACAGATTACACCTTAGCCTCCCAGATTCCTGCCACACAGATGCCCCTTAAGGCATACTACATGTAGCAGCATGTCTCAAAGGTCAGAAGAGATATGACAGCATCACCTCCCTAAGCTGATGGAACTCCACTGGATACCTTTGACAACCCACACCATCTTCAAAACTAGCTGCATCATCTATAAAGTCATGGGGACTGGCACTTCTGTCTTTCTGGGTGACAAGTTCACCACCTCCGATAGCTATTGGCATAGCCACAGCCACAATATCATCAGAATGGAGAGGAAGAATTAAAAAATAACAACTCTATTCATGCACAGAGGATATGGAATGAAACCTCCATATCTACCAAGACTGCACCAATCCTTCCCTAATTTAACAAGCATTAGGAATGCATTAGGGCTCGGGTTTGTTTGAGTTTGAGATAATGGCATTGTAAATGACATTGTAAATGGCAATGTGTTTTAGGCATGTGTTTTGGTGTGGAAGCATGTGGCGTGCGTTGGAGATATGTGTGTTGGATTGGAATGTTATCAATGGTGGCATGCTGCACTTTAACGCATTATCTTTAAAAGTTAAAGTGCAGCATAGTGCGATAGGTACAATAATAATTGGGGGATGCGTTATCAATTGGTGTGTGCATTGATGGGTGTTGGATGTGTGTGCCTGTAGGAATTGTGCAGTGATGGCTGTTGGTGTGTGTTTGGTGGATACTCCTACTGCTCACCCTGCATACTCATACTGTTCACCCTGCATACTCATACTGCTCACCCTGCATACTCATACTGCTCACCCTGCATACTCATACTGATCACCCTGCATACTCACACTCTGCTCACCCTGCATAGTCATACTGATCACCCTGCATACTCTTACTGCTCACCGTGCATACTCATACTGCTCACCCTGCATACTCATACTGCTCACCCTGCATACTCATACTGCTCACCCTGCATACTCATACTGCTCACCCTGCATACTCATACTGCTCACCCTGCATACTCATACTGATCACACTGCATACTCACACTCTGCTCACCCTGCATAGTCATACTGATCACCCTGCATACTCTTACTGCTCACCGTGCATACTCTTACTGCTCGCCCTGCATACTCATACTGATCACCCTGCATACTCATACTGATCACCCTGCATACTGATCACCCTGCATACTCAGTGTGTTCACCCTGCATACTTAGTGTGCTCACCCTGCATACTCAATGTGCTCACCCTGCATACTCATACTGATCACCCTGCATACTCACACTCTGCTCACCCTGCATAGTCATACTGATCACCCTGCATACTCTTACTGCTCACCTTGCATACTCATACTGCTCACCCTGCATACTCATACTGATCACCCTGCATACTCATACTGATCACCCTGCATACTGATCACCCTGCATACTCAGTGTGCCCACCCTGCATACTCAGTGAGCTCACCCTGCATACTCAGTGTGCTCACCCTGCATACTCATACTGCTCACCCTGCATACTCCTACTGCTCACCCTGCATACTCGTACTGCTCACCCTGCATACTCGTACTGCTCACCCTGCATACTCATACTGATCACCCTGCATAATCACACTCTGCTCACCCTGCATATTCATACTGATCACCCTGCATACTCATACTGATCACCCTGCATACTGATCACCCTGCATACTCATACTGATTACCCTGCATACTCTTACTGATCACCCTGCATACTCAGTGTGCTCACCCTGCATACTCAGTGTGCTCACCATGCAGACTCAGGTGAACTCTGCTCGGACTATTAATGTGCACTAAAATGTAAAAAAAACACATTTTAGCTACAGTAAATTGACAACTTACACTGATGTAAGTCATACGACAGCAAATGTTTAGTTTTAAAAACATGTGAAGTTAGTAACTGAAATGCAGAAACAAAACTATATTGACAGAAACAAAAGCCCTCCTGCCCTCATAAAACTGAAGGGAACATCTGTTTCATCTTAATTACTTCTTATCACACGACCAAGCCAGCTCTGCAAAGGCCAACACTTACACATGAAAGGATGCAGACGAACGCGCGCCCACCAAACTCACTGCAGACTGGTGAACGCGCCCCGACCATCTGGATTCTATTACCGCGGCACCCTGACAGCTCCTAATTGAAATGTATTAGACTCCCTTGCGCATAACCGCACAGAAAATGCAGGAAGTGCCGAACATAAAATATATATGGCCTATTGCGTCAAGGCTACTACAAACACGGCGCCGCGAGGACCAATTACCATGCAGATGGCAAAAATAACTACTGAAAATCTCGCGCACGGAGGAATTTTTACTTCACTATTCTGAGCCCCTTAACAATACGGCTCGGAGCTCTGCCCCACTGCTGACGCAGTGGGGACGTAGGCCGAGCCCTAAAAATGAGCCTAAGAAATACCACTTTAAACAATGCAGTAACAGTCCACTTTCACTTTAGAAACCAGTTACCCCTTCCAAAGACCACTGTGTCTTTGCTTTGAACAATGCACAGTGCCACACTGCCTTATGGCTAGACTCACTCTATAAATATATTATACATACACATATATACAATTAGACTAGAAAAATTACCTTTGATGTCTAAACTTGAACAAGTATAGAGGTGGGCGACTGACTTTAGGGATTCCTTTGTAAACAGGCACTACAACTGACTTTGGGACTGTCATTGGGGTTGGCCTTAGAAAGGGTTAAGTATTGACCTTAGGGTCTCAGCCCCTTTATTTCACAGGCTGATACAAACCAGAATAAATCAGGTCTTCCAAGTTCTACAACATCATGTCAGTAGGGGTGTAGTAAAACCCCCATAGTAAAAAAATAAGTTTGATAAATGTTTATTCTCAGCATTCATTTGGATCCATCTCTATAGTCTGTTACAGCTACCGGACATTTGTGACGTTGCAAAACTCTTCTTATAGTTGAATACTGGGTTCTGTGCTGAACAAGTTAGTTCACATGCAAAATCCTGAAGCTGGAATTAGCATTTAGAATTTGAGTGTATGAGTCTAATTTTTTTGCACATTCACACAGACTTAGATTATGAATACAAAAAGACAGATTAAGAATTAAAAAACAATGGTGTATCCCAATGTTCTGATTACTAACAAGAAATTTCCATTACTACAAGTCTAGCCTTCTTTGTTACAAGCCTTTCATGTGTGGGCACAGAAGCCCCAAAACATTACCTTAACTGTATTCTCAAGGGTTGATAAATCGGAGATGGTCTTAAACTTCAATTTTATTTCAGTCCCCGGGAGAAGCACCTCCAGCACATCAAAAATACAGTCAATTAAGTAAGGACCCACTCAATAATTAAGTTCTAGATCAGCGGATACATTTGAAGAATTTATTAGAAAAATTCTAAAGGTACCATACAGAGCTCATAATCGCCAAATACAAAGGTCAGTGCCAAGAAGGCTCTCAGTAATCAGGACATACAGAAATAGATGCAGAAATCAGAAAAATTGTAGGTCTCAAATGAGCAGCAAAGTTCACAAAGAAATGGACAGCATCCCTGGGAGCTTAAGAAAGAATCTCTGGTCTGCTCCCAAATTCTGGTTTTATATATTCTTTTTCTGCATAGAAGATCATTAAGTTCAGCAAGCTCATCATGGTGTGAGTCGGAATTACATTCTTAGCAAATTAGAGCACAGCTTTATAAAATGTCATAATGCCTTAGCATCTAAGCACTATCCCACTACATGAGTATTGATACCGACACACTATGCTAAGGTCATCCGGAGATGGTAGAACAAACTAGTTACATGAACACCAGCAAACTACTATGAATTAATAGGGAACAGTGAGCTAGTGGAAGGTCCTTGAAATGTTGCATTTCTAAGTCCATGTTGGAAAGTTTTCTTCCGGAACAGCAAGAGCATCATCAATGGAAATAAACAAACATGACTCTGCTTGACTGTGTGCTTCAGAAATAATGAACAATGAAGTGTGCAGTAGGAGATCCATTTTGAATAAGATGGCGCCAGGCCTAAACTGAGGCCTAGTTAACATAAGCCAGAAAAACACACTTCTACATCTCATAGCAAATATGTTTAAAATGCCTGAGCTCTGTATCATTGTGAACATGCAAAAGTAAGAGTAAATTCACATTCTGTATGTTAATAATGCACAGAAATATGAAATGCACAAAAGGGCTTACACATGTGAAACTTTTACTCACCCCTTAGACACACAATGAACTTCATCCAAACAAAGAAATATTTATTTGAATTAAATGGCCCCCTTTACTCATATGGAACTTCCTCTCTGCCTACGACCTTCTAAAGTATCCCCCTCAAACAAGAGATATAGTGATACAAATGCTGAGGTGGGTTGATAGGACTATGGCAAGGAATTCTAGAGTTGACGTCATGAAGATTACAGTTTCAATTTATTAATTAAAATATTTCCGCAGACATTTCTATTTTCATGAACAAGTCTTACATTTAATAATATGCATACTATAAATTAAGAAAAGTTTTTAGAATGCATGAATTTGGTAACAAACATTCACTGATTTCGGGTAATAAAATATAAAAGGCATCAAAAAAGATTTGACCATTATATATTTTTTTATTGGTTTTAAATAGACTTTTTGTAAAGAAATTGTAACATTCAGATAACATCTTCTTACTTCTGAGATGAAGATTACAGGTTCTAGCCTTCCTCATCATGTGAGGATGTACCAAGCAGTCAGATAGGACATCCTGTGCTTAAGACAAGGAACAGGAACACCTCCCAGAAATAACTAGGAAATATTTGTATTGTAAATCAGGTATTTTTATTCTGTGTTTTGATTATCCGGATTATATCACTTTTGTTAATTTGGAACCTGAATGATGGTATATCGTAGGTTGTTTGACTTTTATGGTTTTATTTTTAAAGCTGAATAAAGTTTGTTGATGATGAACCTGGAAATAAAACCTACACTAACGGCCACTAAGAGGGGACAGGACCTCAAGAATAGTGAAAGGCACAGAGTGATCCCCTGCTGCAGGTGACTGACAAAGCAGGATGTTGTTGGAGGCTGACAGGAAGATATAAGAAAGTAAAATGGATGGGTTTAAATATTTCTGTTGAGGCAAATGAACTGCCTTGCTCCTGGACGAAGACTCACCTGCGAGTACATTGATCACAAAGGTAAAAAGGTGCTAATATTTGTGATTATGGTCACTGAGAATCTGAGTTCATTTGAATTCTATTATTGAATAGAAGGGTCCCTCCCACGGGGGACCGCAGCTCAAGAAAACAAGCATTTGCAATGCAATAGGTCTTGCATTTACGCGAGTTTGAGCTATTGGCATTGTAAATGACAATCACTTTTATTTAGGTTTTGGTTTTTAAAACATAAATAAAAGGAATTGTCATTTACAATGCCACGAGCTTAAACTCGCGTAAATGCGAGACCTATTGCATTGCAAATGCTTGTTTCAGTTTTGCCCAGTCCTCATCATACCAATCCCAACCACCCTGAAGTAGATGACCGCTCACTCCCAGCTCACCTCCAGAGCCTCAGCCCTGATCTCCCTCCTTGCGCTCCCCACCCACCCTTGGTGGCAGCTAAAGTACTTTACAGTTGGAATGAATATGCAGAGTGAATAATGTAGGGGATCTGGGAACAAACAAACAGAGCCTCGCTGAGCAGGAAGTGATCTTTTAAAGACCTGTGAAACACTTAGAAGCGGGTGAGAGAAGGTGTTGGGTGTCTGTCTGTCCAGCCGAGCCCACAGTAGCTCAAGAATGCTGCGTGCTCCTAGAAGCAGTATGGTGGGAGGGGAGGTGGGCCTCCTAGTTGACGAAGAAACAAGTTATTTCTCAGTAAAATTGTATCCTTCTGCAAGCTGAATCTACACTGTATAGTGCCACGAACTGGGGTTGTGAGCTTGTGTACTGAAACATATGACATACAATGCAATACATGCTTGCCTCTAAAAAGGAACTGGGCTCTGGATTGGTTGAATTTGGTGCCTCTCAATTTTTATCTTACGTAGTGTGATGGCGAGGTATCTATCACTTTAGTCAGAGAGAAATCCCTGGGTGTACAATCGGCTGAGTCTATTATGGACACTAAATAAGTTATAACCACTCATGCAGGCATTCCCTATAAAGGTACTGTGAAGAAATATTTAAACAAAGTGAGATCTTTAGATAAGGAGTTCCACACTAAAAGTAAACGTTTACACTCTTTTTATTAAAAATTAAGTTTCACGAAAATGGGTTAAAAAACCAAAGTACAATTCTTTGGATCAGTGCAATAAAATATTCAACAACAGTTAAAAATAATTCATAGTACATAGAAAATATAATAACACATTCATGGAAATAATACAATAAAGGAGAAAAGATTCAATCAGTACAGTTTCACAAAGAAAAGATAAATGGATTACTATCACACACCCCTAACTTGTGGCCCTGATATTTTTTGCCACTTAATTCTACAGATCCTCAGGTCTTAGCATTAATGGTATTGGTACAGTAGTCAGTATCTGTGATTTATGGATATCCGCTACCTCCTCGACCTTTATAGGATTCTAGCCAGAAAAAGCATCAACGCGTTTCGGTGTTATTGTACTTGATGTTGTAACACCTTCATCAGAACTTGCCGTCTCTTTGGGGTCACCGGCATTTACACTTATATTTAAGTAGTTTCCTTTAAGTGTATATTAGTTTCCCTGGGGCATCCGTCCTCGAGGGAACTTCTTAGAACAATTTCAGTCGTTTGCTATGGCTTGTGCCTTAGGATTAGTGAACCTGCTCAGGATAGGAGGGTCCTTCCTTTGTGTGGGCAAACTATGTTTCTCCCTCTCTTCTCAAAGGTTATACATTCACACGGCGGGAGAACTCTCTTTTACAGATAAAACGTTCTCATGAACGGGCATATATCGACGTCATTAATTCGACTTTGAATCCAGACGCATTGCTGTCCGTCTGGCGTTCCGAGCTTCTGCCTCGTTCGTATCTATCACCACAGAGAACACCTTGCGCTTGACCACACACTTGATCGTTATCTCCTGCTGTTATGATGGAGAATACTTCTGTTCCATCTCAAGGAGATGGGATTGAACACCACAAACACCAGCTGATACTCATGTGGCATTTAGGCGCATGGGTCTATTAGCAAAGCTCACCCATGATTGTAATGAGGAGCGTAAAGTCCCTGAGTATGGCTTCATTGAGCTGGCAGTCCTTTCATGAGTGTACTCTAAAGAACTGCTATGTTGTGGTAAGCAAGAAAGTAGAAGGACTTGCCCCCTGCACCTTCTACCAAAGGTGCAGGGCTAACCGTTTTTAATTACATCTGTAAATCCTAAACTTTCATTGGTTGGATTTTCACTCCTTTTATCTAACCAATGGAACTTTTTGCATTCCTAGCTACTCCCCAACCTTTGCTGTAGGATGAACAGGACCATCTTCAGTGACTACCAAGAGATGAGATGTTTATCTGAAAGATGTTGTTCGCCTCCTCTCTCTTCTGAAGCTTTGGAGTCTGGCCCCATGGTCTGCCACGCTTTGCTACACGGAGCACACACCGTTCCAACAGCATGGACGATGGCCAAGATCTCTGCTTGGACTCTGCCTTTATTAAATTCATGCTGGTTAGAGAAATTCAATGGATGGACACAATATCACATAGTAGAAAACTAATCAGACACATAACTAGGAAGCTATTGTCTGGTTGTGGGGTTTTCAAACACTTTTCTAAGTACACACACAAACACACACACACGCTTGAATATAGCACATCACACATTGAGTTGTAGATCAGCATTAGTACAGACTGCTACTCACTTGTACTCATTTATCAAAATAGGGAATAATGAAAGGCAGAGCCCAGAAGTGACAAAAACCTATGATATCTTCTTAACTCGCAGGTATAAGCATCAGTCACTCAGAACAATATAATATGGGGCGTATGTACAGTTGTGCACTGTGCGAGATTACGCTGACTGTATATATCCCACAAAAATCGGAAAGCTGTGATCCGAACTGTATGTAGAAGTTAGACTGGAAACTACAAAAAACAATAGAACAGCTGAAAAAGAAAGTAGGCGCTTTGGTTTTCCACCGGCTTCTCTAACATGTAGCTAGTGAGCTCTTGGTGGCTCTCCTGCTGCCTGCAAGTAGCTCTCCTGGTGCAGCCCAGATTACTCATGCGTCTTCATATTTTGACATCTGTGGTCTTGGCTCTACCTGGGTTTACTCCTTTTTATCCGATTCACTTTCCGTGGCGATCTAAGGTATGGAACTTCTTTACCTGCCCTCTTCTTTTGTGCACAGGCTGGGGTTATTTTCCCTCTTTCTGGGCTATATACACCTTTTGTTTCAGTGGATTGTGGTATAGCGCAGTTTTTATGATATTCATCTTGGGATTTTGTTCTTTGATGGAACTTGTATCCAATGTATTACTATTAAAGACGTGTTATATTCACATTGATTTGATTATATATATATATATATATATATATATATATATATATATATATATATATATATATATGTTTGTTTGCTTTTCCAGCCTTGAGAAAGTCTGAATACTTATCGGTAGAGACAAAACACGTGTTGGCTGCTTTATATGCTGGGAATGTTTTTTGAAATTCAATAAAAATGAATGTTGTCTACGGAAGTCTTGTGAAGTACCCTGTGCATTATTGGATCCCCTTGGAATTTTAGGATTATTTGGACTGACTTATTGAACCTTGATTGACACTTGTCCATAATTTTGCTTATTGCCTTGGAAAAAATCTAATTTATGATGGGTGTGCTGTATTAGCTTATTTTTCTGTTACTCAACAGAAGCTTTCCCTTGCTTGAATAAATATATGTGTACCAAATTTTTTTTAAAAAGCCTGTGTTCGAGACAAAAAACGTATGCAGTTTCGGAAATCATGAGCTGATGTTTTGAGAAAAATGTATTTTCAAACTATATTTAAAGCTGATACTTGAGTGGTGCCAGGACATTGCAGCTATGGCTATCCTATTCTGAACTTAAATAGCCCTTGTGTCAAAAAAGGTTGGAAATCCTCGTTTTAGCAGGTGTGGTGGTTTGTCCACGATCTCTTAAGGAGAACAAAAAATGTTTCTTCTTAAATACTACAATCACTTTCAAGATGTAGGTGCACGGGAGCGTTTCGCGGCACTGAACGCGCTGCATGAAAAATTACCAACAAGAACTTGGGCTGACCTTCCGGTAAGAGTTCTGATCACAGGCATTTCACAGATGCTTAGACCCAATTAACAAGAGGAATTTGCCTCAGAGCTGGCGTCTGTAAAAAAAAATCTATCTTTACATGCCAGATTAGGGTAAAACAAGGAATAAAAAACAGAAAGTACAAGGAAAGTGCAAACTGGTAAATGGGTTGTGCAGGGTGACATCACGAGTTCAGTTTCACTTCACACTGCTTTACTGAATGCTATACCCTTCTAAATCTGTCTTTAGCTCTCTCTACCTTAGGATGGAGACCATTCTTTCATTACTGTCTTTTTTGTTTCTCCTCATTCTACCATATTTACCCTAAAGCTTTGCGCTCCTTAATTTACGCTTTAGGGCCACTCTAAAACTTTTCTTTTTAGTTGTAAACCTGCTGTACTTCACAGTATGAAACGCTTACTAAATCTGACATCAGTCATATTTCATAGCAATACCTCATTTTACTCTGTCAGCAGCAAAGAGCACATTATCAAGTGAGAAAAATTAACATAAACATAAAGCACCAACAGTCATCATTATTGAGCACCAAACAGGTGCTCAGTAACGAACATTAGTCAGCTATAAGTTTCTCTTCTTTGCTGCTCTGTTATTTAAGGGCAGTGCTTAATTTGAGCATGTGGGTTCCGGTGCTAAGCACCAACACTTAACTGTTAACAACGGTGTTTGTTACAGTCTGCCACAAGGTGGTGCTGTCTGGCTAATTTAGAGATGACCACAACAACAGTTAATTATTCATTCAATATACATTAAAATGACTATTACCTCCCGCCCAAGCCATTTTTTAAATAACTTTGGGAGCCTGAAATTGTCTGAATTGTCACACTTGAAGGAGTGTGATGGTTAGTGGTTGTGTTGTAACTATAATTGGCAGCACAGTGGGGCAATGTGTGGTGCAAGGTGCAGTGGTCTCCTGACAAGAGCCCTGGTACTTATTTTGTTTACAAATTAAGCACTGGTTAAGGCGTTTACTTTTTTCTATGAACACTTACATTGTATTCATTTTCACAGAGGTGGTTGGCATGGGAGTCATCAACAAACATGTATGGCCCTATTCACATTGGAAAATCTACGTGCAAGGTTCTCCAAGTGTAGATTTCAGCCTACACTTGGGCAGATAGCTCTGTCTGGTTGTATTTACCAGTTTTCGGTGGAAATATAGACCCAGTAGTAGAAGTTACGAGTCTCCACCATCTTACAATGAGTGTGGTGGAGACTGTTACAAGGGAATTGTGACTTTGAAGTTGCCACTAGAAAATTTCCAACCACATCGCCCTTTTACATTTATAGGTGGAGGTGACCACTATGGAGAATTCAGAATGGAAAGGTATAGGGAAAAACAATCACCTTACCTAAATCACACACACCTGACAAATATATATGTTACAAGCACATACATCCCACCCACATCTAAGGCTCTGCACTCTTCCCCTTGGACTGTGTGACACCACTACTTCCTGGAAATCCAAACATTGGGCCTGGTAAGAAACAAAAACCCTTTCGGTTAGCACTACATTTTAACTCAACACTCATGTCACAATCTCCCCCTTTCTTCTCCTTTCCTAAGCAAGAGCATCCTCTATATTTCCACAGTGTGGTAGGGCTGAGGAGGAAAGGGGAAGATCCTGGTGGGATCATGAGGGATTGTGTTTCTTCCCTGTCTGGAAGGTCAGATAGCCACATGATTCAAGTGCCCAGAATACATTTGCTCCCACTAGCCTACTGCTTGTAGTTTGCTTTAGATAAGGTTATAGGGAAATGAGAGCCAAGACTTGGAATTATGTTCACAACTACACTTTCCTGAAGATTAATCACCACACTGTCTCTTCCCCAGCAGCTGCTTCTGCTACCAGTTCAGCTAGAAGCTGTAACTGTGGAAAGGATTAAAAAACATACCCTGAGCTACTAAGACAAGTGTTCTGTGGACCCTGCTTGTCACATAACCCTAGAGCCATAATGCCTCTTCTCTCAGCTGCAGATCCCACCCTCAATGCAACACAACTATAAATATAGAAAATATAAAACGCCTTGAGCAACTGTTACTACTCACTATTCCAGGCGGGTCTAGACTTAATGGTTGTTAATTTAATGAACCTTGGAGTACCTGCTACTACCCCTGCCTTGCCCTTGTTTACCACTGGTACTGCCGCTTTACCACTGACCTCAGAAGTCCCACAGGTCAGTTAGTAGGAAGATAAAGCAAACATGTTTAGGTTAATTAGCTTCCACATCTTGCACTCCCCTTGTCTTTCAGAAACAAATAGAAACCTACTAATGGCCATGGGGCAGCACAGATGGCCAGCTCTGTGATGCCATTATGAGTCAAATTATATTTTATCTTATAAGGGCTTTATAGAGCGCGCTAATACCAGATGGCGTCTTTGCACCAGTATTAAGAGAATCCTAAAACCGAACGACAGAGAGAACAATGCAAGAAAAGTGTTGCACCAGATAGTGCCTAGATTTTAAAGAACCATGGGCCACATGTAGGTAATCCCTATTTACAGATTCTAAAATACTGAATTTTACTGATTCGGTATTTCAGAATTGGTAAATAGTATCTAGATAAAAATTTGGTAAATGTTACCGAATTGGTAATATTCGGTAAATACCGAATCTGTAATTCCCATTCCCATTCATTCCTATTGGCCTCATCTCCGGTCTGGGACTGGGACAGGGTCTTCAGAATTCCCGGGTGGATGTGTTGAGCAGGGTGATTCCCTCCTCTCATGACCTTGTCTCTGTCCCAGTCTGTTCAGCCAGATTTGTCAGAGGTGAAGGTGCCCAGTGGGGATTTACATGCGGATGCTCACAACGCTCTACTTTCTTGCTTTTGTTCCAGGGTGAGGGAGCAGTCAGCCTGGGGGATACATGCCCTGTTCTGTCAGTGGCATCAGGGTCTTCGGTTTGCTTTTCCTCCTTTCCCTTAGATCCAGAGGTTTCTGCTTAGAATGAGGAAAGAGGGAGCACAGGAAGGCCTTGTTGCTCCAGCATGAGGTTGCTCTTCTTGGTTTCCTCTTCTGGTGAGGATTGGGACGGGCAGGGAGGAGTAGCTGCCTATGAGTCAATCTCCTCTGAGCTTCCCGGTCCTTCAGGAGGAGTCCTAGGTCATCTGAAATTGACTGTTTGAAGACTGAGCAGGCAGGATTGATGGCTATGGGTTTTTCTGTTTCATTTTCCTTCACTATTCAGGCTCCCAGGAGACCTTCCACTAGGGTCTCCTATGCTAGGCACTGGGTTTCCTTTTAGAAGTATTGTGGGAAATCGCCGATTGGACACCTGTCTGCTTCTCTTCCACAGATCATTCAGTTTCTGCAAGAAGGTTTCTGTTTGGGGCTGTCTCCTTCCATGCTGAAGCTGCAGTGGGCAGCGATCAGGGCTTTTCGGTCTCCATGTGAAGAACTTTGGTGTTAAGTTCAGAAGTTGTTTAAAAAGCTTCCCAATATATGTCCTAGTCGTTCGCCTGTGTGTCCTTCCTGCAGGACCTTCGTTCACCACCTTTTGAGCCATTTTCTTCCATTGATCTCAAGTCCCTTACCCTGAAAGGAAGGTTTTTTTCTGTTGTCCATTACTTCCAAGTTGGAGACTAGATGAACTGGGATCCCTTTCCTGTAGAGCCCCCTTTCTGCGCATCTTTGAGGATCGGTTGGTGCTGAAATCGAGTCCTGGGTTTAATGCCAATGTCAATTCTGTCTTTCACGACCAGCAGGGCGTAATTCTGCCTGTCTTTTGTCCTGATGCTCAGTCTCCTGAAGAGGTTAGTCTTCATTTCCAGGATGATTAATCTGGAGAGGGTGGAGAACTTTCGTCAGTATTCCTCTTTGTTTATGAATTTTGGGCCTTCCAGAAAGGGTTGCATACCTACTAAGCAAACTTTGAGCAGAACGGTTCGTCCTCTGATTGCCTTAGCTTATTCCCAGTTTGGTGTCCCATCCCCATAGGGGTTCAGGGCAGGTCAACTCAGGGTGAGTCACTTCTCTGGCTTGGTGTCAAGGGGCATTGCAGGATGTGATTTGTAGGGCAGCCCCTTGGGCGATTCCTTCTACATTTATTAAACATTACAGAGTCACTCAGGGCCCTGTGCTGGTGGATCTCTTTGGTTTGAAAGTATTAACTGTGGTGGTGGAACCATGACTTTTTTCTTTCTATAAAAGTTTGTTTATGCATTTCTTTAGTTGACCTGACTTTGTTAATAGCTTGGGTACATCTCATCTGGTCAGGAAGCCAAGCAAGAGGGAGGAGGAGGTAATGCTTCGATTACTTATCGCCAACACAGGAAGATAACACCCACGTGACCTCAAGCTACCATCATTGTTGAGAGAAAAAAACTGTTCAATGAAAATGGGACAAAAATGGGACTCTGAGCTCAGCAATTTGTCAGGTACTAAGTGCCTATTGAAACACTCCACACTTGAACACTGGAGAATTTCCTGGCACCCTAATGTGCATAAGCTTATCTGTACCAACAACCACCAAAAATATCTTGACTTAGGGGGCCCTTTTCCACTGTCTTCATTACCCTATCAAGAAAGCCACTTTGAGATTATTTATTGCCCTCTGGCACCCCCTTATGGCCGTGGCGTAACATAAGCCCCATCAGCCTCGAAGGTGTGGGGGAAGGGCCCGAGCTCCAGGGGGACCCTCGAAAAAAGTAGTGGGTCAGGGAGGGAGACCCCCTCAAGTTTCGTTACACTAATGCCTTATGGCATCATGAGGTGGCACTGTGAGGCACTTGTCTCCAATGGACCTAATATAGCTGCAACACTGCCTATTCTGATTAATTGTGCCCAACATTAAGTGGAGGATCCTGACTCATGATATTCAACTAGAGAGTGATAAAACAGTCCTTTCTGATAGTTGTTGCAGCACTTTCAGTTCCTGTCACAAGATGGAATCCTGATTTGTGCTTGTGGACAAGCCTATGCTTTTTAAACTAATCCTGAAATTGTCTAGGGGCATGTATTCTAAGAACTTTTCTACAGCAGGCAATATTTATAATGATTCTAAAGTTGCGATGGGCTCACGGCCATCTGTGGGTTTTCTTGGTACCGGGCTCTCCCCTTTGCGACGGACCCATACAGGATCGATCAATCAATCAATCATATCTTTTGTAAAGCGCACTACTTACCCGTGAGGGTCTCAAGGCGGTGGGGGAGGAGGGGGAGGGTGCTGCTACTGTTCGAAAAGCCAGGTCTTGAGGAGTCTTCTGAAGGCCACTAGGTCTTGGGTCTGCCATAGTTGGGTGGGGAGGGTGTTCCAGGTCTTGGCGGCGAGGTGGGAGAAAGATCTGCCGCCAGCGCTCGTTCTTTGGATGCGGAGGATTGTGGTGAGGGCGAGGCCGGTGGAGCGGAGCTGGCGGGAGGGGGTGTAGAAGATGAGTCATTTGTTGAGGTATGCTGGTCCGGTGTTGTGGAGTGCTTTGTGTGCGTGGATGAGGAGCTTGAAGGTTATCATTTTGTTGATGGGGAGCCAGTGCAGGTCTCTCAGGCGGGGTGTGATGTGGCTGCGGCGGGGTGTGCCGAGGATCAGATGTGCAGAGGCGTTCTTGGATGCGTTGCAGCAGTCTCAGGAGGTAGGCCGAAGTCCCTGCGTAGAGGGCGTTTCCGTAGTCTAACCTACAGGTGACGAGGGCCTGGGTGACTGTTCGGTGGGGATCCACTTGCAGATCCTGCGGTGCATTCGGAGGGTGTTGAAGCAGGAGGAGGAGACGGCGTTGACCTGCTTGGTCATGGAGAGGGTGGAGTCGAGGATGACTCCTAGGTTGTGTGCGTGGTCGGTGGGTGTCGGGGCTGTTCCCAGTGTTGTCGGCCACTAGGAGTTGTCCCAGTCTGAGTGGGTGGAACCGAGGATTAGAACCTCGGTCTTGTCCGAGTTCAGCTTCAGTCGGCGATGGCCTTCATTCCTTTGTGGAGGTTGGTTTTGTTGGTGTGAGGGCCTTTGGTGAGGGACAGGATCAGCTGGGTGTCGTCGGCGTAGGAGATGATGTTGAGGTCGTGCTGTCGGGTGACGTGTGCGAGGGGTGCCATGTAGATGTTGAACAGCGTCGGGCTGAGGGATGAGCCCTGCGGTATGCCGTAGATTATCTTGGTAATTAAACAACAGGGGGTGGTGATGAACAGAGTTTCCGAATTAAGCAGAATACTCTCACCCAGTCAAGAGATCAGGGCTTAATCCTACACCGTTTTTTAGCTCATTGCACCATCCCAGCTCAGAACCTGGCTATATGCAAATTAGTCTGTCCCTGGCCCAGTGCATCATGGGAACAGGGCAAACCAAACTACCAAGCCAATTCTTTCACTGGGAAGGAAACAAGCTTCCGGGAACCGGTTTCTGGCATTTCAGCCGTCTTCGGCCCGGCTTGCTTGAATCCTGATGGTACAATGAGCAAGGGACTCACGTCTGAGTATACCCTTCCACGCTTCAGATGCTCCGTCCATCACCACCCCCATTTATACCGCTTTTGGCCGCCATAAGTGTGGCAGGGTATACTCAGACGTGAGTCCCTTGCTCACTTTGCCACTGGATTCAAGCAAGCCGGGCTGAAGACGGCTGGAATGCCAGAAACCGGTCCTCGGAAGCTTGTTTCCGGTCCAGGGAAGACATGGCTTGGCAGTTCGGGCTGTACTGTTCCCATGAGGCACAGGGTCAGACTGATTTGCATATAGCCATGTCTGAACTGGGGTGGCAGAGTGGGCTAAAGAACAGTGATGGATTAAACCCAGATCTTTTGACTGGGTGTGAGTTTTTGATTTATTCAGATGCTCCGTCCATCACCACCCCCTTTTGTACCGCTTTTGGCCGCCATAAGTGTGGCAGGGTATACTCAGACGTGAGTCCCTTGCTCACTTTACCACTGGATTCAAGCAAGCCGGGCTGAAGACGGCTGGAATGCCAGAAACCGGTCCTCAGAAGCTTGTTTCCGGTCCAGGGAAGACATGGCTTGGCAGTTCGGGCTGTACTGTTCCCATGAGGCACAGGGTCAGACTGATTTGCATATAGCCATGTCTGAACTGGGGTGGCAGAGTGGGCTAAAGAACGGTGATGGATTAAACACAGATCTTTTGACTGGGTGTGAGTTTTTGATTGATTCAGATGCTCCGTCCATCACCACCCCCTTTTGTACCGTAGATTATCTTGGTGGCATTGGAGCGGAAGGGGGGGGAGGCGGACGCTCTGAGTTCTGCCGGAGAGGAAGGATGCGGTCCAGTCCAGAGCCCTCTCTTGGATCCCGGCGTCATGTAGGCGTGTTCATAGTGTGCGGTGGCAGACCGTGTCGAAGGCGGCTGACAGGTCTAGGAGGATGAGGGCTGCTGTTTCTCAGTTGTCTAGCAGGGTCCTGATGTCATTGGTGGCGGCGATGAGCGGGGTTTCGGTGCTATGGTTGCTGCGGAACCCGGACTGGGATGGGTCCAGGATGCTTTTCTCCTCGAGGTAGTGGGTCAGTTGTTTGTTGACGGTTTTTTTCGATGACCTTCGCCGGGAACGTGAGCAGGGAGATGGGTTGGAAGTTCTTGATGGCATTCTTGAGTGAGGCATTGATCTCGGCGTGCTTCCAGCTTTCCGGGAAGGTTGCTGTCTCGAAGGAGATGATTGCTTTCCGGAGATGGGGTGCGATGGCTGTGCTGGCTTTGTTGAAGATGTAGTGGGGGCATGGGTCTAACGGTATTCCGGAGTGGAAGGTGTACATGATCTCGCTGGTGTCCTCGTCGTTGATGCTGGTCCAGAAGAGCAGGCGGTTGGTGCAGGTGGTGGTCGTGGGAGCAGAGGTCTCAGTGGTTGTCGGGCGGTCGTGGCATTGAAGCTGTCGTTGAGGTCGGCGATCTTGCGGTGGAAGAAGGTGGCCAGCGAATCGCACAGGTCTTGCGAAGGTGGGATGTTGTTGTTGTTGGAGCTGGGGTTGGAGAGTTCCTTCACGATGTTGAAGAGCTCTTTGCTATTGTGTTGTTATCTGGGCGGTCTTTGAATGAGGCCCTTATGGTGGATCTGATGAGGTGATGGTGTCTGCAGGTGGCGTTCTTGTGGGCAGCGTAGCTGTCTGGTGTTCGATCACGGAGCCAGTTCTTCTCCAGTTTTCGGCATGTTTGTTTGGTGGCCTGGAGGTCTTCGGTGAACCAGGTGGCTTTCTTGCTAGTCCGGCTGTTGGAGGCTGTCTTGAGTGGGGCGAGAGTGTTGGTGCAGTCGTCGATCCAATTGTCTGAGGTTGCAGGAGGCGGTGTCAGGGTCGGTAGGGTCGGCGGGTGGGCTCTGGGCGAGGGTGGAGGTTAGCTGGTCTTCTGTGACTTTGCTCCAGCAGCGCCAAGGCATCTGTTGGGTGCGGTTGTGTGTGGTGGGCTTCCTGAAGGTGAAGTGAATGCAGTGATGGTCGGTCCAGTGGGGTTCGGTGGTGTGGTTGAAGGAGATGTGGGGGCTTGCGGAGATGATGGGGTCAAGCGTGTGGCCGGCGGCGTGGGTGGGTGTTGTCACGAGCTATCTGAGTCCGAGGTTGGCGAGGTTGGCGATCAGGGTGGTGGAGTTGGTGTCGTTGTTGTTCTCGATGTGGAAGTTCAGGTCTCCGAGGAGGATGTAGTCCGTGGAGACGAGGGCGTGTGTGCTGACGAAGTCGGCGATGGAGTCGCTGAACTGTGGTCGGTGTCCGGGGGGTCTGTAGACGAGGGTTCCTCTGAGGGTGGTGTTGGAATCGTAGACGAGGGTTCCTCTGAGGGTGGTGTTGGGATCGGTGTGGATCTGGAAGTGCATGTGTTCGGCGGTGCTGAGGGTGTCGCTGGTGTTGGTTGAGAATCTGAGGGTGTTCTTGTGGAAGATGGCGATTCCTCCTCCTACTCCATTGGTACGGTCCCTGCGGGTAATCTTGTAGCCTTCCGGGATGGCTATGGCGATGTCGGGTGCTGAGGTGGGGTTCAGCCAGGTCTCCGTCAGGAAGGCGACATCTGGGGAGGTTGATTCGAGAAGGCCCCAAAGTTTAATGGCGTGTTTGTGGGCGGAGTGGGTGTTGAGGAGGATGCATCTGAGGTAGTTGGGTTCTTTCATGGGTGGAGGTGTGGCGGGCGGATGCTGGTGAAGCTGCAGTTCCGGCAGGCGAAGGGTCCTTGGGTGCGCTTCGGGGTGGCCCGGTAGCAGGTGTTTTCTCGTCCGGCATTGAGTGCGTGGAGTGTCCTGGCATTGTAGCGCAGTAGGGCGTCGTGGTGTTGGCGGGGTCCAGGGGTTCTGGCACTGGGCGCGGTCCAGGCGCAGACGGGCACAGACGGGCATGCCTTCGGCGCGGCTGCCATAAGAAGGGGAGGTGGGAGGGAGAAGCAGCTGGGAGGGGGGGAGCGGACAAATGGGAGCGGGGGCGGAGCAGGTGAGGGAAACAGAAGGCAAACGGGCACAAGGGATAATGAAGGCAATGCAAGACAACAGACACAATCAAATAAAATACAATATTTAGGCAACTAAGAGGGCACAAAACAAGCGCAATAAAAATGGGCAAAAGTAAGTACAGCGGAGCAGAGCGAGGGGCGTGCCGCAGGGGATGCAGCGGTGGGAAGCGGGACAGGCGAGGGAAACAGACGACAAACGGGCACAAGGGATAACGAGGGCAATGCAAGACAACAAGCACAATAAAATACAATATTTAGGCAACTAAGAGGGCACAAAGCAAGCACAATAAAAACGGGCAGAGGAAGTACAGAAATGAGGCGCAGGTGGCAGCCTGCGGGTGGAGGCGGGCCTCGAACTACTCAGCAGCTGGTCTGGAGCACAGGCGCAGTCCAGTGGAGCTACGCGGCATGGAGAGCGACCTGCTTGGAAGCAGGGTCAAGGAGATCAATTAAATCGAGGGTCAATGTATTGAGTTTCAAAATGAACCTATATATCTGTTGCTTTTAATTTGGCTCATGGTTTTGGATGACAAAATTCAGTTCTATTCAAAGTATTTAGCGGTCTACCCAGTATGAGTGGGGTTTGGTGTGAGATACGGAATATGTGACATGGCTATAGAGATTGAAGGTAATGACCTCAGTTTGGTTTGTACTGCAGGACTCTATATTTCAACATTCTGTGAAGAAAAGTGCAAACTATGCCCAGCCACATGGCTTGGGCCTTTGTACAGATTGGATAAAACGGTGGGTCGTATATTTTCTGTGAGCTCAGCTCCCCGATCAACTGGATAGCCACAAACAGGTTATAGTCCCCTCTCAGTAACAAGCCACTGTTTTAGTTTTTTGCCTGTATTTTAAAATCTGGGGTGCTCCACAGGCAGAAAAACAGACAAAGCCTTGTCAGGGTCTGGGAAATGCGATCACATTGATGGCCAAATACAATATTGTGTGCCATTGGCACTTCCTCTGGCGTTTTTTCTGTCGAACTCAATTATGTCCCTCAGAATGGGTTTGACAATGGCATAATACCATAAGTCACTGTTGCACTCCAGTGAAAGACAACAGAAAAACATCTATCCACAGACAAATGTGAACAGCTCTCCCAGTAGTAGTCTTCAACCAGCAGACAGGAGGAAAACTAAACCTAAGTGGTTCCTACTTTCAACTGAGGTGGATGTCCTCCATTTTGAAAGATCAAACTTTTCAGGTCTCTTCAGCTAATATCACATCTAAGACCTAACATTGACCGCTGGGGTTCAGCAGGGTTCTATTTTGAGCCCCCTGCTTTTTAACATTTACCTTCACCCTTTGGTGGATGTGATTGAGAAGTCTGGTCTCACCTTGTTCTCTTATGCTGATGTTTCCCAGATTATTTTCTCACTATCTGATGCTCCTTTCCAAGGCCCTTCTCCACTCAGGCAAGGTTTGATTAATGTCACCCTCTGGATGAACAGAAATGCTCTAAAGCTTAATGGCAATAAAACATAGGTAATGATTCTGGGAAATAATCCGGAACTCTGGCGAGTTAACCATTGGCCTGTACCACTAGGGCCCTTACCCACGCCGGTTATTAAGGTTAAGAATCTTGGCTTCATTACTGATAAGAACTTTTCCCTTAAGCGGCAGGTCTCCAAGCTTACAGCCTTCTGCTTTTCCATTCTCCAATGGCTCAAGAAAATCCTCTGGCTGATTCCTTTGAATACCGAGAGAACGGTGCTGCAGGCCCTGGTAACATCCAGATTGGACTATGGGAACGTACTGTATCTGGGCGCCGATAAATCCTTGATCCACCGCTTGCAGATCATTCGGAACGCTGCTGCCCATATTCTCTTTTGGCTGCCTAGATAATTTTCTGCCTCTCCTCTGCTACACAAACTACACTGGCTTAAGGTTAACAAGCTCATACAATTCAAGGCCTTATGTTGCATGTTTCGAGCTAGACACGGACTCGCCCCTTTATACATCCATATGATTCGCTGAGATCAGCCAACTTCTCACTGTTTACAACGCCCAGGTTTCGTTTGGCCTGCATGAAGGGTCGCTCTTTTTCCTACTTAGGCCCGAAACTCTGGAACTCCCTTCCTGTAGCTCTCAGGAACTGCCACTCTCTATTTACCTTCCATAAGAACCTGAAGACTTTGCTCTTCAGCTGCCCTGACTGAGCTTTCTGGGGTCTGGCAAGGTGCCGTGCTACCTTCATTTCTCTTCTCACCTCTGTTTGCTGTCTGCTTTTGCGCCGGGAGACCCTTTCGGGTAGCTGCGCGCTTTGCAAGTTTCTTTTTATTATTATTAATATTAATAATAATAATAATAATAATAATAACAATAATAATAATAACTGTGTCGATATCCACTGTTTACAGCGGTAGCCACGCGCCTGAAGAACACTGAAGCTTTGACACAGGAAGAGCAACATAGTAAGGCATGAAAATAATAACATTATGAGGTTATTGTCATGACGAGGTACTGGCAGAGTTTGTTAAAGTTGGTGAAACCAGTTGCTAAGTTAAGTGCAAAAGCTTATATGCAAGATTACCCTCACTCACACCCTCATTATGCGTTGACTTATTGACGATAACTCAAGCATCGCCGAGTTAGAACTCTCCGTGAATGTGTTACACCAGAGTGTCGACTATGGACCTTATCTGCAGGTAGTTGACAGACACACAGGAGTCAGGGTCTGTTTGCATCTCTTTAGTCTCCTAGAGCAGTGTCTGCCCATGATCCTTGGTCAGCATCCAGAGCATCTGTCTATCCTTGTCCCCTGCGCCCACCTACTTGCTGTCCTCCCCGCCACAGGAAGTGGTCATTGTCTCGAACCTGGTCTTCGCCAGGTCGTCATACATATGGTCAACGTCCGTGGTGGTGGCAACACCGAATTGTAAGAGTATTCATCTTTTCGAGGGGAGAGGGCTGGGTCAATAAAACATCTGTGTGCTTAGCATCTGCAAGCCCCTGAGGGGACAGCTAATGGCATATTCAATGCCGAATGCTCCTAGAAGACTCCACATCTCTAGTGCACCACTTGTCAAGTCATTGGCTTTCAATTTGCATATACATTTACTTTGGGACTTGTAGTCTTGTATTTCTTTTGAACAAATTTGTGGGCCAGAGCAGAATAAGGCTTTAAAAGGAATTAGGTAAAGACAAGAAGAAAACATGTTGAGATAAGACAAACATCTGTGTTATAATTAAAAACTATGGGGAAGTGGCGGAGTGAGGCATTAGCTGTCATGGCCTAACGCCTCACTCTGGCACTTCAGAAACACAAGGCTGCACCATATTTACAAGAGTATGGTGCTGTCCTGCGTTCCCCCCTGCGCTGGAGCTGCACTTAGCAGTGTAGCGCCAACTCAGGCACCCTTGCACCATAGTGCTAAGGGTGTCTGCGTGCAGGGGAGGATTGTTTATGTGTAGGAAGTTGTCCCCTCCTGCACATGAACAATCCTAAAATGACATGTTGTCCCTTTTATGTGTGCTGCTTCATGTAGCACACGTGAAAGTTACAAAATGGCATTTTTTTTAAAGGTTGTTTATGTACAGGAAGGGTCACATTCCTGTACATAAACAATCCATGGCAGTTTGCTTTTTCCATGTGTGTTGCACGAGGCAGCATACATGGAAAAATCAAAAACGCAGAGAAATAATGTATTTCTCCTTGTTTCGCCAAGTTAAGACCAGGTTTTCCCCGGTCCTAATTTTTGCGCTGCCTCCTATTTACTCTGTCCTTGTACATAGGGGGCAGTGTCAAAATCAATGGGTATTGCAGTGGAACACCCACCGCAACACCCACTGCCCACCCCTTTCCCGCTAACTAAAGCATGAAAAGGGCGCCTTACTTACAAGGCAGGGTTTAACCACATTAAGTGGTTTAACGCTGCCTTGCAAATAAGGCTAAGCCCCTATCACCACCACAAAGTCGGAAAAAGTGACGTTGTGCTTTCGATAGGGGCTTGTACATAGGCTCCAATGTCTCCACTTGAGTTTCATACACACTTGTGTTTAAGTTGGAGTGTTGTAACCAAATCACTGGGTAGCTAAGTGTGACACATATAGCATGAAAATAGACGAAGGAGTTTTGGAACTTTGAGTAAGCTGCCATTTTAGGTAGACAGCATTCCAGGTGTAACACATACCCGAACTGCTTTAGCTTGCTCAAATATCAATATTTTGGCTATGTCTTTTAAGCAGTGAACTAACAAAATAAAAACCACGCTAAGCCTTGCAGTGACTTCTGCATTTGCCCTTGGGTTAAGGAATGTATCTTTTGGGTCAGTCTAGTATCATAAAAGCCCTGCTGGAATGTAATGCTGTAACATCACTATAGCATCCGAGAGACACAGCTGAGCCCAGCTATGAGTGAGCAATCCAAGATAAGCATAACCAAAGCCATCTGAAGAATAGAGTGAGGCATAAATAATGCAAACTAAACAGGAACACTGAGTACATTCCAAAAGAAACACGTCAACCAACCACTGCTGCTTTTTATCTGTCAGGTGGAAGAAAATGTGGAACAAAGACCGAGTTCTTCTTCTTCACCTAGGATTGGAAGCAAACTATTGTATTGTAATTGCATTTATATAGTGCTTGCTACCCCTGACGAGTCATCATAGCTTTTTTCGGGAAGTAGCCGCTACTCCGGAACCCATAAGGATTAGTAGTGGATCATTATAGTGAAACTTGCGTTAATTTGAGCCGTGTGCGTGTTAGTTAGATTGAAAAGGATAGAGAAGAGGGGAGAGTCTGAAAAGTGTTTATTGGGAGATCACAGTAGTAAGATGACGTTTGGGATGAGTTTATTGAGAGATGGACGAGGTAAGAATCTCTAGAAATGGATTAGAGCTATGACAGTAGAATGCCATTTAATCCTAATAAATGGCCAAAAATCAGCATCCAATCAGTGGCCTCAATTTGTTTAGATTAGACAGAGGGCTCTGTTAGTCTCTGTTGAATTGCCTGCCACTGTTGAACATCTCTCTGTGCCACTTCACCATGTGTGTTAGATAATCGGAAACAGCAGGGGGCGGGGAGAGGTGAAAGGGGCAACAATAAAAAAATAATTTAAACATTTATGGAATTTTATCCTATTCCACCTGGAATCATCAGGCTGCACTGGGCCCAAAGAGAATATATAGGTAAGAACATTACTTAGGACACTTTTACGACATTTCCCCCTTGGTACCTTAGCGATTACGGAAGCCCGCTGGCAACAATTTGGCTGCGAACAAACGAGGCCCTGTTAAGCTAATAGGACTCGAGAGGAGGCGGGCAGGGATTGTTTCGTTGACCATTTAACACTGCCATTAATTATTAAAATAGCTACAGCCAACAAAGAGGTATTCTTTAATTATCTGCAAGAAAAGCCTGGCTGTCTGTGAGAAACATATGAGACGCCCAGAGTAGGCCATACTTACAGAGAGAAAATATGATTTAAAACCCCTGCTTGCCATTCCCAGCGGAGGGTTCTCAGTGGCCTCGGGCGTAATGTCAAAAGTTAAACCCAGATATAATACACTGGAGTCCAAAGGAGTGCTGTCAGAGGGGCAGTAAACGCGAGATTTATGGGGGTTTTGAAGTGAACTTTAAGTTAGGCCTCCGCCAGCATTCCTCGTAAAATCCTCCCACCAGGCACTTAGGCCGGCCCCCTCTGGCTCATCGTTGTTGAATAACACATTTTCCGCCCTGCTCAGCTTGGCTTGTACATGCTTGCTCTTGTGTTTTTTTTTCTGATTGTTTCTGACCAATAATAGAGTCACCTGCATTCTCTTAAAGCTCTGGGAGCAGGCAAGACATCCGCTTTCAGCTGAAGCAGAGCCAAAAATATTGATTTTATTTCCTTCTTTCTTTCTCTGTTAGGTTTTCTAATTTGCTGTTATACATTTTCAATTTTCTTGCTCTTTTAGCTTTCTCCTTATCTCCTCCTTCTTAGTCTCTTCTCTCCCAACTTTTTCTATTATCCTTTCAATTTCCCACATCCAGGGGACACTACAACATTCTGCTCAAGTGCTCCATGTCACACGTGACACCTCCAGCCGGTTATGGCTTTTCAGACAGCAGCACATTGCATTCTGGGATGTGCAGTTTCGCTTGTAGCGAAAATATAATCTAAAAAACACAAGACTGTACAATGTTGTTGATTAAGAGGTCAAAAGTTACACGTTATATGGTAGCACTTGGCAGCAATTTCCCAATTGTTGGAGGTCGGGGCAGAGCTTAATCGGCAAAAATGAAGTGTAAGTGCCCAAAGTTTTTAATAGGAGCTGGCAATGCTGAATACTGGGGCTGCCTGATACCAAGATTGCCCAATCTATATTCCACCTCATGTCTCTTTCCACCATCAGCCTAAACTACCTGTGCCCTTATTTTACTCTTGCATTTTCTTTTTTTATCCATACTTTCTCTTTTAGCCTCTGTTTTCCTATTTTTTCTGCTTTCTTCTTTCCCCCTTTCTCTATCTGGGACAACGTCTGTTGATGAAATAGGGCCTAGATGTATCATCGTTCCTATTTGCGATTTCTTAATAGCGATTTTTACCAGGAGGCCCATAGGAATGATTGCGAAATAATTCTCAAATTGCGAATTCGCAATTTGCTAATCGCAATTTGAGAATTATTGCAAGGGTGCAGGGGTGTCTCATGGACACCCTGCTGCACCCCTGAAACTTACATATGTGTGCATATGGCGCACATACATGCCCTTTGGGCATGTATGTGTGTCACATGCCACCCTCAAAATTGCCAAATTTTGGTTTTTGAAAGGATTTCGCAAATTAACACGAACCTCAAGTTGGTGTTAATTTGCGATTCCTTAACCTGAATTCGCAAATTAAAAAAGTTTCATACATGGCATTTAAGGAATCGCAAAATTGCGATTCCTTAAATGCTTAAGCAAAATAAGGAATCACAATTTTTTGCGATTCCTTATTTTGCTAATTTCACATACATCTCAAAACATGCAAAATGTCCGTTTGCGATTCTTGATACATCTAGGCCTAGAAGTCCTGGTTCCAGAATTGAGTGCCCACTTCCTCCAACCAATGGCACAGATGAAGTGCTTGGAATATGCCCCTTGCAGATGTTGGTATTGATTCAAACCCAACACAACTCAGCTCGAATTGCAAGTTATCTCCTATACTCAGTTGTGCTTGAGGAAGCTGGCACTGCTGGATCTCGACGGTACTGACCATGGCTTGCTTTAGGGCGATGCAGAAAGTAGGTCAGGTCTGCCAGTAGGGCTGGGACAGGCCTTTTATCACACCAATCAAGTTCAAGTTCAAAAGCTTTTATTCGATTTGTGCATACAAATCATACAAGCAAAAGTACATAATTAAAATATTAAAAATCACCATATGAACTCTCCTAGAGAGGCGAAAAAAGGCTAAAGTGCAGCAAATAGTAAGTGATCATGTCTCTTTGGGTCAGCATATTATTATAAAATACAAAACATTCTTACATAAACAAACTGGGGATCAGTAGGAGTTACTCAATAGGCCATTCCTGGGAGCTGTACATTAAAATTATTAAGTAATCATACAATACTGTGGACCTCTACAAATATAAAAAATACCTTAATTACAGAAATTGATATAATTTAAAATTGAAGGCATATATATACAGACAGGAGTGTTAACGATAATAGCATCATAAAACAATTCCTGGCAGCTGTATAACATAAGTACAGACAGGTAAGTAAAAACATTATTATAGTACAATACTTTTCCTGGCAGCTGTACATTTTAAAATAAAAGTAGCCAAAAAGAAACAAATCTCCTCGTTCTCTAATGAGGATAAAAATATCAATGCTGTTTGTGTAGTACGAATGTTATATTTGATAAAAATTGGCTTAAGGTATTTTAACCTGAGAAACTGAAAAAATTTACAAAAAAGTAAGAAATGGCAACTACTCTGCCGGGAGATACTGTCACACGGACAGGGTATGTCTGAACTGGTTTTTGTGTTTGGAAAAGCAACCAAGTGGTGAACAATGCCCAATCTGACCCGTGTTAAAACATACTGATGAGAGGGACGAGTCACATATACAAGATAGGATTGGAGTCCCGAAGTTAGATTTAAATCTTTATAGAATTTCACAGTGACAAGATTGCCAACGGTTTTATCTCGCTCAGCCTTACGGAAGTTTAGGAACGTTGTCTTGATCTCTTTTTTTGAAATAGAAACAACATTTTCAGGCTCACGGAACACATCAATGTTAAAAAGAAGGAGATACCAGCGGTGAATGTATCTTAACCACAATATACGTGAAGAGTGGTCCAAACCTATACAATCAAGGATAATATCCTGAGTGAATCGAGTCTCTGGCTTAGCCCAAATAGAACGCCACAATAAGAGTGGCCGAACTGCTGCTAAGTCAGAAATGTACTCGATCCCGACTTCTTCATGGATCAGCTGGATGGAGGCAGAAGGGGGAACACATAACAACCTCCTTAAAAACTTATTTTCCTCCTTCTGCAGGGAAATACCCTCGCAGTGTCCCCACACCCCTGCCCCATACAGAGCAGAGGAGACACAACATACATTGTATATGTTCATCATATCTGAAATACTTCGTGAGCCAAGTTTAGAAGCAAAACGAAAAATACTACTAGTAGACCGTAGCATTTTTATTCTAACAGCATCAAATTCCGCATTCCAGGACCCACTGTTGTTGTATGTTATTCCCAGATAACAAAAGGACTTAACAGAAGTCAACTTTTCCTTATCTAGAAAAAAAGTATGCTTTACCTGCTTAGCTGCCTGACCACATGACATTACATACGTCTTGGTTTTGTTCACACGTAGCCGCCTAACTTGAATAAACTGCATAAAATTATCAATTAGGCGCTGGAGGCCCATCTGTGTTCGAGATAAAAGAACAGCGTCATCCGCATAAAGTAACAGCGGAACAGGTTTACCACCAATCCGGGGGGCATCTGCTGGGATGTCGGCCAAGGAACGGTCGACACCGTTGATAAAAAGGGAAAATAAAATCACACCAATCATTCACCAAGCAGACAGAAGCCTTTGGGGGATAGTTTTGAAAGCCCAGGGGCACTCCAAGTACATCTGCCACTTTCCCCAGCTCCCCCAGGTCAACAGCCATGGGAGGCTTCAGGAGAGAGTGAAAGAGAGTGGATGGGGGAAAGTAGAAAGAAAGTGAACAGAGAGGAAGAAGAGACAGAGAGGAGAAAAGGAGAGAGAGACAGAATTGATGGGTGGAGAGTGATAGAGGAAGGAAGTGAATGGAAGGGGTTAATCTGAGCAATTTTGACGGGGCTGCATTTGTTCACCCCAGTCCAGCCGCGTCTACCACAGGGCTGTAGCAGCGACAGATCTGTACATAGGGATGGTCAAAACAATGGGATCTTGTGCAGTAGCATTGAGGAGTTATCTCAGAAGGAGCTTAACACTCCTGGTATCTTATAGTACTGCCAGGGCATGGTAGAGCCTGCTTATGTCCTGTAGTGCAAGGCCCTGAGCACTACAGCACTTACAGTGCTCCACCTCAGTCCTAAACCTTTTCATCCTCTGCTGTACAAGACCAACCAACTCGGACGGACCTTTCCTGGCTTCCTTCTCCACTACAGGTTACCGTCTCTTCATGCCTGATCCGTGCCTTTTCTGTGCTAGGGGCTACCAAAGTACAAGGCAATGCACACTACATATGTGGACCACATGTATGCGGTCTCAGGAGGACGGCACCACATCAGTTTAAGTCAAGCACGGAATAAACTAATCATCTCCAACAAACTTGCATGTGGAATGTCTACCTCATTGACTACACATAGGAAGCTTAGCTCCCTGCATACCCTCTTAAGAGATCTGCCTCCACACCTTCTTAGGACAACCCATGATAACCAGACCAGCCCCATCTTCTCCACACACAGATATGAACAATACTTAAACTAATCTGTGTCTGCTGTGGACCAGGTGTCTAATCAAAGCAGATACCGAACAGACCAAATCGATCGTAGATATGCGATTTGAAGGTATGTGCTAGCACAACCACAAGGTTGGGTGTTATTCACCAACTTGCATTTTGAGGCCTAACTAAACCAAATTGCTCTGTGTTACTCTCTTTATCAGAACAAGAAAATGAAGTACAGCTGAGTCCTTATCAGTCACTTCCCCTCCATTGTGATTAATTTCCCCCACCCATGGAATAACTGCCAATTAACTGCATTCAGGTGATGCACTTAGAGACAGTTCTATCTTTTCATTCAACAACACTATGCATTTTGGGCTTACTCGTTTCCATTCCTATTACTGTGAGTGCAGACAAGTCCAGGCAATGTCAGTGATTCCGACTTAAAGGCGAGTGTGTTCTTTACAAATGTACATATCTATATGGTTGCCACCATGTTCCACATCAGTAGTAAACCATGGGTCCAGTCCTTAGTTTTTCTGTTACTAATCACTGGTATCAGCTGTCTTAGATCATGTCACACTTCAGGAAGAGACTCAAGACCTGACTGTTGGACTAAGCCCAACATCCCAGCGCCTGGATACCCTCACAGGTGATTGGCTGTGCTTTACAAGCACTGATTGATTGGTGATTGATAGATGCGATTCAATAAAAGCAGGCCAAGGCTCCAGCTCTTAGAATGCACTAGGTAGTAAAATAAAAGCCCAGGACTAGGAACGTAGAGCATATTTACATACATACAAAGACTGATTTGGGATGGGATGAAAATACCATCCTGGAATAAAAGTGGATGATGAGTTGTACTCGGTTTCCAATTGTGATGCTTGCTGGGACGCTGGTACTTCAAGAATAGCTCCTTCCCTCCACCACTGCATTTCTATGTACATTCAATTTCCTCATTGTTTCCTTTATGCTAAATAAAAAAAACAATGAGAATCAGACATATTCCAGGAGATTATTAAAATAGGATGCTTTTAACAGGACTCTCATACACATAAATCTAACCCTTTCTTTGCTGGCTTTTTCTGAAAAGTTGGGCTGTCTGCTTTGGAATTAGAAAAACACTTTATATAATCCAGATGGTTCAGAAGAAAAAATGTATAATGAGAGCAAAATCAGTAAACCCCACTCAGTTTGTATCTGTAACATTCAAACTATTTTGACCTTCTAACTCTCCATAGCTGACAAGTTGCTACATATAATGGGGCTACCCGATGCAAGATGCTCCACCATCAAGGCACTCAGCAGGGGAAACAGCAATTTCAACGACGGCTGAACCCCACATTGCCATTGCGACGCGGTTGGAACAACAAATGCGTCTTAACCACACATTCCTTTACCACGTATGTCGTTACAACCACATGCCCTAGGTAAAGCACCGTTGGACTTTAAAGTCCAACGCTTTCCCTACTGTTGCGTGAACAAGAGTTGGAATAGTAAATTATACTGTTCCAAAGTCCAGCTCTTTCCCTAGGGCAGGTCGTTCTAAAGACTTGCCTGGTAAAGGAATGCATGATTAAGACGCATTTGTGATTCCGGGTTAAGGAACGGGTGGTTTAGGAATGCATGGTTGTGTCATACAACCCATCTGCAGTGCTCGTACCGGCTTCTCAGGAGCAGTCACTGTGCTCTGGGTTGGCTCCTCTGCTGACCATCATGTCCACCAAGAAGTCACAGGTTGGTGGAACCTCGTACTCCTCTCAAGCAGAAAAACTCTCACTGAGAAACATCAAAGATCCCCTTGAATTCTAAAGACAATAAAGACCCGGCCAATTCTCAACACAACACAAAACCAAATCCATTCAAGAATCAGAAATAACCACAGATCCCTGCATTTGAAAAACTATATCTTCCACTTCTCTTCACCCTTTCCAGCTTAGGGGGGCAGTGATATGAAATCAACAAGATAATAACACCCCTCTGGTCATCATCACATACAGTGGTCAATCGCTGTCCAAAGAGGCCTCATTGTATATCCACACTCTTACCAACCTTACACAATGGCTGTGTGCTTAAGAGTTCTTCCACTGCACTCAAGGCTGCTACACGTGACATTATAAGAGCTCCCCTCTAGACATGCACAACACCAAACACTTACATCACTAGCCCCGCAAAACCCCATACTCTTCCAACTAAGCACCACCTAAGGAGAAGTGTGCTATCCATCCTTTAAATTGCAATTTAATACTTAATTCTTTGGTTCTGGGGTTTAATACAAATAACATAACTTATTACATGTGGGTGGGTATCTTGATACTGAGTACCAGATGTCTTTGTTTATAGATAACCAAGTCAGTTCCACTCATTGTAGCAAGTTCAGAAGGATAAAGGGAGTTTGGAACCCATGACCATGGAGTCAAACACAGATTCCCTTATTGGATGCATTCTCTGAAAGTGTGTCTTAATGTTTGTTTATGTGATGTATTTTAGACTATAATTTTACAATCATTTTCATTATTTAATCAAGGTAGCAAGTGCCTATCGTACAAATATTAATCGTTTGCATTTAATGCTTTGCTGTACCTGGACGTATTAGCATTTGCATGTGCTAGGTAAACACTAAAATAAAATCTGAATACTTTTGTACAACAAATGATAAAAGTAGAACTACAAGTCCCAAAATGCAATGTTTTGATTGGCAACATTTCACATCTGATTGAAGGTGTTCCAAGTGACACAGAGCCACCTGACATCTTTGCTCTTCTTACCCCAAGCCAATTTGTTTTTCCAAGCCTTGCAGTTTTCATGATGAGTCACCACAATTTCGCCATAAAACATGTCTGCCGGGTAATCCTTCTGCGGCTGAAGCAGGCAGATGAGGAGAGAAGGACTGACACGTGAAACCATTTTCAGTCTGAGGTTTCATGAAGAATGACCCGCCAGTTCCAGCACGGGGCTCCCCCCAGTTGTCCATTTTCCAGACAACAATAAACGCTGCCACTGCCTGCAGCCCCTGGTTCCCTCCTCGGGTGACCTTCCTAGGAAAGGCAACCCGTCCTGGGCCCTAAAACCGCGCCCAAAACCCGAAGCCCGCTTCCTAACATTATTACTGACAGCTGCGGATTTACTCAAACGTGCCTTTCAATGGAACGCTTCTTTTCTCCCTCTTTGGCAGAAACCCGTAGAAACCTTGCAAAATACCTCCGAGAAACAGCTGGAGCAATTTGTACCACCAAGCCGTCCGACTTCAAAGCCAGCCTCCATTAAATCATTAATTTAATTTCCCTCCAAGCTTAGGCCAAGCCACGGCATCTGCATTAAGGTCTTACCTACCATGTATTTAAAGAAACCGAAAATCTCCGATTGTTTTACCCCGGCAGGACCTTAAAATACAACCTGGGGAAGCAAAACGTTAATCTTTCTTTTTTTCATGCTATAACTGCTACCCTTGTAGTAGGGAAAGCAATAAAAGTGTGGGTTTTCCATATGCTCAGCTCACTAACTCTAATATAACCTAGGTTCACAGGAAATCCTTTTTCCACTCGGATTATATTCTGCAGCCTTGGTTTTATGGATAACTTTGTGAAACTTGTTTTATTTAATTATATTATAGCGGCTGTTTAGAAATTGAAATATTAACACCGATTAATAATGTATATATTCATATGAAAGCAAAATGTAATATTTTTTTAATGCTCTGTAAATGTGAATGAATTTGATAGTTGAGGCTAAAAATTATTTGGTATCTCCAGCCTGATTTTGTGGAGCTGCACAAGCCAGAAAACAGAATCTAGTATGGACAATGAGGGCCCGATTCACAGAACTAACTTAAGACAAAATCCTAAACTTATTACTTTTGGTATTCACAGAAGTTAGGATTTTGTCTTAAATTTGTCTTAAGACAGACTTAAGACAAAATCCTAACTTAAATCTGTTTTAAGACAAATTTAAGATAAAATCCTAACTTCTGTGAATACCAAAAGTAGTACGTTTAGGATTTTGTCGTAAGTTAGTTCTGTGATTCGGGCCCCGAGTGTCCTCAGTTGATGCACTGGTTACCCCTAATAAAAAGAGCATATATTAGTAGCAAAAAAGACAAAGAGGTATGCTAGAGTTTAACTTACTACTTCCACTTTTAGCAATGTCATCTATTTTTTTTAATTAAATATTTCATATTTGTGTTTATTTGGTGTGTACTTGTTTCCTGTATTTTTAGGTATTACTCCGAGGTTCGAAGAGTAGAAATTACTTAGATTGGGATCCCGAAGTTTCAATAGGGCTGCACAGAAATCAAAATGTTAAGATCCGCTGCTCTTGAAGCATGCCACAATGAAGCATCCATTTCTAATGCTCTTGCATTGCATCATATCCTGCTAGGGATATTGTAGCGGGGAGTCCCTACCTACACTGGAAGGCACACGTAAAATGGATTGGTCGACTTGTGATGTCGATGACCCTCCCTCTTGTTCTCCACACCAGGACAATGACTCGCGGTATTTCTGGCCAGATGACAACTCCAGGGACGGCTTCTTTAACTGGGAGACAGTAACGGAAGAGGCCCCGCCCCAGTCTGACGTGTTCGCCACAGGATTGGTAAAAACCGAGGAAGTACCGAACTCGGCATGTGACGTCACCGAATGCCGGTCGGAGAGAGGAGGACAGCCTGGTTGGAGGTGTACAGCGGTGAACACGAGCGGAGAAGAAGCGAAAGAGCGCAGCGGTGTACTCGGCACCGAGGAGGAAGACGGAGAGAAGGTCCAGCCCGCGACTACGACGGGAGAGAACCCAGGAGGCCAACGATACCATGAGCCGCCCAGCCACACTCACCAGGGAGTGTGGTTACACCAGGTACGGCAGCGCGTTACTGGGTGGTTCGGGAGGAGGGGAGACAACGCTTAGGTAGAACGGACTTCTAGCGTTAACATCCCGGCACCCTGCACTTTAGAATTCGAGTATTGCTACACAGTGATCCCTGCACTCCCCGGTAACCCCAATGGGAAAAATGTGCTAATACCCCTTCCTAACGTCAGGCCTCGTTTTTTTTCACGTTTCTTTACGGTCCCGCATGAACTTCGGTGGAGCAACCAATGACGACCTGGACCCTGACGAAGACAGCAGCACGCCACGTCCCAGATCAGAAAGCCAAAGAGTTAACTCTGCGATATTGGCAAGAGAAAGAACTTCCTTGAGACGAAAGAAAACCTTTATAAAAATAAAACCTTATATTCCACGATCTAGTCTCCGTGCCCCTCTTTCTCCCCCTTCAACCCCGCCACAGATATGTTGACAGTTAAAGGGTTCATCATCACAGTATTTTGCAGTATCTAGAATCGACAGGTTTCTACAACTGCTAAAAAGATTTAAACTAAATTGTTCTAGGTGGATTAAACATATCTCTCCACAACATCAATCGCTTTACATTAAACCTGCGGAAAATACTACATTACAGCCTGGTAAGTAGGTTTTGCATTTCTAAGTTCAGTATGCTTTTCCCATTTAAACCACTTTAGCTATCCTTTTTTCCATCTTGGAAATGCATCCACCAGTGTTTTTTTACAGGAGTACATTTTCAGGTGTCCACATAGAAAATAATATGCACAGGTCATTAATACCAGCAAATGTATGTCTTTGTTGTTGCTCACATGATCCTCAATGTTCCCACCCTAAGGAGCAACCTTATCCTCCCGGTGGCCTCCCCGTATCCCTAAGGATTATCATGCAGAGAAGTCCACGAAGTAAGCAGACTTTTCCACATGAGTGAGTGGGTTTCCACATGGAAACATATGTTCTGTAAATCCAGATTTCCTGTTTATATGTAGCAATGCTAATTTTTACATCCCTAGGTGAACAAAACGTTGTTTTATTTTATTTTTATTTTTTTATTTTATTTAATGCGATTTTATATGGTGCAAACTTTACCTGAAGGTGGCAGAGCGCTTTACATAAGAACCAGTTGCAAAATATAAGGATTTAGAATTACATGCGTTACATAAAAGATACACACAGAAAAAAATTGCAAATGTACAAGATGTAAACTCACACAAAGAAGAGACTGGTGAGTTATCTCTATATACATAGGGAAGGGATATGAATGGATATACTCTAAGATTCACATAGGAATGGTAGAGAGTACAAAGGTCTTCTGCATATACTAGTGATTAGAGTTATCGCTATATACATAGGGAAGGGATATGAATGGATATACTCTAAGAGTCACATAGGAATGGTAGATAGTACAAAGGTCTACTGCATATACTAGTGATTAGAGTTATCTCTATATACATAGGGAAGGGATACAAATGGATATACTCTAAGAGTCACATAGGATACTAGTGATTAGAGTTATCTCTATATACAGGAAAGCAGAGTTCCATTAAGTGGGGTCGGAGGGGGGATGCAGTTACAGCACCAAGGGAGGGACAGAGAAGGGCAGGAAAGTGAGACAAACGAGAGAGGGAAGCAGATAGTAATGAGTAAGACAGTGAGGAGTGTGTCAGAGGCAACAGGAGAGACAATAGAAAGGTTGCTTGGACAGAGGGGTAGGTCAGAGATTGCTAAAATGGTGGAGGAGAAAGGTAGAAGAAGAAGCGAGTCATAAAAATAAAATGGTGGGGAGCATAAAGGTCCAAGTCCGAAAGTCCAGGAAGAGGGCTGCCATAGCCAGCGAGTCCGGGGGGAGAAAGGCAGTCCACAGCAAAGTCACAGCCTCATCGTCTATGAGGAGCTGGGGCAGAGGAGTTCAATCCGGAGACCAGGGGTCAGGGAAGAAAGCCCACAGGCGGCAAGGCAGCTGATCGCAGAACAGGAGGCAGCAAAGTCTAAAACAAAGTTTAAAGGGAAGGAGGAGGGGGCCTCTCACCAGAGCCCAGTTAAACATGCTGTGGGTGGTGGCGTTGTGCGTGGGGGGCTCAGCGGCAGCTAAAAGCAGGCTCTTGGTGGTCCGATAGTCCCGTAGTCTGCCCCCGAACTGACCTGGTGAGCTCCGGAACTTCCCTGCAGAAAATGGCGGCCGCCCGGGTGCTGAGCTGATGGTGGTGGAGGAGCACGGAGTCTGGAGAGGTGCAGGAGCACTGGGCTCTCCGTGGTGGGCCGCTGGCTCGACTGCATCATGGACGCAGTGAAGCCCATGATGCAGTCGAGACAGCCATGCAGTCCAGACTCTTTATCTCTGCATCCCACTTGCACACGATTTTCTCTTGAGCTACTCTTGGACTAGACAAGTTCCTATCACACGCCATATTGGATCCTTTGCAGGCATGACCCCTTGTGCAAGCACCCCCACCTGGGATGTTAAGTACCAAGCTCCCTAGAGACTTCCTCCTTTGTAATCACTGTATCAGCTTCTTACCCAGGGCATTCTCTCCCATGTCATACTCCAGCTATAGACTGAGCAAGAAAAATATATAGAGGCAAATGTGTGAGTGTTAGAACATACAAGTGTATGAGGTACCGACGAACAGAGCGGGGCCTCCATTTCCTGAGCTGTGGCCAGGAGAGGTGAGGTTTACTCCCAAGAATCTTTGGAAAAGAATCCTTTGAAAAACTGGGAGTACCGGCGCAGTAAGTAACTTGCGGGTGGCACAATATCCAGTATTATAATTTGGTAACAATTAATTTGATTCAATTTTGGTTTCAAGTACGTTATTGCAGTAGTGTATCCTAATTGGTCCTGATGAAAGGCTGGTAGGGGAGAGGCCCCTGCATGGCAGAAATATGTTGACCATGATACCAACTATATAGGACAGTCATTATTTCAGACTGTTATACACTTTCTCTTTTAATCTTGACACCATGATTTACCTTTAATAAAGATTTCCCTACATTTTGGTAGCCAATTTTAACTAGCACTTGTTTTTTGCTTTTTGATCACACTTTTCTTCACTGCAAATTTATTTTCCCACACCATTATACCCACGCATAGCCCTCTGGGTCGGATCCATAGACCGCCACCAGTCTTTATTTTTTGTGACTAGTTTAATTGGGGGTGTAGGCTGGTTTATTTGGTCTTTAAATATAGTTTCCCCTCGGACCCTCCCCATCTGTGTTGTGTTACATACTCCAGCTATATACATCCTTACACTTGGACAATCCTATTCTTGCTCACGGTCATCCAGGTGCTTTCCAGGCAGTCCATATAGCGACACGCCTATTATGTTTCACTCATCAACTAGGTTGTGTGTAGCACTGTCACCGTAAGCAGCCCACAGAAGGATGCACACAAATAAATTACCCATATCTTCTAATCAACAGTCAGTGCATTCACCAGATCACTCAGTCTGTAGATAGTGGTTCTTACATCAGGGTGGTACCCAGGCTCTCTGTTTCCAAAGACGGTGCTTCAGCAAAGAGCGCTCCAGTCCTTTGCCAAACTTGTCATTCACACTATGAAAACTAGAACATGAGAGGTTAGGGTTAATTTACTTTATGTCATAAAAATTGCTTCTGATTGTAGTAACAGGGTTGATCATAGTGCAGCTCTTTAGGAGTATGAGTGGCTTCATTTATATATTAAAGCATTGGAATGTTGGGAGCTCCATTGAAAACAATGAAGTGCTCCGGGCTTATAATGGCTGGTATAAGCCTGGAGCTCCAACATTCCAATGTTTCTTTGTTCACAGCTCTGGCTGTGAACAAAGGCTTCAGGGAGCCAGAGGGGATTTCAATCCCCACGCGCTCCCTAAAGGCTTTGTTTTATTTGTTAGAACATTCCACCCTCTAGTGGCAGAATGTTCTAATAGCCTTATAGCCCTTCGTAGCAGGGTTATACCGGCTTTTAAAGTCCCGCTGCCTTCTTAAAGTCCCTTGCCTTCGGCTCAGGCCTTTAACGCTGCAGCAGGCCTTTAATAGCTGGTATAGCCTGCTACGGCGGGCTATCAGGCTATATTAGAACATTGGAACGTTGGGAGCGCCACTGAAAACAATGGAGCAGCTCCAGGCTTATAATGACTGGTATAAGACCGGCGCTCCAACATTCCAATGCTTCTTTGTTCACAGCTATGGCTGTAATCAGGATATTTTGCAGAGTAGACATAGCTTGGATTGGAATGAAGGGACCGGCACTTAATTTGATATGATCATTCTTCTCAGACTGAGCCATCTAAGCCTGCATTCACTCAAATTGATCATCACACACTCTGACATGCACAGGAAAAGAATGATTCTCCTCAACATGATTGATCTTTTATGCCTATGTGTGCTTTTTGCAACAAACAACAAAGTGGTTGAAGGATGCTTGCTGAACATCTGACTCTTTCAACAAGCATTACAGGTATAGTCTCCTACTTCCTCCTACTAGTGGTCTTCTTTCTCCTACTTCCCTCCAACCATGCCCGCTAAGGACCACAATAGTACACAAAATCTCAGATTTTACAACTCAGTGCAGTAGCTAGATAAGCACACTCTATCATATGAAATTCCATAATACCCATAAAAGGACCTGCAGAACTGTTCAATGCTTCCAGCATGCTGAAAACATTAACTGGATGTCTGTCTCTTATTCTTCATCATCCAACACACATCTATGCACTGTGTGGTATTACACGATAACCGCACTCTGCAGGTGCTTTTG